>NC_066368.1:4012748-4336498 GCF_013377495.2 Cygnus atratus
CGTATGGGCGGCGGGGGAGCAACGTTCTGCGCTCTCTCCCCCCCCCGGCTCGCCCTGCCTGCGCCAACTGCCGCGCCGCTCCCTTCTGACGCGCCACGCACTGGTTGTTTGCCCGCCCTGTTTGCCCGCCCTGGGCGCCGCGCTCCCTCAGGGGCTGTTTTTGAACGGCCGGGG
Source organism: Cygnus atratus (assembly GCF_013377495.2). Taxonomy (NCBI): domain Eukaryota; kingdom Metazoa; phylum Chordata; class Aves; order Anseriformes; family Anatidae; genus Cygnus; species Cygnus atratus. The sequence goes on from NC_066368.1 coordinate 4,012,923, forward strand.
AGGGGGCGCTGCTGGCTCAGCAAGCAGCGAGACCTTACATCTTCTCCTAGGCCGTTCGTTCCTACAGCACCAGAGCCTTAAAGTGTAATTTCTGTCTGGACTTTATGAATATACTGGGAAAAATTAAGGCTGCCATCAGATGAGCGTTACTACGCTAAAGAACTGCAGCATTAACTCCGAACTTCCTTCGCAAAGCTGATTCAAAGATTACAGTAACCCAAGTGTGGTCAAGATGCCGATATACACACGTGAAGCTCCTCACGTGGACAGAACAAACTGTGATTTGAACATGTAATAAGTGGTGACTAAGTCCATGCCTTCGGATTTACTGCAATCAGCTATCACACCACAGGAGAACCGACTTGCTGACACTAGATGTTAATAAACATTACTTAAGACACTACCATAAATCATAATGCACCATTTATAGTGCAAATACGGGTTGGAAGCCTTTCCATTTAGTACTTGAAACAGGCTTAATTATCAGGACTGCGAGGCCATCCAAATGCCTCTGGTTCTCTTTCAGCATAAAGGGAGTGCCTCTGTGCGTTAGTTCTCATTACGCACTTCTGGTATGCTCCATCAAGACCCATGAAACACAAAGCTAATAAATTTGTTCATCTTGGCTGTGGTTAGTAATTCAGGGAACAAGAAAGCGAGGGTGGGAGGGATGCTGCTTCTGTTTCAAGATCTTTGCAGAGCAGTAAGATGCAACTGTTTCTTTGCAAAAGGTGTCGTGATCTTTCATTTACTATTACAGGCTGTGATAGCTGTGAATTTATCTCTGGGTGGAAATTTGCTTCTTAGAATCGTTTAATAACTTCATTTAGGAGGTTGTTATAAAGACCCACCCCTGTTTTTCTGAATCCTTAGTCAGTTGATGATGTCAGCCTGAAAGATCTTCCTCTGTCACAACTTCTGTCTTGATCACATCTGGCAAGCCGATTTCCTTTAAATCTCTAAAATTCTGTATGTTTTCTTCAGTCAGATAAGAGGAACAGCTCCCAAGCCACTTACTTAATACAGTCAGGATAATTATTCTCAGAGGATAATTATAAAGCGGGGAAACCGAGGAAGGGCAACATGAAGTAACTTGACCCAGTTCTCCCAGAGCACAGTGGCAGAGCTAGCAAGAGATGGCAGCTGTCCCAGGCCCCTTTTATCCCTGCTCTATCTTTTACGTGTAGTATTATGAGAGAGCTCGGGGATGTCGCACAGGCCAGCAGGGACAGCGGGTACTTCTGCTGCGAACGGTCCTGGCTACCCCACACACCAGCTATGGAAAGGTGACATCGAGAGACGAACACTGCCACCTCAGGGTTATTTTCGAGTGCACAGCACAAACTCTGGTACAGTCAAGAAATGCCACTGCAAACTTCTGTCTACAGGCAAACTTACTCCAAACACCTCCACTTTGGTATCAGCATGGAAACCGAAAGAGCACAACCTCTGGATATCCACAGTAACCGCTGCAAAGGCTTTCTTCCGAGTAGAGCTCATTACCTATAAATCAAACCCTGTAAACAACAGCAAGGAGAGAGGTGGAATTCTTCTGCCCTGTCACAAATCAGTCTGATGCACTGACGTATCTGAAAGCTATTTCTGATTTTATGGGGAGACAGCTGGAAGAGCCTCAAAGTAATTTTTCTCTGCTTTAACTTGCACACTGCAAAGAGGAACAAGAGCATTAAGCGGCGTTGCAGAATCAATAGTTATGGTGGAATTTATTGGTTTGATGTCAAGGCCAATTAGCTGCAAGTGGAATTAGCACATACCCTGTGCAGGAAGACGAGTACGTGTTCTGCCCTAGGTCGGAAAGATGTTGGCTACGAAGGTGCTCCACACAGGCGTGCACAGAAACGTCTTAATTAGCACCACATTTCCCAGCGCTGAAAAACCTAGTGCTGTTTTCTCCCGGTACACAGGAGTCTGCAGCACAGACCTGATCTGCACAGCGTGGCAGGAAGGAGTGACTGAGGGTGGTGACACCGATGGACCAGATCCAACGTGCCATATGGATTGTACATCTAAAAAAGGCTGCATTTGGCTACGCAAACTACTCACCCCGTGTTGGAGAACCGTGCTGGCTGAGATCAACTGAAAATGCCATCTTACCTCTACACCTTTCCATTACTGGCCTGACTTATGTCAAAAGAGGTTTTATTCCATTATTTACTGCATTTTATGGACTAATGTACTCCATGCCTGGTTCGGCTACTGAGGACGAGTTCAACACTTAAGTCCTGCTGGAAGATTAGGTGCTTTTGAGGAGAAGACAAGCACAGATGCAGAAGTGAGATAAAAGGAATTGACTACATTAATTTTACTAAACTTTAAGATCCCAAAAAAGTGAGAAAACGGTGTTAATTTTCAGGACCTCTGGTGTAAGGTGGTGTTAAGCTGAATGCTTTTGCACCAGCTTACTCCACACTTGCATCTCACCCTGGCAATAGCCAGCACTGAGAAAGTCCTTGCAGAGCCCAGCTCCAGCCAGAAGTGTGAGAGCGCAGGGAAGGAGGCAGCACTACGGCTACGCCAGCTCCCCACGCACACCCCTTCTGCTCCCCTTTTGGACCTCAGCTCATCTGCAAGGCTTTCAGGACAAAGGGGACCTCTTCTCTTAGTTTATTAAGGCCAGCAAGATGCAGAGAGTTACTTTGCAGCCTGCAACCTGCACACAAGCACTGCAGTCACTTTGAAATACAACAAACTTTACAGGAAGCCTTGGTGCACGTGTCATCTTTTGTGCTACGGTGTGTAACCCTTGGTGGGCAGCAGATCTCAAGGATGTTGAAGGCAGCTGCAGTGACTCCTGAGATGAGGAATGCTGCCCCAAATGCACCACAGATGACACTCTGTCACTCAGGGTCACCATTTAGATGAGAATGGAGGCGTACAACAGAATCCCTTGGACCTACACAACAACCTGCACAAATTATCCCCCAAATTGTAACTTCCCCATATCCAGCAGCATGTTGTGACATCCTCACTCCTAGAACAATTCCTTGGTGTACTTTATTATTTTTCATTTTATTCTGGAATCAACTCTGCATGCATTTTGCTGAGGTGAGGCACCATTGTAGCGGTGGAAACGAAAACCTACTCGTTGTCGCAGAAGCACAGAAGGAACCCAGCTGAGGTGATCAGCCATGTCCTGAGCTGCAATAACAAAACTCAGGAAATCCCACACCCCAACACTCAGCATCTACACGAAAACCTTGAAGCCGTTTTGCCTCGCGCTGCTTTTGCAAAAACAGCCTTAGCTACAACCTGACGTAGTAGCTACTGCTGAAGTAAATGTGCTAACAGTGCCATCCAGAGGTATTTCAGCGCAGTGCACACCTCTGGGTCAGCAAGCAATACAAGGGAGGACCTACGTACCAATAGCAGACTTAAAACCAGCCACGAAGTAATTATATTTTCTGTTATTTTTCATATCACATTTCATCCAGTTGCTTTTTTCCAGTCTCTTTCAATACTCACTGTGTCTTTTAATTTCCCACGTATACTAAATCAACCACTCTTAAAAACATATGCATCTCCAGCCTCTTGGAAAAAAAGGAACTATTTTATTTTACTCAAAATTGGTAAGAATAGGACTGGCACCACATGCTCAATTTTGAGAGGCTCACCTGTATTTCATTGCCATACAGTAATATATGATTTTGGATAACAGCAATCGCGCATTGAAACAGGACATTTAACAGTGGAAAACGATCTTTTTTTCCCCTACCTATAACAGCTGTGACCTCCTTTCAGATTTTAAATTATGGCTCAAGCTTGATATAAGAAAACGCTTTTCAAACATATGATTGTATATATTTGTGTGTGTGTGTGTGCATGTTCATGTCTACACATAAAAATGTACGCCAACTGCCAGAAAGCTTTCAGTGCAGCATCACCTGTGGCTTATTTTTACAGTGGGCCACGTATGTCACAGGAGATGTCTGTTGAGCAGCCTAATTTACCTCTGTTTTCAGAGATAGCTCCTTCACTGATGCTCGTATCTGTGCGACATTAAGACGTGGAGTCACTGAATGCTGTCTGGTGATAGCCATCAAGATCAGAGAAAAACCAAGTGCTGAATCCTAATTCTCTCCTTTAGGCAGTTAATGGGATTACACAGATAAATAACCCCAACAGCACAAACTACATACTTTCTTTCCCCCAAATAATTTCCTGGTCCATCAGAATTATTTTATCAACTTACACAAGCTAAAATTGAGAGAGCAAATCACTTGATAACTAACAAAACTGCATTTCAGACAGCCTATGGCAAGCACCATTCCCACTTGCTGCATCCCTCCCAAAAATTGTTCTTTTACAGTCTCAGTATTTGAAAATGAAGAAACACTAAAAATATAAATTATGTCAAATTACAAATGCTGTTACTGAACCGTGCCTACTGCAAAGAGGTATGGTTAAAAGGAGATTTTGAGTGTTATGGAGTCCAAATGTTAAACGTAAGGACCGATGTCTGCATTGCATTTGGAGAGTCACCTTGGGCTGACTTCAAGCCTTATCTTGCCTGAGCAGCAGATAGTGGCTTAATTTTCCATTGGGCACCCCTGGAGCGTGCCCTGTTTATAACTGCACTCAGGTCTGCTGTCAAGAGGTACAAGGAGCAGCTATTGATAGCTCTTTGGTCAGTGAACGCACAGGATCACAGAGACACCTGCACAGGGAAAGCTTTGAAAGGCCAAGGTGAGCAAGTCTGCAGAAGCCTGCTCTGTTTAAGACGGGAAGAGGAGAAACAGCTTTCACATTCCAGACTTCTCAGTGCTGAATATGTATCTAGAGAAAATAGGAGACATATGGAGTCCTTCATAAAGCTGTGAGAGATGACCCACAGAGATCACTGAGTAGATGTCTAATTTTACATCTTGACTCTGCTAGAAGTTTCAGATGGATCTGATATCAAGTGTACAACACTTACACACAGTAGTAAAAAAAAAAAAAAAAAAAGAAACAAATTAGTTCCATGCACTAAATGTGATGCAAAATTATAGCAGTAATTAAGAGGAAAATATTTCTTGAAAAGATCAAAGAAAACAAACCTCTCCCATCCTGCCGTTTTCATACAGTCTTTTCTCAAAATGCATTTTGCAAATGAAAATGTCAGCACCCACCCAAGCCTAGTGGCTGCCCAAGGAAGTAGTTGTTCAGTCAACAAATGGAAGTGTACATTGACGGCAAATGTCTACCACCAACAGGAAAAGCTCTGGAAAAGGCGTGGAAAAAAAATCAGGTCTCATGCATTCATTTTGAAGCACTATTCAGAAGGCGTACCAGGTTCCAAACCACACCACCTTTTCTTTTAGAAATGAATGAATTGTACGAAAATTAAGAGAACAGTGTAGTTTGGCAAAAAGGAAAGTGCAAAAATCATTACCTACAGTTATTTCCCCTCTTTCCATGGTTAACCTGGTGGAGCACAGGGTGTAGAGTGTGCACTGACCTGTACTTCCCTGTCCGCACTTGCACAGCTCTCATCCCGCACTGCTGGGCACCTCCTACATCATTCACAATATCATCTCCAATCATGATGGCCTGTCAAAGCAATGAAATACAGAAAAACTGGTGTCAAGTCAATTTTATTTCTGCCATGCTTCACATTCCTTTGACATAATAAACAGCTTGATTTGATGTTTAATACTGCCATCAGACAAATTAAACAAGATAATATTGTCATCATATTGATTAGAAGTCATCCTACCTTGACTATAATTCATGCTACGGCTTCTTGAGCAATATACTGGTGCAGTATACATCCGTACAATTTGTAATCCATCACAAAAACCAAAGTGATTTGGCACACAATTCAGACAAAATGTTGAATTTTATAAAGTTATCCCTATTGTGTTCCTAGCCACGAATTTATGTTAGCCTTAATGGAAACTGCTTGGAGCATATCTTTTTTAAAAGTTTCCTTAAAATTGTTATTTTAAAAGCTAGTCAAAAACTTAAGCTTGTGATCACCGAAACATGCAGCCCATTTTCAGGTAGATACAAAAATTTGGGAAGTCTTCTGTCAGCGTAACATCTAATTGATTAATTTTTGCACTGTGGGACACGGTACGTACAGGCACAGCACAGTTTGCGTTACGGTCACCTGAAGTCTATGCAAATCCTAACAAACTCAGCTAAGCAGGTTATCAAAACAGGTAACTGAGAAGAGACCTTCCAGCTGGACTGAGGGGGTTTGGCTGCATGTCTGAAAAAAAAAAATGTAGTATGCAACTTCACTTCAGGCTTTGTGTCTTGGTTAAATCAGAGCATATCAACCAGGGCCTCTCATTCACAGCTGTGCCTGCAAAATTTCAAGTGCTTCCTATCATTCTGCAATAAAAGATATTACTCTTATTCTTCAAATTTAAAAATGGTTGTGGGCTTTCGTTTCATAATTTCAACAAAAAAGCAGCACATGATCTAAAACTAATAAGAAAAAAAGAATAATAAAATCAGCTTGCAACATCCCAAAGGCACTCCAGGTTACTCCGCAGAGAACAGAGGCAGCACTTAAAACTGGGGGGAACACATCAGCTTTGAAAACACAGAATCTAGTTTATCTATCAAATTTTAATATGGGATTTTTCACCTTTTGTATCAAAGTTGAATTTTGTTTAAAATACATTCATTGGCTGTATTTTCATCTTGCTGAATAGCCTCGTACTACCTAAACTTTACTGCCAGGCTTTCACAACAACAGTATAACGTTAGAAGGAAATTCCTGCCTGAACTTCTCTGCTCCTTCCATACACTTTTGATAACAGATTATTTTCATATTTGCACATCGGACGGATGCAATCGCTAAGCGAACTGTTGCTTACTAAAGAAATTGATGTTACATTTTGAGCCTAGGGTCTGTTACTACGGGTCCTCGTCCTGCCTGTGGGCTGGGGAAGGTCAAAAGGGACATATGTAACGGGAGCAGGACTGCCCTGGGTGGCAGCTGGGTTACTGAGAGCAGGACCAGGGGTACGCCACTGGGCACGGACAGAAAGCCATCCTAGCGTTTTTCCATCTGGGGAGAACTGATAAATGGACCGCTGTCAGCGAGGTCATGGGAATGAGGCACACAGCAGGACCAGAGGTCGGCTTCCCCAGCAGCAGCAACCTAAAGGGACTTCCAACTCTCTTCATACGGCTGGCTGCAGCTTTAAGGAAAAAAAAAACAAAAAAACAGAAAGTCTCTCTTGCATCTTGCAGGCACCATTCCAGTTAGTGCTCTGGCTAATACAAAAATCTCTTCTTCACTTGCCTTCACGTGGAAACACCTCATTTTCACATAGCGTGCAACCACACAAGAGCACCGGAGAGCCCTGCCTGTGGCAGTGTGCAGGTGCCCTTGCTCTCACCGCTCAGCACTCCGCCGTGGAAAGGAAGGTGGGCGCACAGACACCCCGGGAAGGAGGCTGTCTCGGCAGAACACATGCTCACGCAGGAGCAGGGGGAGGTCCATTTTGCCAAAATTTAGGCAGCAAAAAAGCGATGCCACTTAACCCCAGTCCACCTGTCTCAAGAGCTTTAAAAACGCTAGGCTTACTTTCTAGATCCAGGGAGGAAATCTCAGAACAGCTCAGCTGTGTACAGGAATACCTGGAACAGCTCCGGCTGATAAAAGACAAATCCTCCTTTGTGTTACACATCGGGTACAGCATGTGGGATTATATATAGCAGTTAGCAGCCCAGTTCATCTTTCCTGCTGTTTTTAAATACCGTTCACGTGAGGGATTATCATCACCCTCAGGTGAGGGGATGCAATAGGCCATCCCTGCGAGTCAAGGCTCATTTGTCCAGTTCCACTCCGAAGCAGCTCGTTTTGAAATGCTTTATATGTGCACGGTCTGGCTTCTTTCTGCCTAGGAGCAACGCTGCTGTGATCACACTTCGAGAGCTCTTTTATGGAGCAAGGAGATGTAAAGACTCGTGGGAACATGGCTACAGCTCGGGAAAACGTGTCCATAGGGAAAGAGCAGCAGGAGGCTCTGGGACAGGCAGCGCTGCTTTTCCAGCTCCCTGCTCACAAACTGCTTCAAAGCCAGCACGTGATGGAGGGCTCAATCTTTTCATCTTCTCATTACTGGGCCGTTTTCCTTATCCACTCTGCTCACAGAAATGCATGTGTTCTTGTTAAGATACGTGATGCAAGATCCCCTGTAGACAGCTCACTTTTCCCTACCACTCCAGCATGAAATGAGGAAAAATGAAGGGTTAATTTGAAGTAATTAGTAAATAAAGCACGTATAAACACACGACGAAAACGGATTAGTGGGAATGATTACATTTCTCAAAACAGCTTGGGGGAAAATAGGTAATAGGAGTTGGCTGGGAGCAGTTTTGCCAGATTTTGTCTGTCCTCCCCCTGCCCTTTTTTTTTTCCTCCTCTCATCTGTGTATACATCCTCCATTTTCAGTTCTGGGTTGCTCTGAGAGCAGGAAAGGGCAGAGCGGGGTGGCTCAGCAGACCCTCCAAAGCCAGAGGGAAGCTTGCTCAGCAGGGCTGTATTTCACTCCGTCCAGACAAGTTTTCCTGCAAGACACCCAGCAGCTCTGCAAGTGCAGCTGCACATGAGCAGCGATGCCTGTCCAGGCCAGCTTGTGGCATACGCATACCAAAATGTACTCCAGCCCCCGGGGATTTCACAGATTTACTATCGGTGAAGGGCAATAATCACTAAAGGAGGAGCAATTATTCCCAAATCATTAAGGATTTAAAAAATCATTGGCAAGAAGATAGAGGTCAAAAGGTGCACTGTCAAGGGAAATAAAAAAAACTCTACCTGTCAAACCCGGGTTTAACTTCCTCTCTGACTGCAATATGGCAAGAAGAGAAAGATATAAAACTGAAAGGTCATATACCCACCGAAAGCAAGAATGAAAAGATCACCGTTTGTGTTCACAATTTACATGGGGATCACACCATTAATCTGTGCAATTAGTCTGTGGAAGTTGCTTCTTTTTGATCAGCTACAAAATTACAACAAGGACAAAAATGTATTGAGATGATCTCTCTGGTTTTAAGAAAATCATCAAAGAATTAAGCTGAGTGTAATTTCCATTTTTCCTGATCTGTGTAGCTGGTGAGAGATGGGTGTGTGTGGTTGTGTGCAAGCGATACATAAAGCACACGTGTGCCAGAGCTGAGGGAAGCCATGGCTACTGAGCCAAACCTAACCCAGATCAGCAGTGATAATGGAGGAGATGAACACGAGCTCTAAGGATTCAGGCCACAACATGATCCCAACTGGACAAACACCTGCAGAGCAGAAATCACCATCCTGGTCAGTGATCCTACTGGTGTCACCACACACCCTGGAGGTGGGGACCGACTCCTCTCACCTACTAACACGGACAGCTTCAGAGATGGGTGAATGGGAACCTTTTCTATTTTTTCCTCTGCAAACAGAGTTTTAGTATTCATTAAAAAAAAATCACAGAAACATGTTTGATCAGAAAAGGAGCTATGGAGTAAGAAAAGAGGCAGAAAGACCAGAGTATTCTGTATTACCTAGCTCTGCTTCTGTTGCAGTGCCTTGTTACTGGGAGAAGCTCACATGTGGTACTTTGGAGGCTGAAGCCTATGGAGGATGCAAATGTTACGGTGCACAGAAGGAGGCACGTGAATTTCAACAGAATATTTAACGCAGTGAATGTTTCTAGAGTCAAAAATATTTATGCCTAAGCAGGTTTTTGCTACAGGCTTAGCAGCAAAGTTAAAGGTGCCAAGGATGTAAAGAAATAAAGCGTATACACAAAATCCTGATTAAAATCAAAGACACTTTACGCAATGAATATGACACATTTATTTTTCTCCATATTCTCCATGGCCCACGTGGCAATCTCCTAGGCTTCAGGATCCCGTATTCCTGTTAATTATACTTCTATCCAGGAACTACTAGCTGTGCAAACAACAAACACACGTAAGGCATCACACGTGGCCTCTGACCTGGCAGAATTTGTACAACGAGGCAGGTGAAACACAGAAATACATCAAACCTCCAGGGCAGATTCCAAAAGCCCCAGGGCCAACTGAGTTTGGATAAGCTTTCAGCAGGATTCAACACTTGAAACTTCACACGGCCGCTTAACTCTTCTCTCCGAGATGGAAAATATTCCCCGTCAGCCCCAGAGGCAGGGCAGGGCTGGCCGGCACGGTGGCAGATCCCCGCGGCACTGTGAGGGTGACCTGCCTCTGCTCTCACGCACCACTAACTCCCCCCTGGGACGGGCAGCTGGCCGAAATGGGACCTGGTTAACTACCGGTACTTTATGCACTCGAGTATTACCTGCCATAACTCCCGGTGAAGCTGGACAGTTTGCTACAGACAGAACTTTTTATGATTATATAAAAGTACGGGAGCCTTAACGTTATTTAGGTTTTATTGTAAAGCCGTAAAAATCATCCACTGTTACAGCTGCCTTAAAACACATGAATTAGGTATTTCGGTAACCTTTAAGATGTGTTATTCTTTGTCATATTACTGAATCATAAGACAGGTCTGGTTACCTCTAAGAGGTTTAAATTTCCAATCTATTAAAGTAATACTGGCAATCTGTTATTTCTAGGCCATTGAGGAAAGGTTAAAATGAAAATTGGACTTCAGGGAGTTCCTCCTAGTCTAAGTGCAGGTTGAAAACATCTCAGTAGCAGAAGGTAAAGTCAGGGTCTCAGTAAGAAGCAGTTACCAAGGGAAATGACTGGTGATAACTTTATTGATTAAAGCAGCTTGAGAAATTTAAGATTTGCCACTGTCTAGCATTACTGCGGTGAGACAGCTTTATTAAAAAGCTATTTTTCATTAGAAGTCGGGTAAAAGAAAATTGTAATGTTTTCAGAAGCGCAGCTCTTCTAAAATGGTTTAATGATGGTATGGATTAAACGTATTCCACAGGTGGAATAAATTACTGGTAAACATTTTATAAAAGTAAAGGCAAGTAAAGCCACTCCTCATCTTGTCATTACAAACACAGAGAAGTAAAGCTCATTTGGGAGACAGATTAAAACCTCACACGGTGCACTACTAAGGAACTTACTGAACTGCATATATCGTGTTTTTATTATTACGTATGACTAACTAACACAACCTGCAAATCCGTCTCGAAAGAACATTAAAGTTACAAGGTCAAGCACTCAAAAGTTACGAAAATACACTACAATTATGGTGGTGTGCTCTTCTGTAATTTGTTCCTCCTACACATATTCTTCATGGTCTAGTTTTTAATTACAGCAGCAAGCCCTGGTTTTCCATCATCGAGAACACCGACAAGGCACCCGGGGCCATTATGCAGCGGTACCTACTGCAAACCTGCTGGTGAGGTGCATATGTCCTTTATCTTGATTCTCTGTATAAGAAAAATTACACCTACAGACTAGACCTGTTGTTAGAAATTGTTGGCATTTCATACTAGAAATTATTTGGGAAGAAAATATCAAGTTAGTCACTAATAGCACTGTGAAAATCTAGCAAAGAGCAAGGATTGAATAAATAGTAATCTCTGCCGGGGACTATTACTCCTTTTCTGTACTCAAACCGAATGCTCCTGAAGTCAGCGGGAACCACTCCCCAAGGCTCACCCTATGGGACCATTTTTATACCAGCCTGGTGATGCATTAAATCATCTGCTCAAATTTGGTTCTCTGAGGCAACGAGAAACAAGAAACTCATCGAGAAATGGGGTGTGGTGTTGCAGCCCAGCATGGAAACACATCCCTGTGACGATGTTCTCCCACAGTGGCAGGGGCTGACACTCTGGCAAGGTGGGCAACACAAAGCTTGAAGACAACTGCCCTGTCCTGACTGTGAAAAAGGGAAACTAATGTCACTATGCAGGGCCTCAAGATAGAAAACCCCAAAAGAGCACATCGTTCGTTTCTCATACAAGCAGAAGGAAAACACAAACCTTCATACCTCTGATTTAGACGCATAAAATCCAAGGGCTGAGCTCTCTGTGTTTTGCTTTGTTTTTTCTTTGTTCTTTTTTCCAGCTACCTTTTTCTTGAAATGCCATTCAGTTTCTGAAATGGATTTTTTTGGTTTGTTGGTTGGATAAATGGATTGAGTAATTGCTCAATACCTAGGATATTTTGTTCAGCCTGAGCTATCTTGTTACTGGGAAGATATTGACAAACTGAAGGGAGTGCAGAAAAGAGCACCGCAGCAGGTTAGGGTGCAGAGTGACTGAATCACAAGGAAAGTTGCTGAGAGCTAAACACAGTTTTAGTAAGAGAAAACTACTGTAATGATAAGGAGCCTGGAGAAAATTGGAAGGAGAAAACATCCAGGAAGGAAAGCAGTTATTTTGGTTGTTACCTGGAATAAAACTAGAAGTAAGGATATAGAGTTTCAAAGGGAAGCATCTCAACGAATCTCAGAAAAAGCTGCCTGTTCATAAGATCTACTAGAGCTTGTGAATACTGTCCCTCAGGTACTTAAAGCCCGGTTTGGTTTCTCCTCACTTAAAACCACTCTGCACAAAACACTGATAAACATGGAGCAGGGGAGCACTCCTGCATGGGGAAGGAGAGGGATTAGATGGCCTACAAGGTCTTTTCCATCTTCCCATTCAATAATAAAGTAAAACCCAAGCACATAGTGAATTACAGGGCCATAATTTCTTCTCCAGGCTCCACGGACCTACAAGCCACCCAAACTTCACTCCTGTTGTTTATGATGTCACCAAAAGCCTGTGATGGAGTTATTACCTTGTAATTCGCTGTCGTCTGTTAGTCATTTCATACTCATCCTTATGTCCTGTGTGACACAACAACAAATCAATAAAGAGGGCACAACTACAGGGAGGAAAGAAAAAACGGACCATGCTAAGTAAGCAGGGAGTGTCACACACTCGGTGTGTTTCTGGAAAGCCTGATGAAACCAGTAACAAGAGAAGAGTTTTGGGGTCAGACAGTGCTTCTGTTACTTCTGTTTTTCCCCCTTTAGGAACTGTACTAAAAAAAAAAGTAGCAAGTGTGACACCAAATGAAATAACATTTTAGCTGCAATTCCACCAGGCTGCAGCCTTCATGGCTCCTGTTACATTGTGAAGCACACCATCCTCCATAATTCCTTGGGAAACCTGACCTTTATTCCCTTGTGCTGTTTTCTTTAGTCTCCAAATAAAGGAATTCTCAATAGAAGTACACGTGCTTCTGAACTACGTGGTTTAGAATGAAGGTGAATAAGAAGGCTCATCACAAGAACACAGAGAAACTACATCAGGGAAAGGAGGATGGAAAACTCTAAAGGAGGTAAAGATACAGATGGTACAAGTCAGAGCAAACAGAGACAGAAGAGAATGAAAAGCGAAACAGGAAATGGTCAAGAAGAAGCCTCAGGACAGCAAAGAAGTTCTGAGGAAAAATAATACCATGCCTTCCAGGAGGGTAGGAAGTACACGCAAGGCAGAAAATATTCAACAGACCCCAACCTGCTACCATTTATCCTCTTGACTCTCAGTCCTTCACATTATTTGATAGAATGGGTAAAACATTTTTCTTCCCCTCCAAAGCAATCTTTCAGATTTTTTTTAATAATTCATAGAAATATCCTGAATATAAGTATTTCTCTGCACCACGTATGACAATTTTTTTTTCCAGAAGCGTATTTCCACCCGCTGTTTACCATGTCCTCAAGGCCACACTCCCCTCAACCTTTTCTGTAACTTTCTGTCAAAGACAGCAAACCAGTGTAGGGGGCATAACTACATGGCACAGCCAACAGTCATGGCATCAGCAACATTACCTGCTGTGGTGGTACTCCCATTTCTGCTAGGGCTGACTCAAAAAATGCTTTTGCTGGTTTTCCCACTACCTCAGCTTCAACATCACAAGCATACTGGGAAAAAAAAAAAAAAGAGAGAGACAAATAATGCTATATAGATCAGAAAAGGATTTGTTCAACTCTGTAACTCCAGTCAATTGTATAAGAAGTATGTGATTATTGATTTCTGCCCTTAAATAACACAATGGATTAGCAGATGAAGATAGCTATCTGATAGTTTGGATAATAGGAGGGTTCAATGCTCTCTGTCAGAAGAGAAAGTCATCCTGAAACATCTCAAGTTACAAATCTGTTTCATTCTCCATCATGGCAGCAGTCTTCCTAGTCAGTTCCAGTATCACTGATTTTTGTAAGAGCGTCACTCTTACAGAAATAACAAATATCCTTCACATGAAATGATCAGAAGTATTGGAGTAGTGAGTATTGGCCTTAGAAGATGTGGGGAGTTTATTCAATACTCCTGCATAATTTTAATGGTTCAAGTGACAAACCCGAGTTAAAAAGCTCTATTCTCCTGAAAGTAAATATCAGCACTACGCTGAAAAACTTGAATAAATGACATGTTTATAGCTTGTTCCTAGACAACAGGAAGCCTGACCTTCTATGGGAGGCAAAAACTCCCTCCAAAAAAAATCATACTGATCCAAATGTATGTAGTGCAAGCACACATTATATCCACTATCTTCTGTGCTTGTATACTCCCCCACTTTGCTTCCTTCTCTGAATTCACTCTGTATCTACTTTTTAAAAATCTCTCTGCAAGCCTATAAAAAAAGGATAATGATTCTCTCATTCTCTCACCCTTAGGTTGGCTTATCTATTGGGTTCCAGTTATGCACAGACTTAATCAGGCTTAAAAACAGGACTACACATAAGAATCTTGCTGAATAAGGGCTTTATGCTGTAAACTGTTAAGGGCAAGAGCTGTGTTAAATGCTATGCCAAACATAAACAATTTTTCTTAGATATCTTGCAGACAATATACTGTGATTTTTCTTTTCTGACTTCTTTCAAGGGCCTCACTTCCAATAAAGATACCATGATGGTGAAAGTTCCCATTTTAAATACAGAAAAAGTGAATAATACAAATCCATCCATCTTTAGAATGCAGCAAATGAGTTTCAGTCTGTGGAAACTTCCTCTACCAAGGTGAGTAATTACAGAAGACGACCCATATTTATACCAGTTACTCTTTAACAAGGTGCACAGAGCGAGTAAGCATAAAGCAAGCTATAAAATACCTCTAATGCCTTCATATATGCTCCAACATCAAGTTTCAGGCCATCAGTTTCTTTATAGTAGCGTCTGGAAATGAAAGTGATAAAGTTCCAATGAAATGAAAGTGTTGGCAGTTAAATACAAAGAAAGTACATTTTATTATTTCTGTGCCTATATAGGTGTCCATATGGCTGCAACAAAAAGTCGTCATCAGAAGCTTTAATTTAGCACCAGGAATTAAGAAAAGGACAGGCTAAGTACTGTGCAGTGCTGGGGAAAAGATTTCAGACCAGGTGTCCCTCTGGCATCCAGGACACAATTCTACTTATTCAAAGTGATTTCCTCTAGCTTGGATTAGGGGTGAATTTGGCCCATCTCCTACTGCACAGAGTACTAGTTTCTCATAAAGGCCAGTAGTTACATCGCTCTTCCTTTGATCAGTGAGAGACCCTTTGGCAGATGCAACGTGAGGGCTGGCATCCACCAGCAGCCGTAACGCCTCCTCCAGAAAATTTGGAAGGAGACCGCAGGTAGCTGACCACCTTTGCTTGTCACAAACCTCCCACACAAGGAAAGCCTGCTTAAGCTCTCTTTGCTATCAGGACTAAGAAAGCCCTCAAAACTAAGTTTTGCTCCTTCTAAAAATGTTCCTATTGCCACGAAGTTCTCAAATTAGTTACTATCTTTCTGGTGTTTTTCTGGACTAGCAAATCACGTTAACACAGGTCTTCCAAGCTGTCCTTATCAGAGCAAAGACAGGTTTCTGTATGACAGAAAAGAAAAATGTAGGATGAGCAGTCAGTTAAGATTTTATGCCTTATCTTTCTGCCATTTTCGATTATTCAGCACAGCTTCCCTTTAAAATGACCACTTGACCTTTGCTAGAACAGCCATTAACCTTCTATAGTCTAGCGTAAACAGCTTAATTTTCTGACAGTGGCATGACAGAAGAAATTACAAAGCCAATTCCCACTCTCAGCCCAAAACAGATGCTAAATGTAAATCACTCCATTTTCAGGAGGAGGGCATTCTGCTTCAGTGACTCTGACACTTTCGTTTTCCATAGAATGAACTAAAACTTCAACAGAAATCAACCTGCTTGCTCAAGGTAGACGTGTTGTTAAGGTCCTACCAATTACACTCATTCCATACATGAACAATGAAACTGGCTTGTGTTTTTTTGTTTTGTTTTGTTTTTTTGTTTTTTGTCTTTCATACGGCCCTTGGCATCAGTGATGCTTCTTAGCTATAAACTGATAAATAATCCGGTTTATAATCTCCGTTCTTCAAGTCTGAAAACTTCTTCAGCATTTGTTGCAGAACTCATGTTCACAGTATCTAAAGGACGGACCATAAAACAGGACGTTCACAATGAAAATTGAGCTCAGGAAGCCCAAACATGGGTTATTTCCCATTAAAAAAAAATAATCCTTAAAAAAAATAATAATACTGCTTTAGAACTGTCTACATCAATGAACGACGGAATAAATATTTTTATATGCATGGGGTACAAAGGCATTTTTGCATTGCTCACGCTGCCAATCTTAAACAAAGGTTTATTCTATATTTATCTTTGAAAGACAGTATTATGTGACACAAAACTTGGTTATTTTACATACATTAGCTATTATGGTGTTAGCTCATATCATTTTCTCCTTACCCTTCTAACCAAAAAATTGCAAAGATTTTTTCCCCACGTT
Source organism: Cygnus atratus (assembly GCF_013377495.2). Taxonomy (NCBI): domain Eukaryota; kingdom Metazoa; phylum Chordata; class Aves; order Anseriformes; family Anatidae; genus Cygnus; species Cygnus atratus. The sequence goes on from NC_066368.1 coordinate 4,029,625, forward strand.
ACAGGATCAGAGCGTGCAAGTGTGAGGTATGGAAACACGTTGGATTTAACTGCTCCTTCCCGCTGTTAAATTCTACCCTGCTGGATCAATAATCCACAGACTAAGAAGGGCTTTCATGCCCATTATGGTCTATTGAACCACTGAAAAAAAGTCGTTACGGTTTCCTCAAACTAAACACGTGTATTCTTTTTTTAAGCCCATACACTGGTCAACAGATAAGAATAACTCCTCCAAGGCTATGGGGATTTGTCATTATTCAGCACTGCCATTAATAACCACCTGTTTAAAATCTCAGAATACATCTAACTGAATTGTTTTTACTAAAACATCCAAATCCCCTGACTGGACTTTTCCTGCCTATGAAAACAGGCATTCAATATTTACTTTTGATGTTCAGGGTATGAATTAAAAATCTCTCTGCATATTCAAGCTATCAAAACAACCAATTTGACAGTTGCAAAATCAGATATGCTTTTTATGCAGTCTTCCTCATACACACCAACCTAGCCATCTCAGTACATCCTTGGGCTCTCCCCTTAGGTCTTCTCAGCCCCCACACTTTGATCACAGCCAGATATCCCCCATCTGTACGTCACTTTGGGTGGAGTTTGTGCACTGCAGCTAATTTCATAAAATGGCAGCGTTTCCATGTTAGCAGACGAAAACTCTCCTGGCTTATTACTTATGTACAGCAACTCTCAAGCCACCAGCAGAAAACGGCTCCCTTATGTACAATGTTTTCATATATGCAAATCGATCTGCAGGGCGCTATTGCCACCTTTCAGAGACAGCACCTTTAAGTACAATTCAAACAGCATGGAGCCATTTACGTCACACAGCCACATCCAGTACCACATCTCAACTGCTATAAACGTGGGCAGGATTTGAACCCAGAAGAGGAATTCAGGCTCACTGTCGACTGATGGAGAATTTTCTGGACCACCTGATCCTCCGCGCCGTTAGTAACTTCAGATGCTGGAAGGTTAAACTGCATCAGTAATCCAGACTCATCTTTAAAGAAAAAGTTCTCTTCCTAGTGACTTACAAAACTACTGCTATTTGACCCTCCCACCACCACCTGCAAACGTGTGGATTGTTTCATTGAGGTCTAGCTCACTCTTGAATGCTGACTTTGAAGGATGGGAGGCTAGAATTTGTTGTACTTATACAACAGGGTGTCTCCAGGTTTTCTAAAGGCTGCTACAATTCCTCCTCAGAGCAGCAGCTACAATTCTCATCTTCTGAAACACACCCACACAACTGCTCACTCTGTACCGACTGCAGAAAAATGGCCATCAGCAGCTGAACTTCACAGGATGCCCCCTGCAGCACACCAGAGACCTACAGATGAGTATTTCCTAAGTCAGCTATAGGATTCAGCACAGCACACCGAGTGACTTCCAGTGCTCTCTGCAAAGCTGCATCTGCGCAGGGCTGAAATGGATCTCATCCCAGTGAGCACTGCATCCATACCACCTAGTTTTAGAAATCTAACTCAGCATAACCTCCTGAGTTTCTCCTTACATCCCTGGAAAGTCTACAAACAAGTGACTTGGGACAGGAAGCCAAATTCGATGACTGAATTACCTACCCACTGAGGATCTTTCATTGACAGCTACCTGGGCAAATCAGGTCTAAACACATTGACTGACTGCTTAAAAGTTGGCAGTGTGAATGCCCACACCAGCATCTGGCTTCCACTACGTACCAAGGTACTGGGTGAAATGTAAAAACGTACAGACTAGAGAGAGAAGCAAAAAGTGCTCAACTCACCCTCTTCCAAGGGAGATCAACACAGGCTTCTCCAATCCAATCAGAACTCGGAAAGCTTCATTAACGTTTGCGTAGGAGAAGTTTTCTGCTGCATCCCCAACAACCACACAGTTTGGGTTTGTTTTATCAATCTCAGCAAATTCAGGGACGAGATCTAAAGAAAAAAAAATACAAATCCCTTACTGTTACATATCCCATTGGAACTGATGGCTTGCTCCTAGATTCGTGTTTCCTTTCACTCGTTGCTTGAAACATTAATAAATAAATAAATAAATCCAAGTCTGAATCAACTGTTCTTCAGCCCCCTTCTGTTCCTGACCAGATCCTTATATTCACCTCAATGAAGAGGTGAAAACCATTTCCCACCCTTGCCTGAGCACCCACTTCTAAGTGGCTCATTACAGCCAGGCATCTACACCTGGAGCACAATGACGTACTCACTTGGGGCTAGCCTGTGCACAGGTAAGTTTGCTCTTTACCTCCCCATTATTTACTGTTCATAAAAGAAAACCCTTCAAAAAGAGGCCTCCCTGTCTGTTGTTCTGCCAAGTCACTCTACCAGCCTACCACCTCTAGGTGTCTTCACCATACCACTGATGGAGATCTCACCCAGGCCACACCATTAAGTTTATTCCAGAGTCTCGTGACGTAGGAAAGAGTAGGAACATCACAGCTGGGAGCAGTTCCCCTCAGCACGCTGCTCTATCGCAAATCCCCACATCCCTCTGGGTTGTCCCCACCCAAGCCCCAGTGTCTGCTGCAGCATTGTCCCACCGTCGTGAACGAGCAAGTGTGGCCTCAGTCCACGCTCCTTCAAGAGGCGGCAGGCTGCTGGTGCTGGGGCAGTGACTTCGGCCACGGAGATATCAAAACCCAATCCCTGGAGCTTCTTCACAAACTTCTCTCGGGTCGCTTGTGTTTCGTTAGTGCAGAACCGCAGCTTTAGACCAGATGCTTTGATCCTGTTGTGTAAAAGCAGCAGAGGGGTTAATTGCACATAGAAAAGGAGGTGGGAGTACCAGCTTTGCTATCCCACATCTAACATGGTTAATTGCAATAAAAATGCAACTATGAAATGCCAGAACAGGAGCATAGAATGGGCAGGATTGGAAGGGACCTCTGAAGATCACCTGGTCCAACCCCCTGTTGGGCAGGACCACCTAAAACACATCGCGCAGGATGGCATCCAGGTGGATTTTGGGTATCTCCAGAGAAGGAGACTCCACAGCCTCTCTGGACAACCTGTTCCAGTGCTCTGTCACCCTTACCATGACCAAAGCATCCCTAAAATACATTGAATTGGAGTATTACAAGTTCCACGTGCAGAGCACCTGCCATGAAATGTGCCTTTCTTGAAATTCCCTAGAATTCCCAATCAGAAACCCCCAAATCCAGTTAGTGTTAGACCAGTCCATGGATGTACACACATGAACCACACAGCCATGAGTAGAGTATCTGGAGCAATACCACTGGCTATGAGCATTTTGACTGGGATTTCCACCTGTCCACTTACTGGTCGTCTGCTGCAGTGGATCAGTGTTTATGCGAGACGTAACAGCGGTTTTGCACTTTTGCAGACTCCAAGTAAGAGGCCAGCTAGTTGCATCATGCTACAAGAATGATGCTTTTATCAACACAGGGATGGCTTCAGTCACATTTATCATGCAATCTCTCATAAAACACCTGTGCTGCTATTTGTTGAGTAATCCTGAAAAACAGTGCACTTCCATTGATTTATTAATAAATGTTTACAGATAAATATTTTTGACTTCTCAAGGAAAAAAAAGGAAACACAGCCTGAGGTGCCCAGAGCCAAGGACACCCCTCCTGTGGATCAGTGCTCTGTGATCTCATGCAAGTCCTCTGCCTCAGCAGTTTTGGTTCCCCCCCTGCAAACAAGGGTGCTAACAGCACACATGGCACAGTGCTTCAACACCTACAGAAGAAAATTTAGCTACTTCATCTAGTTATCATCATACAGGAAACAAAACATTATTTCTAACCATTCTTCACTGCACTGTGCCAGAATCATTTCACAGTGCCAAGCTAATGACTGAGCTGTAGTGAGCCACTGGGGATGTCATGAAAAGGCCTCTGCTCCGAAGATGAGTTGTCTGCCTTTTGGAGAACCGTTGTATTTCAATGTGGTTGTGACAAAACAGAGACCTTTAAAACGTATCTCAACGCTTTGCCTAACATTTGTTAGTTTTAGTGTGAATAGGTACAGAGGCTTATAAATTCTTACTAAAATATTACTACATTTCTTTGTGTTAGGATGAAAAAATGTTTTCTACTAGGAAATTCCCTGCATTGATTCTCAAGACAACAAAATGTGTGGGTTCCTTTTCTAGGGAAGAGGATCCCAACAGGTTGGTGTAAACACCAAAATCGCCTTAAGATAACGTATCCAATGGAGACTTTCCATCAAACAATTCTTAGAAATCCAGTCCTGACCCAGAGAGTCCCTTGTGCTCATTAAAGCTGCGTGCCAATGTCTTCTTCAGTAACACAGGTGATTCATTTCTTTCTTATTATTTGTCTTTCCTAATCATAGGTATGTGAATTATCAATTACACTTAGTGGTTAATTGCCCTTCATAAAGATAGCTTTCTATTTTAAATTAGGCAGTTAATATATTGTAACTAATAGCATCCACTTGTACATTATAAATATATCTTCATTGATTGGAGCAGTGAATGTGAGATTCGCTCACAAGTTAATGAAGCAATTGAGTGAAGAAGTGCAGGGTGTACCCAGGGAATAATTATTGTTAATGAATTATGATGTGACCTTCTCAGAACAATGAACAATTGGTGTGACAGTGAGATGACAGTATTCCACATCTGTTATTCAAAACACGGTTTCAGCTGTAGTTAAAAAGCAAAGCAATGTAATTTGGATACATAAACTTTAACAAAGTGTGTTGTGGTTAAAAAAATCTTATTCCAATGGCAAAGCCTATCTCCACGCTCTTAGGCAAAAAATCCCATAATTCATGATTGTCTGAAAACAGACATTTGTTGAAGAAGAATCTATTCTCTCTCTTCTCAAAGGTCAATTAAATGAATTCAGGAACAACACTAACCATCGAGTTGTACAGACAAATAAATGTGCCCTCACATGTCATCTTGGTGAAAGCAAAGAGTGTGTTTTCCTATACTACTATAATTTAACTCCCTTTTCAGAATTTTAGATGAAAACCATAGTTATACTTCTGAAAGGCATGTCCAAAGTGGAAGTAGTTGAACATATCCCAGACTGCTTCAAGCCTTAGTGACCACCAGCAATTGTCACCTCAAAAAATGAGCTCAGTAAATTAGTCGTACCAAGTAAGGTCTAGAAAAAATTCCGCCAAGTTGGTCAGAAAATCGTTCTTTGGCTGAAACAACTCTGAATAGTACCCTGGAACACTAAACAAAAGAAAGTCAAAAAAAACTCCTTACTCTACAAAGAAGAGTTATTTCTACAAAAATACCTTTTCAATGAAAACTCACCTGTGCTTTCAAAGTTGGAATCTCTGAAAAAAAAACACAAAACCCTCTGCTAGCTTTCTGCCAAATCCTTACACAACAGTTGCACCCGCTGGTAACTGCATGATTACACAGACGCCAGGACCAGTCCATCCCTCAGTGCTCAGCACACAGACCGTGACCAGAGCCCACAGGCCACTGCTGTCAGCAAACAACCATTAACTCGGAGCTTAAAGAAACAGGGAGAGCATTGAACGACAGCTCTGCGTGGGGGAAATCCTAGATCCGCTCACATTTATAGCAAAACTCTCCATCAGTTTTCATTGCCAGGCTTTGCCCCAGGAGAAGCTGAAAGAGACAGCCTGAAGGTCTGTCTAGCAGAAAGGGGATGCCTTGCAAAGCGAGTCAGTTCTTCACAGCAAGCCCTGAGCTTCTGAGGTGGCGCAGCAACCGGTGTGCACGGTGTAAGACACGGATGAGCAGGTCACTGCAACGCCTAGTGCTAGATTGTGCTAGATTGTGGGGAAGCTGGGAAAAAAAGTACAAATCTGTGATGTGATGACTTATTTGGTAAGTAGATACCTGCAAGTACAGAGGAATGAGATAACAGCAGACGAAGTACCTAAGAGAGATTCTGCCCAGATCCCCACGGTTACAGTTAGCAGCAGCACCACAGCAGAATGGCAGGCACATTCTGTGAACCCTGTCAACGCGGCCTTCAACAGCCTCCATACCTCACAGCTGCGATCCAGATCCCAGAAGTCCCCCAAATCAATCCTAATCAGGGTGCAAGCCGAGCACGTACACGGCAGTGCTTCACCCCGTGCTGCTGAGGCCCGTGGACACGCCGGTGCTGCTGGGCAGGCCCCATATGCCCGTCATGGCACCGCTCCCATGAGCAGAGCAGGCAAGAGGCCGCACGGCGAGGCTGTGCCACCACATGGGTGCTGAGCAAAGCAGCCCACAGAACTTCCAGGCCCCAAATCGTAAACAGGCAGAACTAAAACCCCAACAGGTGGCTCAGGAGAGGTTCTCCTAAGCCTCACCACAGGAGGGATTTAAACCCGCTCCGTACTGAAACAACCATTTGGTCGCCCACACAATCCCTAAATCTGGAACTGGGGGCTCCCGCTCAGCGCCAAGCACACCGTGAGGGCACAGAGGTAGGAGATACGGAGATGAGGTTTTTAATTTCAGCCCAGCACCATCCCTCACGCCGCGCCAGCTCTTTGAACTGACCTTTACCTCATCCTGCCGGAGCGGGACAAGACGCTGAGTGACAATGTCCCACAGTGCAATTACCATGCGTCAGATGAGCCGGTCCCTTACAAATCACCTCGAACTTTACACATCTGCTGGCTGTCAGCATCTGCCAGGTTCACTCACCCGAAAATAATGAAAAAACTCTCATTATTGTTCCATAACAGGTAAAGTGTTAGGACAATTATTAGACATCCTGGCTGACCTTGTGCAGACAACCAACTGCCCTTGCCAACCTTTACGGGCAGACTTTGGGCATATAAAACACAAAAGCCGTTCTTTTAGGCAACGCAGAGGTTGTGACACCAGCAGGAAGAGAAACAGCCCTAGGATCCAGACTGAAAGCCATCACTCCTTACATTCATGTTGTCTTGCAAATGGCAGAAGAAACTAAGGATGTGGCGTGAGGCTAAACTTCAGACTTCCCCTCGCTGACCACCCGCCCCGTGTCGCAGCCAGGGTTTGTCCCACCAGGAGGGCTGGGCAGCAGCCAGCAGGCTCCTGTGCACACGGGCAGGGTGGCAGAAAGCCACATCCTGCAAGAGGCAGCAGCCTGAGCCCGGCAACTGGATTTGGTGTTGTACAATGGGTTTGGAGGAGTGCAGGTTGTGAGATTTCAGGAACTGGCTTTCTATCTTGCCTTTAGTTGTTCAGAGGTTTTTTAGTTTGAGAGAAAAGAAAGCGTACTGAGTGCTGGTGCTCTTCGACTCTTCGCATGCACAAATACCTGTGTTCTTCCGTGTGAACCTGTCACCACTAACACCATCCCAGACACAAGGGAAAACAACAGCACCAGACAGCTACTTGAGAACAAGCAGCAAACTAAAACCAGAACTCATGCAGGAATGCCCTCCGCATGGGCCAGGGTGCTGGTGCTGCAGGTACAACATCTCCTGTCCAGGGAACTTTCTGTTTTAGTTGCAAAGTTGGGAAACCTCCTGAACAATATTATTTTTTAAAGCAATCTCCCCTTTCTAAAAAACATAATGAAGTAATGAATTGAGTTTTCCAAAGCAAAAAAAAAAAAAGGCAAAGCAGAGTGCTGAGGAAAATCTAGGTTAACTGAGCGTTGCCTTGATCTAAGTTCTTAGACAGCGCTACAAGGAAATACTCAGTTTGCCTCTGCTATTGACACACACCAGTGTCTACTACTCAAATGCCATGGCTGTCCAGGAATGCTCTCAGGAACCCGGATCATACTTTATAGCCCATCCATACCACTGATTCCAGAGCCACTGACACCAGGTCTATAAAAAATCCCCCCATGATCATTTTTAAGCAGCTAAAAAGGAATGATTTCCTTGAGTGCTGGCTGTTGACCATTCTTACTGGCAGCATTTGATTAGATTTTAATCATTGAATCATATGTAAAGACTCATTTAGAAAGAACACCATTGGTACCTGGTATAGCCAAGCTCACTAAAACTCCTGATCTCTGGTGGTCCACCTTTCTGCTCCACATTGCGATGCTGGCCTTACAAATCCTTATGCATTGCATTTTTTGGCCCAGCTCCCCTTGCATTTCTGTGTCTGAAACACATCTCTACGTCTGCCATCTTATGAGCACAATTTCCTCCCCAGGTCCATGTGGCTCGCCTCTCCATATAAAGTAGATAATTTGGAGGGAACCCAAAGAAGGGATTAAGAAGGGATTAAGAAACAGAAGGGCATTACCTTTGAACAGGAATGAAGGCAGATTAATAGGTGCATCAGAAGAAGCCAAAAGAGAGGCAAACATTACTTAAGGGCACCATTAAAAAACTAAAGTCTCTGGAAACTCCAGTTGGAGACACTGCTTGATAGAAAAAAATTAAACCATTGAATTGGTATTTGACGTAAAATTGAAAAGACTACCAATGCCTTTATTTATTTAATACTGATTTTGTAAAAGTAGAAAGAGATACAGAAACTCCCATATCACAGCAGACACAAAGTCCATCTTGTCCAAAACTCTCCACAAAGGCTGCCTTTTTGATGCATAGAACTACAGCCGGATACCAGAATTAGTGAATGAGTTACTTGATACTATAAATCATATTCCACCTGCCTGAACAGAAGGGCACTGATGTGTAGACAACAATATGCCACAACAGTGAAATCTAGAAATAGGTGAAATCAGAATTAAGAAATAATTTGGAGGGAATCTGTAGGAAGGAAGCACAGAGCGAAATATAAGCAAATGCATACAAGATGCATTTAACTGCCGTGGATTCCTAAGGTAGCTTAAAGTGTTCCAACCAGCAGACCCAGATTACAACCACACTGCAGGAACTGAATGAGGGCTCCTATGTCATCTTACAGTGGCTGGCTGGTTATTGCACCATACCTACACAATCTTGTAACAAAAGTAAACTGGTAGACTTAAAATACTTGGTAATTCTCCACTTTGGAGTTGTGAAGAAAAAAAAATCAGTTTTTTGGGGTTCAGATAGCATGAACAGCTCTGGAATACATTTATTTGCAGTAAGCAAAACATTTTCGTGGACATTAATCATACTCCAATAGCTTTAACTCTTTGCCAAAAGCAGTTATTTTGCCTCTGAAGCCACTAACTATTTCAATAAAAGCCCAGTCAAAACCAAGCTATCTTCATCATACTTTTACTCTGTATACAAATATCATCTGTAAATAACTGATTCTATGCCTAGAAAAAAAAAAAAGAAATTGTCTAAAGGTTTCATTTAGCTTATTTTATTTTATTTTATCAATAAAGAATTCACTCTCACGTGCTTTGCACACTACTTGAGAAAGTGCCATACTATTTCATGGCAATAGCTCAAAGAGCAAACTGCATTCCAGCAAATTTAGTGTGATTTTAATCTGGAAGTGATCCACTGTTAATGATACAAACACATGCAGGTATAAGCTGCCCCAAGGCAAGGAAAACACAGCTGATCTTCGTTAGATAGCCGCAGAATCTCTTGGCTGACTTTTGCACCTTCCGCTGCACTTGGAAGCAGCAGCAGAGCTAAGAACTACTCCTCCTAGCTCATCACCTGCAAAGACAGCATGCAATTTTAATGAAGACCTTTAGGCCTAAGTACGGGTGATATTGGTGAGGATATGCAAAGAATTGGGCTGGATTCTTAAGACTCCAGACTGAGTTTGCCAAACATGAAAGACAGGGAAAAAAAAAATAAATCAAACAATACGGCAGTGGTAAACTGAGACAAGGCTCAAGTTCTAAAGCACAGAGTGAGGCAAAGGGCTGCTTATCCATTCCAGGATTAATTGGTATTTATATGAGGTGGTAGAAGAACAAGTGCCGTTACTCAGTGGGTATCACAGTAATATCTTCTATTATTCTTTATTGGTAAATATTTGTATGCCACATAATTGTGCTGATGGACAGTAAATAGCTGAAGACCCCAGAGGTTAATGATGTTTCAACTCCAAAAGTGCAAGCACTTATTCATGCAATTTCCACAGGCAGCACTTGCTTGGAGTATCTACATCTTCGGGGACAGATATTTTTAAAATAATAATGAACACTGCTGATTAGGGAAGAAAACACAGGTTTGGAAAGTCCAGTGCACTAAGAAACCTGGGGCCACAGACTGCTGTGGGGCTACGAACAACTTTACAACCACTGAGGATCCATTCCTGGCTCTGCTTCTGGCTCTGCCAGTGAACAGCTGCACAGCTACACAGAACTTTTTCATCCTTTTGTGTCTCTGCGGCTTCATCTAGAAAGGGCGGGTGATAACACTCAGCCTCCTTTGGGATCCGTGGATAAAATCTGCTAACAGAATTAAGCATAAAGACAAGTGAATGGATATTTACCCCAGAGTTTGTACAGTTTATTTGAAAGCCTCTTTCTAGGACTCCTTTGCTGCAGCGTGTAGCAAACGTGGAAACTTTGCACGTCTGCAGCACACTAAGCCATGCTTGGGTTACCTTCTGTTGCAACAAAGATTTCTTACTCCTGGTCCCACACATCCTTCAGATGGCTCTTTGTAAACCCACAACTGTCCCACCCGAACCCCCGCAAGCTGAATTGCTTTACAGTCCCCGTTCCGCTTGTTCTCCTCACAATCTTCGCCTTGTTCGCCTCTCCAGGTACCTCGTTTTAACACGGCTGATCAGCTGCTCCACAGCCTCCCTGCGCCCCGGATTTCCGCTGCTCTTTTCAAGACCCGGTGGAAGGCTGTGCTCGCAGATGCACAATCCTGGCCGAACAACAGGATGTTGTAAATGTCCAACCACTGCGTGCTTTTCATATGGATATGCTAATGGGCACGCTATCAGCACACAGCTGTAAATGCAAATAACAGAGCTCAGGCTGGGCATCTTTTATGGATGTTTAACCACCTTCTGTCTTGTAAGAGACCAGCTCCCTACTATTTGGGAGATAAAAAGCGAATAGCTCACCTCATGTCAAGGCTGTGTAAATCAATTAAGACAACAAGAGCACGGCGCAGAGGCACTGTTAAGGCTGGCTCCAACAGAAGTCTTTAAGTCACCGATGGGCTCTCTCATCTGCTACAAACACCACCGCGGTGTCTGCCAGCCATCCGCACACGCTCGGAAGAGACATGCTTCATTCAACTCTTACAAGGATTTAAAAAAATAAATAAATAACAACAACTAATGTATGCCACAGCAAGCTAAACAATCAAGAAATGCTGTGGGTTATAAGCTTTAAAGGGCCAATTTATCTTATCACGCAATTTTTGAATTTTCTAGTCCCCTACAACTCCATTTTCCCCACTCAAAATTAAAAGCAGCAGTCCCTAGTGAGTTCAGTGGCATTTTTGATACCCTGGATTCTGGGTTAAAACTCTGGTGCTAATGTCCTTAGCCACAAGGGTGCCTATCTGCCATGGTTTGGCCAAGTATTCAGGAGGATCCGGATCCACTGTAGTGCTGCTTAAAAGCAGAAGGACATCTGCTTTGTACAACAAATCCTTCTATGGCTCTTCCTTTTGGCCTCTGATTCACCAACTTCCTTCCAGTGTATGTTGAATCCTAAAGTATTCCGTGGGTAAAAATTATCAGAGATGCAGGTACATTAGTGAGAAACGAAGCACTCCTGGTTTTCATCACAAGTAATACCAACTTGGATAGTGACTACTGACCTATTCCTTCAGGGGATCTCTAAGGTACAGACAGTATTACTGAATGACATCTTGATCAGGGCGTTTCAGAGTCCATCAGCTTCTTTCGTGGTTGTTCCACTCCATCTGACTGTACTGCTAGCTAAAAACAAAAACAAATGAGAGAAGCGACCGCCTGCAGCCATCCTAAATATAAAGCAGACCAAATTCTGCTGGCAAAAATTACACTGCTACTTTCTCAAACACTAACTGAAATCACTGCATAGCAGAATTTGGCAGAAAACAAGAAAAATAATGCAGCAAATATAGTTTTAGAAGAGCTAAAATGACTTCAGTCCTATGAAGCCAACAGCAAATGAAAATATTTACTTATGTTTTTTATTGGTGCATAGTATACATTGTTACATGAAGTTAATTGCTGTAATGGTGTGGGAGATGATGCAGGAAGACAATCTGAAGGCAACAGGTCAGCCGTCTCTTTATGAGAGTCCATATCCATAGTGTGAATTATCAAAATGGTATTTAAGAGTTATACCAGACATTTAGAATAGATATGCACTAAGAAATTTTAGATGTATCTCTTCACAAAAGATCACATCAATCTGAATTAGTTATAAACTTCCTAGCTATCTGCATTTATGACTGTCTAATTGATACAAAAATGCATTAATTAAAAGAGAGCCACTTTTAGGTTTGATCCATTTGCACGAAACCACCGAGCTGTACTATGGCGCAGACACGCATATAAATGATCAACTGGTAATGGGATAATGAGCAAATAAAGATTTTAAATGGTGCAAGCTAGAACAATTAGCAACCTAATAGGCAGATAAATAAGGCTGCTTGACTTACCCAAGGAAAATGATTATTCTTAACCACTTACATCGAATGACCCGAACAAAATACACTTTTTTTTCCTCCTTCCTGGTGCTTTTCAGTACTCACTCGTGTTGTCCCAGAGATAGGACCTCTCATTGATTCAAACCTTCTAGGAGCCCCTACATGCTTAACCACCCCGTTCCCAGCACGCTCCCTAAGAAATAAGCCCTGTGCTTGGAGCTGCATTGCCAGGCAGGATGGTGGCACAGGGCTGCACACGAGGGCACCGCGCTGTCCCCATCCCCGCTCACCAAACCCTGCCCAAACGAACGCAGCTCTCCTCTCCCAGCATCTCCCAGCCCTCCTTGAAGGTGCCCTGAAGCCCTGGCCGCATCAGGCAAGCAGACAGGTCGAATTAGCTGCTGAGATGCAGAACCCCCTAAAAGCAATAAGGGCTAGATGCTTCCAGTATTTCACGAGAAAGCCATTAATATCTTGCATTTAGCCCAAGGCCAGAGCTTTCCTGTTGTTTCAACAGCACATTTCTGGCATTGCCCTGAGTTAAACTGCAGTTTATGTTGCCTCCATATGGGAAGTTTCAGCAAATGCAGTGACAGTTAGTAAATAACAGTCTGCAACCTGACCAAAAATAAAGTTTAAAAACCCAGGAGAAACAAACAATATGTCAAAAACATCTGGGGATCTGTAATACAGATATTATTAAGTACATCCTGGTTTATAAAGAAATGATCTGCTTGCAGACAGTAATTATACGGCTGTTGTTATTTATGTTTATTATGGCCATGCCTGAATGCCTCAGCTACAATCAGGGCTGCCCTGTGCTAAGCACTGCACAAACTCAGCCCAAGAGAGAGGCCCCCAAAGCGCTTACAGTCTAAAGAAACAAAAATATAAAACCCCCATTTCACCAAGGGGGCAATGAGCCACAGGGCAACAAAATCATTTTATCACAGGCATGCAGAAAGTTTCTGGCAGAAGGAACCAAGCAGCTTCTCTGCAAGACAAAGGATGCTGCAGATGATGGAGAAAATAAAGCAAAATTAATCTGTGGCTCTGGCACCCTTACTGAAGGGTTGTGGGCACGTGTGCCCCTCCTCTGCCCGAGCAGGTGTTGCTGAACACGCAGCCTCGACCAGCCACAGCCTCCTGCATGGGTGACTCGAGCCCATGGCAGCTTTCTGCCTGTGCACGCCCCGTTTGTTGTGCTACAGCAAGCTTTGGGACCCCCTTCTTCAGCCTGCGGAGGGGAACCACCGCAGCACGCAGGAGCCCAGCAAAATAAGCAGAAAGTGCCACTCAACGAGACGTGACAGAGTGCTGTCACAGGGAGGTGATAGGATGCTGCACGAGGGAGAGCAGGAGCTCCTTCACCGGCAGGCTGTTGGCTGCAGCAGCATGGAAACAATGTCACTGGGAGTATTTGAGCGAGATGAGAAGGGAAACCAGGTTAAGTTTAACCCTGGCAGAGGTCGCATCCAGAACCACCTACCTCTTTACAGTCAGCAAACAGGCTGCCCTATGCTTCAGGGGATACAAAAGCTTTTATTTTACTACCACCTTTTTCTTCTAGGATCCATTCTGAATCCAGCACCTGTAGCACGGCTACAGAAAAACATGAGGACAGAAACCACGCTGTGATGTTGTGTACAGAGAACACTGAGGAATGGAGACAGAAGCAACTCATGGAAAACCCACAAAACACAGGATTCTAATACTAGGTCTTTACAAAAGCAACTTTTTCCCCTTCCTAGTATCACCAACTTCACTGCTCACCTGCTAGCCTTCCCAACACCGCTGCTCCCTCCGAGGCTGCTGGTGCCAGCGGAGCACCACAGCGGGGCTGCGGAGCCTCAACAAACCTTAAACTTGCCTCAAACGCTGCTTTCTGGCAGTGCTGCAAAATCTGACTGTGCAGAAGAAAACAGAAGATTCGCCCATTTGCACTGCATGTGCCTGCTGCGTGTACTTCAAGGAATGTGAACAGGGGTCTAATAAAAATGCAAAAGCTGCAAAGACTCCTTGTATTATCAGTGCATCTGGGCCTTTGCCAGTTCTGACTTGTCCATCTCAGTTCCAGCATTTAGGTACATGCTCAACTAGATTCACGTGAGTGTTTTTAGTGATTTCAACATTTCTCGCTGTTCCTTTTCCTGCTGGATCAAGCACTCATCACAGGTGTGTTGGTGCAAGGTGGTCCCAGAGCACACGAGCCTTAGAAGCTCTTGTCAATCGCACTGTCAACATTTAAACGCTGTTTAGTGTTAAAAAAACACCTTGCCGGCCCCGGGCCGTGCAGTGGTGCTTTAGGGCCGGCTCTCGGAGCCTGCCGGCGGCGGCAGGCGCGGAGCTCGCCTCACGCTGCCGCAGCCCCGCCGGGCCCCGCGGCGCTCAGCACCCGCCTCCCCCGTCCCGCAGCTCCCCCCACGGCCCGCGGCCGGCCCGGCAGGGCCCCGCTTACTTCCGCACCGCCTCCGCCGAGCCGGCGATGGGCGCCCCGCCGCCGCCGCCGCCGCTGTCGTAGAGCACCCCGCTGATATCCAGCAGCAACCCCCGCACCCCCCGCGCCCAGGCCGCCATCTTGGCGCCACCATCTTGGGCCGCCATCTTGGCGCCGCCATCTTGGCCCCGCCTCAGCCCGCCCCGGGGGCCGCCGGGCAATGGAGTCCCCTGTTGGAGCCCGGTTTCGTGGCTTTTCTTGCGTTTTTGGTGTCTTTGGAGGCGTCCCAGGCCTTCCTGGGGGCACCCTGGGCTTTGCCCCGGGTCTGTCTGTGGGGAAGGGGCGGCAAGACCCGAGCCTCCCTTGGCAGAGCTCCCCTTCCACAGGGAGGCGCGAGGTGAGACCCCCGAGGGCTGCGGCTGAGCGCCTCAGAGCCCCCACACGTCTAACACCGAGCAAAGCCGGTCCCCAGGGCACCCCGCTGCTCCACAGACGGTCTGCTGGCCCACCAAGCCCCACAAGGCCAGGTCCCCAAGGCGAAAGCATGATCAGCGCTGTGCCTGCCCCAGTGGTGCCGCCTCACGTCTGCCCCGCGCCCCACAGGAGCACCAAGAACAATAATTGTCATTTCGTGGGCAGAACCGAACAGATCGCCTCTGTTTTCCCATCAGTGATAAGATTCTATCAGCGGTGTTCCAGCTTTGCAGACAATACTGTTTTCTCCCTTGATAAAGTCCGAATGCCGCCTTATTGCTAATACTATCAATAGCGCGCCGTGACACGCGGAATACATCAGGAGCTGTGCTGGAATTACAGTCCAGTTTGTTTTAAGAAAAGCAGAGGAGCCTTGGCAGCATTGATTTGCATCACCGCGTCTGGAATAGCCTTTGGCTTCTCCTTAAAGATAATATCTAAACTGTGAAATTCATTAAATAGACCCAGAAATGGATCAGGTTATTTAAAACAACATCACTAATAGTGCAATATCTCAGCTGTCTACGCTGATAGTGAACATTGTCTTGGATAGTGTTATCAGTCCAGGACACCCGCTATGAATATTGATCCGCAGCTTGTTACAGCCATCACTTGCCGTCAGGACAGGTCAGGGTTGAAACCCACCTAGCATCAAAGCAATTTAAAGACAGCACTCAGCCTGAATTTTAATGCTCGAGCTGGAAAACAGACCAACTTCAAACAGACTGCTAAAACCAATCCATGAACGTGTGCTTTTTCTGTGTGCCTTTCCATGGGCATGTACATTTGTAGGTCAGCCTCTATGCACGTGTTAACCTGATGATATTTGAAGAAGATGTCTGCTAGCTCACAAATTAATCCCAACACTACAATTTACCTTCTAAGCTCTTGCAGTAGCAATAGCTCAAACAGAAATATTTGCAGTCTCACACAGATCAGATTATATTTTTTCTTCCAAATAAGAAAAATTTCCAGTGCTTCAAAGGCTAACAAGCATCCTTAAAACAAAGTGAGCCACACACCTATTTACCATATCACAATACCTATGATTTTTCCACGTAGTTTGAAACTAGCCCTGTGGCAAACGAAAAGAATCTGGTTTCAAAAATATGAACAGGATATGCATCAAGATTTCACACCCATTTTCTTTATTTGGCATCCCTTTTGAGGTACGCTGTCCAGAAACTGTAACTGTTCCCCTCCCCTTCCCTCTCCTTCTGCACCTCAGGTAACGCTGAATGCACAAGTAACACTGCGCCAGCACACAGCAGAGTGCTTTCCAGCTCCCCACCAGCTTCATTTTCATGCAGGATGCATCCCCAAAACTAAGCTCTATCGGTGTGCAGCTTCAGCGCGTGAACTCCCCAAGACAGGGATCCCTTCTCTTCTCAATCTGTGTGCTGTCCCGTGCCAGAGGCCAGTGCTGAATGGGTCTTTGGATGCTGCCACCATGTAATTGACCAGAGTAGCTATTTGCAATCGCATCTCCCTGCACATCTTCATCTCCTCTCCCAGCTCCCCATTACCCTAATTCCTATGCCCTTGCAGTGACAAATAGAAAGCCCAGTTCTGCTCTCTTTACTCCCGTTCTGCGGCACCTGTTCCCATTGAGCTATGCCTTATTTTTACCTCGAAAGGAACTGACAGCGCCCCTTTGAAGACTGGCGGACACGTTCATTTCAGGGAGCTGAAACTGAGACACCTGCAAACATGAAAAGGGCCACAGCCTTCATCTCCTCCTCAAGTAAAAGCAGGAGAAGCAGCACATTCCCACAGACCGACAGACAGAAGGAACACTACCTTCCCATGCCTCTCCCTGCGGAACAATGCCCTTGTCCACCCCTCACCCTGATTCACAGGGCCAACAGAAAGCAGAAATGCTAAGGAGAGGGAGCGGCATCCCCCCTGAAAGCTACAAAAGTACAGAAATACATTGCCAGCAAGTTTCTAACAAATGTGGGTGACCAGAAGTGGTCGAGGTCCAGGGACTGGAGCAGGGTGGAGAGACCTGACCTGCTGCTGCCAGTCCTATACCAGATAACGGATTAAAGGCAATAGGGCACGCTCCCAGCGCAGGCACGCCTCGCTTTCCCTGCCCACGCCAGGGCTGAACTGCAGGATTTAGGGCCGAGAGCCTGACCCAGGCAGCCCCGAGCTGACCGCAAGAGAGCGAAGGAAGATGCTCGGGGGCCGGACGTCACCTTCACGCCCCCAAGCGAGCCACCCGGCGGAGGGGCTCTCCCCTACCCCCAGCCCTCCCGCGACCCCCGGGGGCTCTCGCGGGGGGCCCTCCCCAGGCGCGGGGCTCCCCCCGCTCCCCCCGGAGCCCCTCGGCGGGGGAGGGCGGCGCTCGCTGCGCCCCCGCGGAGCTCCGCGCGGCCGGCGGCGGGGAGGGGGCGCGGGGCCGCGTGCCAATGGCTGCGCTGCCCCCTCCTCTGCCCCCACCCCGCCGCCGGCCCCTCCGCCCGGCTTCTCCTCCCCGCCGCTCTCGCTCCGAGCCTCCAGCGCCCCGCCGGCGGCTCCGGGAGGAGGCGGCGGCGGCGGCGGCGGCTCCGCGGCAGCGCTGCCGCCCGCGGGTCCCCGGCGGAGCGGAGCGGGGGATGCCGGAATGCCCGGACGGCGGGGCCAAGGAGCCCCCCGTCCCGCATAGGATCTCCTTCTCCATCCTAGACATCCTGGATCCCCACAAGTTCACCCGGCGAAACCAGGCGGCCGCGGGGAGCGGGGGCGAGCGGGAGAAAAGTTTGGCGAGAGTTGAAGTGGGGACGGGCGCTGCTCGCCACGGGAGCGGCTGGGATAAGCTCGAGGCGGACGGTAGGAACGCGCTCGAGTTTCTCTCGGCGGCGCCGGCGGGGCGAGCAGGTGGCGGGGCCGGGCCGAGCATCCCCCGAGCCCGGCCCCGCTGCGGGGTGGGTGGGGAGGGCGGCGGGGGTCTGGGGGGGCGGGGGGAGGGGGGCGCCTGCCGCCGCCTCGGGGTCCCGGCGCTGGGAAGGAACAAGCTCCGGCCCCGCCGGTTCCAGCCGGGCCCCCCCCGCTGCACCCCGAGCGAGGAGGGGGCGTCCCGGGGCGTCCCGAATCGCCCCCAAGCGGCCGCGGCTTCAGGCGGAGCCCCCCCGGCTCCCGGCAGCGCAGCCCCCCGAGCCCTTACCGGGGCCGGGAGGGGGGTCCCGAGCCCCGGCCCGATCCCGGTCCCCGTCCCGATCCCCCCCGCTGTCCCTGCCGGCCCCCGGGGATTTCTCAGCCCGTCCCCGGCGGAGGATGCCTCAGCTCCCATTGATCGATATCCTATTACTGACTCCCGCCTATCTCCCGCCCGCAGCTTGCAGGTGCCTACTTCAAACCTCCTTCCCCCGGCCTGATCCTAATATTGTTCGATTAAAACTTACCTTTAATAGATGACATCTATCGATCCGGCCCTCGCAAATCTGAAACTCCATTAGCACGGAGATTGGGGGGGGGGGAGGGGGGGAGGAGAGCGGGGAGGGGATTTATTTCGCTTCAGAAGGGGACTTTAATAACTTCTCTTTTAATTGATAAGCAATCCATACCCACACCTCTCCCCATGACCCCCCCAGCAAACGAGACGGCGCCGGGCGGGCTCCATCCCCCCCACCTCCCCGGTCCCCCCGGCAGCGCCCGTCCCCGCCGGGTCCCGTCGGGGGGGCGCAGGGGAGGCTGCCCACCCCCGGCGCTCCCCCCCGACGAGCTCCGCCATCTCCCCGCAGATGCGGAGAGCGGAGCCGAGGCAGCGGCCGAGGAGGGCCCGGGAGCTGCCTGCACGACCCCCGGCCCCGCTCCCGGTCCCGCAGCCCCGGAGGAACCGGGCTCGCCGCGGGGCGGGCGGCGGCGCCGAGCCGAACCGAGCTGCGCCAAACCGCGGCGAGCCCGGACGGCTTTCACCTACGAGCAGCTGGTGGCCCTGGAGAACAAATTCCGGGCCACCCGGTACCTGTCGGTGTGCGAGCGCCTCAACCTGGCGCTGTCGCTCAGCCTCACCGAGACGCAGGTGAAGATCTGGTTCCAGAACCGCCGCACCAAGTGGAAGAAGCAGCACCCGGCCCCCGACGGCTCGGCCGCCCCAGCGCCCCCCAGCACCGCCGCCCGCGGCCCCCCGAGCCCCCCGGCGCGCCCCGCCGCGCCCCCCGGCCGGACTCTGCCCCCCTTCGCCGCCGCCGAGCTCCTCTTCCCGGCCGCCTCGCCCTTCCCGCTGGCCGCCGGCCCCTTCGCCCCCTTCCTGGGGCCCGCGTACCTCGGGCCCTTCTACGGCCCGCACCTCTGAGGTCTCCTGCGGCCCGCACCTCGGGGGTGCCACCGCCGCCGGGCTCCTGGGCGCGCTCCCGATGCACTTGGAGGCGTCGGGATGGAGCTGGCGAGCCTCTAGCCACGTGCCGGTTCCCTCCAGAGCCTTCTCCAAGCTTCTTTTTAAACCGTTCCTTGTCGCCGCGTGGCTTGCCGGCGCATGCCTCGGAGCTGGAGCGCCCAGGAGCTGCGACGCTCGCCACCACCGCCGGGACCCCGCTGCCTCCCATCCGGCTCCCGGGGATGCGAGCGAGCGAGCCAAGACGGCCCCAAGCCTCTGCTGTTGCCCCCGGACCCGGCGGAGCCCCGTGTGCCCCACTTTTTTACACCACTTCACCCGTCGGACCTGAAAACTGCGAGGCGTGCACTCGGTACCCTGCCGAGGAGGGGGTTTTCTTTTGGCCGGAGGGGCAGGGAACCGCAGCGCCGTGCCAGCGGGCGAGGAGCGCAAAGTCTGCTCGGTCAGTGGGAAGGTATTCGATTGCTGCTAATACGCGTCGCCCCTCTGCCTTTCTTTTCAGTCCATTCCCGTTGACTTCAAAGGGTTTAGAGGAGATGTCTAAAGATCGCTCCTCTCGCAGAGAACGGGTGTTCCTGTAAGAACAGCGTTAGCGCCAAATGAGGCAGAAACGAAAACATAAATCAGAGAAAATGATTACATTATTCATTTCTTTAAAAACGGGGCATTTGTGGTAGAAAATAAGTAAAACGCAGAATCTCCCGCATGCAGAGACCTATTTTCCATAACAGAGAAACACATGCTTTTTCTTTTTTCCTTTTTGGAGCATTTCTCAGAAAGGAAAATCATATTTCATCTTCATCGTTACAAGCAGCGGAATGAAAAGGAATTCTGGCTGGGGGCTGATCCCTCCCCGAGCGGCCGGGAAGTAATTGGGTTTAAAAAAAATCCGTCTCGCGTGGTTTCGCAAATTATTGCAACACGCCGCTCCGGAGTGTATCCCCTCGGTCTCACCATGCTTTAAAGTACACATTGGCTCTCCAACCAAAAATCTTAGCTCGTAAATCCTATCCATCTCTTCTTGTGTTTGTCTAAATAAAAAGGTTTGTTTGTTTGTTTGTTTTTTTAAATTATTCAGCATTGAAATGTTTTTCATTGTGCTCAGACAAAGCGCTGTCTGCCCCGTGGGCGGGTGTCCAGGCACCCAGTTCCTTGGGGTGGGGTGGCGAGAGGGGCTCCCTGGGACCCCCTGCCAGCAGCAGCACCCTTAAGTTTTTGGGGCTGAGGCAGGAGCCCGAAAAAAACAGTCCTGGGGCCGGCTCACCCAAGTCACCACAGCCGTCTTGCCAGCCCGAAGAGGAGGCAGCCGGCGTCTTCCCAATTACATGGATTGCTACTAATGAAACCTGAGGTTTGCTTCAGGTCGTGACTTTGGAAGGCATAACTACTGCAGGAATGTACTTACTTGCAGGTTAGTTAAAGTAACTTTTTAACTCTAATTGGACTTCAGTTGGAGTTGCAAAAGCCGGGGTCATTACGGCGGCGCAGCGCGCATCCAGCGCTGCCCACTTGCCGGCCAAAGATCCAGCAGTCGCGGCCAGCCGAGGCGTCGGGGTGCAACGCTGCCAGCGGCCCCGTGTCTGGCCAACAGACCTCCAACAGGAGCCCAAGTCCCACAGGAAGAGAAGGGTCCAGCAGGTCCTCTGGTCCGCGCTCTTCGCCACAGGTTCGGGGTGACCAGACCTAAATCCTCTTGGTGGCCTTCTACTTGCGATGCTCATCGCTGCGCTCACAGAGCTGAGCTCGTGGGTTCACTGCGAGGCGTTCCCAGAGCACCAGGCAGTTGGTCACCTGTACTGAAATCTTGGGGGGAAATGCCCCGAGCCCTGGCATTCGTCATACAATGAGTTTTCTTCCTTAACAAGTGTAGGTTGTAGCAAAACTAGAGAACATTACAAATACAAACGCAAACGGCATGAATTGATGTGCAGTCCTGCTGTTCGTAAGCCTTCTCAAGGCTCTGTGGTTTGCCAGCAGTTTTGTCTTTGGCACAACACCGTTAGCTTTATGGGAAATGTGAATGCTTGATTCCTGTGCAGGAAAAGGCAGCCTTTCCCACCACTCCATTTAGTCATCTCCATTGATCTGGATCAAAGAAAAGTTTTACAATTAATTTCAGAGAACATATCGATGCCCGTTCCCACTTTGTATTACCTGCACCTCTGCGCTGGAAGAGTGGGGCATGGCAATGGGACCGAGGCCCTCGTGGCACCAACCCCAGGCCACCAAAACTCTTCTGGGCAAGGGCGCATGAGCTGCTCGCACCCCCCCCTCTCCTCCTGCACCTCTGGCTTCCAGTTGGAGACGTGGCGACTGGCCACTTGGTACTGCTGTGTTGCAAAACTCAGCCCTGGAAATAGCCATTGCTGTCAACCGTTGCATTGTCAGGATTATGCTAGTCGCACCAGTCACACTTCTGGAAATGCCCCACTGAGTATCCATTATCTCTAGCCGTTCTGAATACAGAGTTGTAAAATATTTTCAGGCACAGGCATAAATTGACTTTACTCACAGCTGAATATAGATGCTAAAAGGAATCACAGGAAAATCCCATGTGTAAACAGCAAAAAATCGCATCTATATCAAATTAAAAGGGTTTTGAATTAAAATGCTCTGGAGAAAAGAGGAAAGTTAGGAGCCTTATTCCCCTCGTGTCGCCTGTAGGAGCAGCATCGGCAGTGAGGCACGGACAGCCAGCTGCTGGGGACACCTGGGGCACGCAGCCTGTGCAGAGCCTTGCAATGCGACTCATACAATGTTCATATTTGACCCACAAAATAATAAAAAAAATGTTTTGTGCCTTCTATCTGCACAGGCCACAAAAATATTAGTGGTCCAAGCCCCACAAAAGCACTTTGGCAATAACTTCATTCAAGCTAATAATGAAAGAAGTGCACAGGGGAGTCCCACGGCATCAAAGCTAGGGGAATGTTGGAAATGGCGATTGAACTGGACTTGTAGATCTGTATCAACAGCAACAACAACAACACCTCATACAGATGGGTTTAAAAGTCGTAAGAATACACCAATTAAATATACTGAGGACCTGAAGATAGAATCTAGGTATTGAAAGGCTAGTGAGCAAGCATTTTTCGTGAAGAAAATCAGTATTTATTGTGTAATAGAAGACTTTGGAAAATTAAAGTTTAGTTCCCTCCCTCCTCCCTCCCTCCCTCTCTCCCTCCCTCCCTCCCTCTCTCCCTCTCCCTCTCTCTCATATCATTAGCTACGATCAAATAATAAGCATTATAACCAACGAGCTATGTATGCACAGGTTCCCGAGCTGAGGATAGATTTGAAATTCCACCTGTGGATTTTTTTCTGACTGACTTCACACAGGGTGCGTAAGGCGGGCAGGGGCGGCCCTAACAAGGGCCCAGCAGGCTCAGCGGCCTTGTGCTGCTTCCTTCTGGCAGAGCAGCTCCCACAGGAGAAGCTGGGCCCTGGGTTTCTGTTGTCCTGGTGTCCTTTATCCCCTGCCTTATGGGCCCCAGATAGGTACAGCTGGGCCAAGCTAGCTCCTTGTGCTCCCCGCTGAAGGCACCCACTAGAAAGATCCGCAGTGGGAAGTGTTTCATGAAAGCGTTTCATAAAGCACCCCAGATCCCACGGCTGGCGGCCTGCCGGTTGTACAGCACGTTCAGAGAGGCAATGAAAGGCAAGGTAAGGTACCCGTGTGTTTATCAAAGGCCCCACGAAATAGAAGAGCCGATCTATTAAATGCCTCATCGGCCCGCTAAGTGGTGAAGTGACTCAGGACTGATGGAGCAGTGCCGCTTTGGTCCCACATACTGCTCACGCATGAGACCAAAGTCTGATTTCCAGCAGCTTTACAACTCGCAGGCTAGACCAGACGTCTAGCAAAATATTTGGTGGGCGAAATCCTCCTGAAGCAAAATTGATAATAGGGTTCTTGCATCATTAGACCTGAACACATTTTTTTTGTTTTCCACTGTGACCCCGTATCAGCTGAAGTCACCTCGAGCAGACTTGTACGGCACTGCCCTGGCACAGAAAGCTCATGCTGTGGGGCCGATTTCTGGTCGAGCACTCAGTAAAAGTTTCTGGGAGACAGTGATGTGTGTACGTTATTTATGAGCAGTGTGTCACGGGCTTCCTTTAGCCTCCTACTGTGGCACCGCGACCTTTGCGTACTGTTTTAGCAAGGTGTTGTTGTATTAAACTCAATTTCCTTCACATTTTCCCCTTCAAACACTGAAGAGTCCCCAAGCCAACTTCTTTCTCAAGCTGATCATCTAATTTTCTATGCTCTGTATAATGCCACATGATGAATGTAATTAAAAATGTGGTATTTCATGGGGCTTAGGCATGTCCTAACACCGCAGAGAGATTTCAGTGGTATGCAGGATTCAGGCTTTTTCACCAAGCAGCCTCTGACATTCTGAAACACTTCCAAAGATATCATCTCTATGTACGAATTCAATACAAATAAAATATTTGACTCCTTTAAAAATCACGCTACACATGCTGACTTATTATGGTAGCTTTGATCACAGAATTTGTTTTACTGCTACTTTTTAATGAAAAAGTCAATTTATTTATTTATTTATTTATTTATTTATTTTTAAAGGCGAGGATATACAAAGGATATACAGAGGATATACCATTTGCACAATGGTAACCTTAAAAGACATCGGGTTCTGCATCTGTGGATCTTCAATCACCTGGCATTACAAACTGGGAGTCAGCTGAGTTGAACCCTTGTCCTCTCAGGCAAGGTCAGCTCCATGTCCCTACAACCAGCACGTGGCTGACACCTCTGGGTTCGTGTCTGCGCGCTGCCACGGGACTGACAGCTCCTTATGACGCAGTCCCTCACCCTGAAACAACCTGGCAGGACTCGAGAGATGCTGCATTGCACTGAAATTGGCAGGGAAGAGCATTAGTTTGAAGAAATGATAAATGAGCTGCAGAGCAAAGAAAGGATTAAGTGCTTTGCTTTCCCAGTTTATTTGCCCCTTCTAAGGAACGGCCACGTGACAGCTTAGGAGTAGGACATTTCTGGCAAGATCTTGCTGCTTTCTGAAGATCTCACTTTTGGCAATACACTTTCCTTATACTGATATCTTGGGTTGCGTGACGTTTTAAAACAATCATTATGAAAGAAATTGTTTTGAAACAACAGACTTCAAAGCAAAGTCGTTTGTTCTAACGTGTGCCAAGAAAGCCTCTAATTTTCTGAATTATTTGGTATTCTGGAAGATCTCAGGCTAGCGTAAAGTCCTGAACGGGGAAGTTCAGGAGCTGCCAGCACGTCGGCCTGAGGTCAGGACAAGTGGCAGGTGATGCAATAGGTTGCCTCGCTAATCTGCCCCTGCAAGGAGGCCGAGTTAAAGTCTGACTCGGACCAGGCATTATGTAAGCTCTCCAGTTCCAGACTACAGTAGCCCTGAGCAGATGATTTCTCACCACTTAGCGAGATTAGCAGTCTCTGTTGTGGCAATGCCAAGCACATGAACAGCAGGGCCTGCGGGGATGTGCTGCGGTAGAATTTTGAGGACAGTTTCCCAGTTCCTGAGATGAAGTGTATCCAGATGTTCAGGGCTCCGTCCTCAGATTAACCTAAGTGACAAGATATTCATTCTTATTACACACCCAGCTGTATTTATGTTCATTTTCTGTGTGCTGTTGTGACAGTTACAGCTGCCAGCTTGGTTAGATTTTGGAAGTGGGGAGAGCAGGTAAAGCATTTCCAGGCTGTCCTTTCCAGAAGTCACTGTCCCGATAAAACCCAAGAATGAAGTTGATGGAAGTTCAGGAGAAGGCCTGTAGGATCAAAATCAAAATATTTTTGAAAAAAGAGGAAGCAAACTCATGTGAGGAACTTGATTGCCTGAAATTCAAACTGGCTTTGTCTTGCTCCTATTTTCTTTGGATTTTATTGTACTATTTCTGATTTTTGTACTAGAAAATGCAGGTCCTGTGGATTCTCACATTCCTGCCCACTTGCTGCTCTCATGAATCTCATACTTGGATCATGTTGCTGCTGGAACTGCAGGTAAACGGGTAATTTTATTATCAGTCACATGTCAGAGCTAGAGAAAAATAAAATCCAGTCACGAGTGAGCTGAAGATACACAGCTCTTTTAATCCGTGTTAGTGCATCTGGAAGTTGTTTTTCTCAAGCTGTCTCCAGGTTGTATCTTCTTGGTAGTGTGAATCCCAAGGAATATGACAACCACCAGAAATATATAAATAAATTACATTTCTCTCTCCCTATGTCATTAAATTAAATTACCTACAAGCTCTAGAAATAGAAGAGTTTATTGCTCACCCTTAAATCTAGGTTTCACATACAAACAAAATGTCACATCTCATTTGTGGAAGGCTCTGGACGCAAGCATCAATAAATTGCAAAGGATAATAATGGAATATAAGTTCAGATATTGGAAAAAATGCCTAAAGAAGACAATAACTATTTCGATTTTATGATTCAGTTATCCACACCGTCATCTAACAAACAGAGTATCATTGAAATCTTGGTAAAATAAGACAGCAAGCAAACTGGGGAGGCTAAGTGTTAACTGTAACTCAAGGTTTATCTTGCAATAGGAGTATCAGCTCCAGGGGTTGTTCGTAGTGCTTTAAGATGGTTAAGGGACGTCCACTCAATCACGCAGCGCTGATTTTAACGGGGTTGTGCTACATTTTGCCAAACTATCTTGAAAAATACAGGCTAAAAAAGAGACCTCTAACTCGATTTGAAAGGCAGATGTGCTTTGCATGAATTACATTTGTTGTTTCTATGTTCTGACACACTACATTGTAAGATATCCTAGTTGTGCTGCAGGAAAGACTGAACTGTGTAGTCCTGCAAGAAATACCTCAGCGTAGAATTCTGCTGTCCGTAAACAACCCGAATAACACAACCATGGGCCACAGAAAGCAATATCTCTGGACTGGGTTCTATCAAAAATCAGCATAAACTTCAACTCTCACTGATGATCTATTGTCTACAAGTAAGAAAGTGTACAAGTAGAAAAATTCTTGAAATCCCTCATTGGTACGTTATCATGATAATAATAAAGCCCCTTCATCTTCTCATGCCTTGTTCAGGCATACGTCTCAAATAAGAGACAGGGGCCACAGAAAAGCTTTACCCCATGTACGCTTGGGGTTGCACCAGATGATCTGTAGCAGTGGGCAAACCGAGAAGTGTCTGTCACACAATTGAGTCCCACAGCCCGTGATTGTTCATGTACACGTGTTGCAAGAGTCCCATTGCTGCGTGCTGTCACCTTGCCAATCCTTGGTCAGAGGTGTGATACCAACACCTACAAGGCTGGCGCATGGAGGGTGCAGCACCACCATCCTCTTCTCAGAAAGGTGTTTAGTGTGAAGAACCTGGCCGGCTGTCAGACCTGGACTGCTGGGTTCTCCTGGACAGCATGGCAACTGCTGGGTTTGCCTCAAGAATCTGCCTTTGGCTCAAAGAGAAGCATCACCTTTTTACCTTTTTTTTTTTTTTTTGAGTGGTAGCATGTCATTGACAAGAGAAGAAAGGGTGAAAATGACCTTTGTGGCTTTCCTAGAGGTAGAAAGAGGGGTGGGACTGTCTGTCTGCCAGCACCGAAGACTTACACTGGTGTTAGCTAATTGTGAACTTGTACCCTGAGCCTCATGACTTGGACGGACTCCACACCCCAGCTGCTGACTGGTGTAGGTCATGCCGTGCGGTGACTAACTCTTCCTCTGAGCCGAGCAATGAGCCGTCACGGCCACCAAAGAACAGAACAGCAAGAGCAGCAAGTGTCCCGTTACACCAGCGCTCCCCCAGCACCGCATTTGGCCCTGCAACGCACCCACCTTGCCCAGGTAGTGCCCAAGGCTGTGGTTAACAGGCCAGGGTATTGACCCTACCTCCATGGAAGAAAATAACAACTATAGCCGGGATGCAATTCCTCAGCCTCTTCACATGCCTAATTCCCCATGACTTCAATGCGCATTTCTGCCAGAGAGCGAGCTGTGGAGTTATGCCTAACGACTGGCATGACTTAACTTGTTCCTTCATGTGACTATATGGTCTACTTAGACGTCAAACTGTATTTTCTGGATAAGCACAATGAATATAATAACCCTCTTTTCGCAAGTAGGTCAAGGTTTTCTTCTTTTTCTGTGGGGCAAATTATTGCAAAATGGGAAAATTTCATGTCTTCTGTTTTTCATGTTTTGGTTACTGTCATGTGGAGTCTTTTAGGTACTGACAGGTAACTAAAAGCACACATTAAGCTGCTGCTTTTTTTTTTTTTTTTTTTTTCTAAATCGCAGGAAATACTACGTCTAGCTGACAGTAACTGCTTCAAGATCTATAGTAATAGCTACCACTGTGAAAAATGTGAACAATTTAAAATTTCAGCTTGATAACATTTATAAAAGAAAAGTGGGTATTTTCAGTGTCTTGATTGTAAGTGCCAAAAACAAAAGAGGAAAGAAAGTGATTCACAGAAGGATTGCAATGATCCTACAAAAAATTGTGATCAAGCCAATATTACTTAGGAGTTTGAAGTCACTTTCTCTCAGATGCTAAATAACTAGACTCCAGTTGAGAGTTACTTCACATTTGTATTTCTTTTTATCTCAAAATAAGCCCATACTAGCTTTAAAAAATAAATTTACACATAGTATCTACACATTCTGTTCTATGCCTGTGTTTGAGCACGTAACCTTTCTTTTTTTTTTTCTTCTTTCAGGCTTGCAGGATCCAAAAGAGAGCAAGCCCTTTCTTGCTTCAGGGTTATTGGTTTGTTTGTTTGGTTTTGAGACTCCGCATTTCAGACATGAATTTGCAGTGCTTACTTGGGTACATGGCCACTGTTTTCCTGGGAGTGAGGCTAGACTCAGGCATTTTTTCCTTACACCAGAGATGAACTGTGAAGAAATATAATACTCAAATTGGTTCATTGCTTTTTTTTTTCAGCCTTAAAATTGTAGGCGTTTCACAAAAAAATCATACCTTTAACTAGAAAAAAAAGGGTTGCAATTGCTCCTAGATAATGACTGTTTCCAGACTTAAGAAACTTGGCACAGTACAACCATGCATTCATTCGACAGACATGATTGTGAAATGTATTTTGCAATGTAGCACCAAAGGCACAACCTTTTAGTGTTGAATGCTTTGTGCGTTCAACTTTGGCAGCAGATGCAGGGCACTGTTCCCTGGCAGAATTAGGCTAGTTAGAGACATACTACTAGGATTGAGCCTGACTGGGTACGGATTTACGAAGAGCCCGGGATCATCTATCTGCTCTACTCCCAGCTGACTGCACACTGGGAAAATTTCCTCTGAGGGCATTTTTCTCCAAACGCATACGCAATGCTGCTCCCTGCCATGCGGGCTTTGAGCCGCTTGGTTAGGAGATATGACAGGGTTCCAGGACATTTACACGGGGTTGTGTTTGGGGGGGGGGAGATATGCAAATTCTGGGTACTGTCAACCCAGTACACCGTGTTTTCTTTGTGAAAAAGCTACAGACTCTTTTCCAACATAGATAGACTTGTCAGGACAATTTATGAGTCAAGAGGCATCCAGAAGTCTGCACTTCCGAGACTTTGCTTTGTTTTTGTTTTTAGTAAGGTGGGTCATATGAAAAGAGAAATAGTCTCATTATCTTTTCACAGCATTTGTTCTTCTTCTGGACTAAAACCAGTGCACGTTGACTACTCATGTCTCAAAGGAGACCTTATTGCTCTCTCTAACTCCCTGAAAGGAAGGTGTGGGGAGCTGGGGTTGGCCTCTTCTCACAGATAAGTAGTGATAGGACTAGAGGGAATGGCCTCAAGTTGTGCCAGGAGAGGTTCAGGTTGGAAATGGGGAGACATTTCTTCTCAGAAAGAGCAGTCAGGCGTTGGGACGGGTTGCCCAGGGAGGTGGTGGCGTCACCGTCCCTGGGGGTGTTCAAGGAGAGGTTGGACGTGGTGCTTGGGGACATGGCTCAGTGGTGACATTGGTAGTTGGGTGACGGTTGGACCAGGTAATCTTGGAGGGCTTTTACAACCTTAATGATTGTAAGGCCCTTGTGAACGCCCTCATTCCATGGCCACACAGCGCTCCTGAGGTGTCACTTGGCCTGGGGGTGGGCTGAGTTATTTGACAGACTAGATTGGGCACAGGCCCGTTTTTGTATCTTGTTTTTATTTATTTTATTTTGTGTTTTTATTTATTTTTATTTATTTTGTTTTCCCCGTGCTCCTTCTTTCGTACAACACCTCCCCAGGTGGGGCTGCGACACCCTGCAGGACGGCGCCGGGGGCTTCCCGCCCCAAGCCCAGCCCCGTCAGGTCCCTGCGGGGGCGGCGGCCCTGACGGAACCCCACCAACGGCCGCCGGGGGCGGGCCCTTCCTGAGGGCTTGCGGCTCTTTCGCTCTCCGATTGGGCGAGCGCGGGGCGTTCTCCTCGCCGAAGCCCAATGGGCGGCGGCGGCGGGGCAGGGGGAGGGAGGCGGCGGCCAATGGGCGGCGGGGCGTGAGGCGCGGTGACAGCTGCCGCCGGCTGCCTCCGCCTCTGCGCCGCGGGCCCCGGGCCGAGCAGCACGGCCGGCAGGTAGGGGCCGGGGCCGGGGCCGGGGCCGGGGCCGGGGCCGGGGCCGGGGCCGGGGCCGGGGCCGCCTCAGCCTCACGCGGGGGGCTCTGGCGGCGGCCGTGAGGGAGGGGAGCGGGGCAGCTCCGCGGTGCCGTGCGGGAGGCCTGTGCGCGTGGCCCCGGGGCCGTTGGGGTCCCTCCGGGGTCCCTCCGGGGCTCCTCAGGCCCCTCAGGCCCGTTGTCCCCAGCGGGTCAGGGAGCGGCCCGGCCTGAGGGGAGCTCGCAGCCCGCCCGCTGCCACCCGCCCCGGGCAGGGCCGCCTCCCGAAAAACATTTATTTAATGTTTTTCTTAGCCCTGCTGAGGCAAAGCTGGCCCGGGCAGGTTTATTTCCTCCAGCTGAAGCTGGTGTAAGCGGGGCAGCGTTACTGAGGGGCTGCCGTGGAGGAGAAGCTGCTTCCCATCCGCCCAAACCGCAGGATCGGCTCAGCAGGGAGGGTTAGCTCAATTTCTGATGCAACACCTCCCCGCTTGCTGGAACGCCTGCCTTCTGCCCCCAGCGCTGCCGCGCTTCTCTTCCTCGCAGCCCCGCAACAAGTTCCTGCTTTTCCCCCTACTGCACCCTGCCTTTTTCCTGAAATTGCTGCTCGTCTCGCCTTGCTGATCGCCAGAAGCAGAGTTCTGCTCACTTTTCAGCTCCAGATGCGACAAGAATTTGTGGTTTCACTCTGCCTTGCTCAGGGTGACCCCCCTCCCCGTGCTCAGCTAAAATAATGTGCCTCATTTCCGCAGCTTGCAGGTCATTTCTCCTCCTGGGGGAGAAGTCTTTGTAGGGATTTCCGATTAAGATTTGCCACCCTGAAGGAAGAGTAGTCTGTAACTCTCCGTGCAGAAAGGTAACTCTCTGGTGAGGGGCAGGTAAGAGTTTCATTCCTTTACAGCTTTCATTTCAGGGTTGTATGGAGAATGTCCCAAAATAGAAAAGTTTATCATAGAATTAGCTGCCCTGCCAGGGAGGTGTGTCGGGGGCAGGATGGCACAGACCAATGGCATTTAGGGGGTTAAGCAAGTTGTGGTTTTGAGTGGTGCGGTTGATCTGAATCTCTGTCAAAATTTTTCTTCTATGAAGATGTATTTGTCTTTTTTTTTTTTTGTAAAATCTTTGGGTGACAGTCTTGAAAAGTACTAACACAAATGGCCAATACTTAACAGCTCTGAGTTGGTAAAATGCCCAGGGCTGAGGAGCAGCTGATCTCCTGCTGGAACGGAGACTACTGACTCTGGCCCAGCTGATTTTGGTAGTTGCAGGAAATAGTTTTTCTGGCTTTTTGCTTAGAAATGAGGAACAACAATATAACATCCGAGGAATCTGCTGGAAAAAATGTCTCTGTTTAAGGTTACTCATCCAGCGTGCAGTCCTTTACCAAAATAAATTTAGAATGCATCTGTCTCTGCAAGCAGCGTGAAATAACAGTCTCTTCCCATAAACTGTCCCTGTGTTCTCCTATTTAATATGAATCTTTTGCTTAGGTGTTGCAGTATACTTTTGTTAGGTAGCGCGCCAGTGTTGAGGTTCCTTAGAAAGCTCTTCGGTTTGCTAAGCAGTCTGTTGCAAAGGAGGCTGCACTTGATGATCAGAGCACTTGTCATTGTCATCTTCATTGCGGGCCAATACCTTTTGTCAGTTTCTAAGTGTGATGTTGTGCAAGACTGGAATCTTCAGCTCTGACAGCTCTTGGCCTCGCTAAAGTGAGCGTCTCTGCGTTGGCTCTCTGCTGTCCCCAGTCCTCTCATCCTTCTCTTACGCCTCTCTAAGTAAGAACAAGTCGTATGTAGAATAATCCTTTGCTCCTTCCAGCTCTCACAGACATCCTGGGCCTTTCTGGTGTTAGTGCTTTCCCGTGAATGAAAAGATACAGAACTTTCCTGCAAAGGATTCTTTTCATGCTGTCCTGGTATCGTGTATTAGGTGCTTCTTAGTGCTTCCACATTATGGTAGAGGATTATCAGAGAATTGTGGGAACAATTTACGTTTCAGTGTCAAATACAAATCTGAAAAGATTCACCAGATCTTGGAGTTCTGCCTTCCATTTTGATGGACTTGACAAGTTTGTTTCCAAAGACATGTTAGCCATATAAGTCTAGGAATATTAATTATGCTCCTTGGTAAATGTTTATGGAATTTAAATTGAAAGATGCCACCTACTGCTGGGAATTAGACCGTGGTTCTCTTCTTCCTTTTTGAAGGCTTAATTGTGTGGTTGCTCTGACAGAGCAGGAAGGGGGAAAAATGCAGTGGAAGTTCAAGTTCCTAACGTTTTTCCTGAGTATGTTTCATGAAATTCTACCCTCAGGTTATCCGTAGATGTTAACAGTACAAGATTATGTATTCAGGGGAAATCAACGATTTTTCCTCAGAAAATACAAGGTGTTATAAAGATAGTTAATACTTGATTAGCTATTACTTTCCATGTGTTTTTTTTTCGTTGCCTTGAAATGCCGCTAACAAGGAGTTCTTTATCCGTAGCTGGATACGCTTTAACATCAAGAATGCAGTTTATACAAAAAGCCACTAACTTTACTTCGTAAAGCTGACCTCAGTTAAAACTAATCTGTCCTTTATCAGTCTGATATTATCAGCTAAACATTATTTGGATCAGGTGTTTCTTTCCAGCATTATATTATTTACTTTCTGATTCTGTGTTGAGATTTCTCTTAAGGAAGTCTTCGTCAGATGAAAGGCGTTTCAGCAGCCCCAGAAGCTCGATAAACTTAACTTATCATTTCCCTGCTCTGCTAAACGTAGCTTGTGATGATAAATTTAGTTGCAATTTAAGGCATGAAGAAAAAGTACTTTTATAGGTAAAATTATGGGACTGTCTTGTAGGCTTGCTGAGTCGTGCGGTTTTTGTTCTATTACTGGGAGTGTACATTAAAATAGGAGAAAAACAACTTAGTTGAAGTCAGTGCTGCATTCATTTATACTTCGTACAAGCTTTCCTGATTGCAGTGCAGAACGGTTGGGAAACCTGTAATCCTGGCAGTAGAAGCACTTTAATCGCGTCATATATTTGTTCAGAAGTACTGTCAGTGCTAATTATTAACCTTTTTTTTTTTTTTCAGATCTGTCACGGCATACCTGAAGTCAACAATGTTTTCCAAGCTCACCCGCCCTCAGAGCCTCACTGCTCTCTGCCGAGGTGTTCATGCTTCGCTGAGTTCTGCTACCTCAGTTGCTACTAAAAAAACAGTTCAAGGGCCTCCGTCCTCTGATTACATATTTGAACGTGAGGCTAAATATGGGGCTCACAATTACCACCCACTGCCTGTTGCTCTGGAGAAGGGAAAAGGTATTTTATTTTGGTTGCCCTGGGTGCTGTCGATGGGATGTGCGCACATAATGATTTTGAGCTAATCAGTTTCAAAACTCTTTTGGTGGGCTGGGAGCAGAGAAGATTGAGATAATTGATGAAGTAAAGGTAGTTAATTTGCTGGCCATAGCTCTGGATGAGGCCTTATGATGCAGCCTTAGGAGGCCACCTGATACAATTGTGCTCTCTGTAAAATGATTTATTTAAATAAAGGGCTAAGTTCTGATGATTTCCATAATTCAGAATAACCCAGCAAGAAACCTTCAGGCAGCTCTGTTTCTTCTGTTGCCTCGTATGGAGATTTTCAGTGTTAAGGTGAACGTGAAAAGCTGCGTTGGTTCCCTGTTTAAGTGCGTACTTAACCTTTTGTACTGCTCCTGTGTTATGGCTTAACTTAAATTTTTTAACTATATTTAAGGGGATTTTCTGCTCTGCAGGGTAGGCTCTATGAATGTGTCCTGAAAGGCTGTCAACATAGTGAATCAAGAGCGTGTCTTCGTCGCTACGTGTCTCGATGGTTCAGAGCAGCTGTATATGGGAAATCCTTCTTTTCTTGATACCTCATTAACGCTTACTTATAATGTACTATCTTTTTGCTTTTGCTACCTTTTATCAATTGTTTATTTTCCAGTCAGAGTGCCTCTTGTGGGCTTACCTGTAAGAGAATATACCTGAGTACTCCAGAGGATAGCAAGAATACAACATAGGTTTGACTAGGTTGCATTTCAGCTCTTAGCTTATACTATTTAGTATTCTCTTTTTTTTGGATTGCATTTATATATTTGCTACACTTTTGTTTTTCTAGGTATTTACGTGTGGGATGTTGAAGGCAGAAAGTATTTTGACTTTCTAAGTGCTTACAGCGCTGTTAATCAAGGTCACTGTCACCCAAAGATTGTGAGTGCTCTGAAAGCTCAGTCTGAAAAACTGACCCTTACGTCTAGAGCGTTTTACAATGATGTGCTCGGTGAATATGAGGAGTTTGTCACCAAAATGTTCAATTATAACAAAGTTCTTCCAATGAATACAGGTAAAAGAAAAAAAAAATTTCCACTTTATTTCTTTCTAGTAGAGTCAACAGTTTTGTGCTGCACTGATGCGCTTGTTACTGCATCGATGACCTGTCTGATGCACAAATGTGGTAATGGTGCTGCTTTATGTTTTAGGAGTGGAAGCTGGAGAAACTGCCTGTAAGTTGGCTCGGAAGTGGGCATACGTTGTAAAAGGCATTCCGAAATACAAAGCAAAAATTATTTTTGCAGGTACGTTGCGTGCGTGTTACGAGTTGAGGTATTGAGGAAGAAGGCAGCTCTAGACACTGGCTGTAGCACTCGTCCTGTAGCTGTAGTGATTACACTGCAGTATTCTTAATGCTTTGTTTTTTTTCACTGAAGGAAGGAAATCACTGTTAATGAAGTGGTTTATAAAGCTTTATAAATAGCAATTGGATATATGAAGTAGACATTATTTGTACTACTTAACCCTTTTTGTTGTCAGATATTGCTTAATAGCTGCCTGAAGTCAAATGGAAGCTGCATTCATCCTCCGTACTCTTTTAATTGCTGCTTGGATGTTAAAGTGCAGTATCATTTTATTCCTTCTTTCTAGTGATACCTTTCATTTGAATTAAACTGTTGAGACCCCTCTCAAAAATCCCA
This sequence comes from Cygnus atratus, assembly GCF_013377495.2. Classification (NCBI taxonomy): domain Eukaryota; kingdom Metazoa; phylum Chordata; class Aves; order Anseriformes; family Anatidae; genus Cygnus; species Cygnus atratus. The sequence goes on from NC_066368.1 coordinate 4,064,822, forward strand.
CATTTGGGATAACCTCCTTCCTTCTTAAACACTCCCTACCAGTGTTTCTCTTCTGCATTCTTTAAGGTATTCCAGAAGCTGGCTTTAATCCAGTAAAGCCATTTTGTAGTCTTGGTCATACAACAAAGGTAACAGCAATCTTGCTAAAATTGGTAAGGGGTCCTGATTATCTAAGTGGTGTGCTTTCTCCCTTCATCTGCTCTTCTTGGCTATGTTACAGGGTAAAAGTTGCCTACCGCTGAAGAAGCTACTGTGCTTTGCTGAAAAATGACTGCTTAGGTCTAGTTCAAATAACTTCTATTTGGTATTCTTTGGTTGTAGGTGAAGCGTTTTTTGTTGATTCTGCTGCTTTTCAATGGCTCTGTATTTTATACAACTTTCCAGAATAAAGCTTATTAATAAGTGATGTATTTATTTATTTGTTGCTCTTGTTGTTTGTTGGTTGCTGCAGCTGCAGTCCGTTTCTGACTTGTGGTGCATGTCATAGCTGGACCATAAATTGTCATTAGACTGCATTTATAAACTGAGATTCAAAGTTGAATACTGAGTTATATTTCCTAGGGCCAATTAGATTAGATTTTTTTTTTCTTTTTCTGGGAATTCTTTAAACAAATATATTTCTCCCTTTCTTCCATATATATATTTTATTTCGCTCTTTAGTCAGTCGACTTTCAGTGAGTGCTTTCTCACTTTGATGAGTGACTCCCCAGAGCATAGCAGGGGTCGCTCTGCTAGGAAGCGTCGCTGTTGTGAGCAGCGTAGTGCTGATCCTGTTGGCGACTAGGAGGAGGCAGTGCCTAGAGCTGCCTACGTCAGTAACCGCCTTCAGGATTTCCTCCAGACTGAGAACGTCCCAATGAAATTGGTGTGTGGGGGGAGACTTGTAATGCTGTGAACGTTTTGAACTCTTATCTTCCTTATTCTTATCAGACATCTAATTATCAATTAGGTGACAGTAAGTTGATTCAATGGAAATACTAAAACAATTTTTCATAGTCTTGGTGATAGTTGGTTCCCAACCGTTTTAACTCACGTTTCTATATGAAATAGTGCAAAGTCAGAGTGTTTTTAAAAATACAAACAGCTTTTCCTGGAACTTTGAACTACACAGAAATGTATCTTTTAGGCTCACTGGCAGCTTTATTTCTAGGACTTAAGTTCTGGATGGTAGTTTCTTTCTGTATTTGATGAGTACTATTTATGTAAAACCTGCACATCTTCCTCAGACTTCTAGGCTACTACTTTCAGACTACTGACAAGAGTTCATGGAAGTTATTTTGTATACTTGCCAGGTCATGTCGTAATATTTGTTTGTTTTTCCAGCATGCTTTCAATAGAGCAACCTGATATATTCAAGGCATCAGTGTAAACTGCTAACAATTGCTGGAAGGATGCTAATGTTAGACAACTCTTAAAATTCATTAGCAGGTCGAAAAATATGATGTCCTACAAACTGTTCTGGCTCTTAGTTCTGTAATGAATCTCTGTCAGTTATCTTAGGTGAAAATGCATCATAATTTTGTCAATGAGATGTTAGCAAGACATATATATATAACTAAATTTTTTTTTTTAGCTGGCAACTTCTGGGGCAGAACGATGTCTGCTATCTCCAGTTCTACAGACCCATCCAGTTACGATGGATTTGGACCCTTTATGCCAGGTTTCGAAGTGATCCCATACAATGACCTACCAGCTCTTGAGGTATTTGGAATCATTTTACTGTGTCTCTTAGGTGAAAAGCAAGGCAGGAAAAGCAGAAGCTTGTCATTTCAAACATATGCGTTAAGAAATATGTATTTCTTATATATGTCTAGATACATATGTTATGATTACCTGCAGGTAATGTATGTAAATTCTCCTTTGGTTTTGATTTTCAGTTTACTTTAGGAGGTAAAAGGAAAACAGCAAGATCTGTTTCATTTCCCTCGTTGCTAAGATGTTTCAGGTGTAAATAAAGAACAGCAAATAAACTGCAAGGGGATTCATGTTACACATGCATAAAGTAAAATACGTTCTAAAGTTGGACGTGGATTCTGAAGCTAATACCTTGACTTACTTTTCTCAGAAATGCTAAGGATTCTCCAATGACTGGATAACTAGAGTTCACTGCAGTTGCTTCCCAGTCTTGGGAGCTTCCTAGCATCCTTAAAACATGCTAGGCTGGCAATTCACTCAAATTACTGAAATGCTACAGATTCTGCACTGTCAAGTTGTTGGGGAGTGTTGACCTCGGTTTAAACTTCCCACACTCATAGTCTGGGTGTATGTACTGGAGGGTAGATGGTGCTTGATAGCAGCCATAGGGTAACTGGATTTGGGACCTGGAAGGCAGGAGGGTGCCAGCTAAACACAAACGGTACTGAGGCAGTAGGAACATTGGCATCACCACTTTTCCATCATCTGCATACATCATCTCCATGAGTGACAAGTCAGTCCTCCGTGTCTGCTGTGCCTGCTTAGTACAACGAGCCATCTGTGGAGGTTTATGGGACAGAGATGCCTGCCTCCTAGGAGTTTGTTTAAGGGAAGCTAAGGTCTCTCTGTGTGTTAGAGTTGCTTTGTGGAGTAGCTAAATCAGCTTTGAACCTAAGTAAGGCTGTTCATTGTGAAAGCTCCAGTAAGTATTTACTGGCTTTCAGCCAACTTTACTGAGGCTTTGAATGCGCTCTGGAGGCCTAGAACCCACATCCGTGTCCATCAGACTAAAAGCTGAATTTATTCTGTTTACGGGGCAGTATTAAGGAAAGCTGTAGTAAATTTTGTGCTGGGAATCTTAGTATCTTTTGAGTCTTGTAGACTTGTAAACCTTCCAGAGCTTGATAGTGCAAGAATGTAGCTGTGGACTTTGCTTTAAGATGACAGCTTTGTACTGGAGAGCCTGCATTCCTTTTTGCTTGAGGTGAACTGGGGGAAGCCTTGAGCAATTGTTTGTCTTGTATGGGGTAATGCAAAACTGAGTATATTTCTGAGGTAATTTATGAACTGATCCGATAATCTGCCTGTCTGGCTTTGCAGTTTTTAAGGTTCATAATTCCCCGAGCGAGCACACCAACTGATCTTTAGAGGCAAGCAGTGACATAGGCTTCTGTGTTGGAAGTGACATGGCACTGGGAGATAACTGCCTGACATGAATACTATTACCTGCATTTAGGATTGAAAACAGAGTGACAGCTAGGTTGTGCTTGTGTGTGTTCTCTCCGTATTTTGTAAATGTGACCTGAGTACAAGTTTTTCTCTTTCTGTGCACATCATATTTACAGCGGGCACTTCAAGATCCCAACGTAGCCGCTTTCATGGTTGAACCAATTCAAGGTGAAGCAGGCGTGGTTGTTCCTGACACAGGTTATCTCACGGGAGTGCGGGACCTCTGCACAAAGCACAATGTAAGGAATTTGTTATAACAAGGTGGCTTAAAATCACACACTGTGTCTCCTGGCATGTCTTGTAAGGTTATTCTCACATGCAAGATATTGGACTTCAAATGCTGTTTAATAATTTCTTTCTTTCAGTGGATTAGGGTAGGGATACTTAAACTTCCTACGTCCTTACCAGGGAGTATGTTGTAGCAGTGCTCGCTTTTCTCTGTTTCTTACTGCTGTCACCAGTATAAGCTTCTAATGGAAGTTTTTAAAACTGCATTTATTTTAATTGAACTCTACATTTCTTTTTCACAAATTTCTTGAGCCACAAGCCAGTTACTGTGGTGGTTCTACCCTGGCTGTTAAGGACCTCATTGCTGGAATGCACCAGCGCTATTGAGAGTTAATAACAGTAACAGATCACAGGACGGAACACTAAAGAAAATGGTCAAATACTTATGATGTTGAATTAGACTTGCATTCAGCATCTCTGTACGGGTGGGAAGGTGTATTTATATATATCTGTGCCCTTCTGTTGTCGTTGCGTACAGCTAATGCTCATAAGCAGGCCGCCTTCCCTTATTTCAGCATCAGCTTGGTCAGGCTCTTCTACAGGTCTAGGCCGTGTCCTTTGTGAATGTAAGGAAAACAACAAAAGTTTTATTGATTCATGGCTTTTTATTCCTATGGATCCTGTCTGATTTGAAAATCAACACTTTGTTCTAATAGAATTCTGATTCTTAATTTGAAAATGTTACCCATAAATTATTCCAAACCTGAGAGGAAGCTATTGACATACAAGTAAAGAAGTTGCCTTCATTATTACTGTGATGCTTACCTCATAGAAAAAGTAGTAGATACTCTGTGAATTCTAGCACATGACAGTAATGCAGCTTAGGAAAATGAGATCAAAAACTTGCATGTAGGCTCTCAGAGTTACGTAGACACCGAGGCATCAGACTGAGACCAGCAGAGTTGCTAAAATGGCATTTTTCAGAAGCTTTTTCAAAGGTCAGTTTCCAAACAATGCACTTGGAGTAAAAGATGGGCTTATCCTAACTTTTTGGAAATCTCACTTGCTGTTGTAGTGTAAATAAATTCCGTATGAACAGGGACCAAGTCTATGTGGAGTATTCCTTATGTAGCAGAGAATCTTTGTTAAAGATGTCAGAGAGAAGTAGGACAGTACGTTTACTTTTTGTTAGTTTGACATTTCACAGAATTTGTGTGTCTTAAAGAAGCGCACATAGTGCAATACAGCTGGAAGGTCTTTGCGTGCAACTCTGCTGCACTGTTTGAACTGAAGTAGGAATGGGAGTGAACAGTCGTTTTCTGTAACGTGTGTGTTTTTTCTTTTTATCTCTGTACAGGTTCTGTTTATTGCCGATGAAATACAGACGGGCTTAGCCAGAACAGGAAAAATGCTAGCTGTTGACCATGAAAATGTGAGACCTGATATAATTCTTCTTGGAAAGGCCCTTTCTGGTGGCGTATATCCTGTGAGTAACAACAACAATAAAAGATCAAGTAGTTGACTAACCATTTTTTAAGTAATTAGCACTGAAAGTCTACTAGTTGGAAGACAAATTTGATGTTTGTTGTGCTTGGAAATTGGTGTTTACAAGATTAACTGTAATTTGTGACCCAGATAGTAGAGCCTGTGAGTGATAAATAAGAAAATTATGGAATACATAGTTACATGTATAGCTGAAATGGCTAGAGTATACTGAACTTACTGTGTTGATACTTGAATTCTTAGTGTGGCAGATCATTAGAAGTCATCTTCTTAGACTGGGAATTTGTAGGTGTTTTGGTCCTTGTCAATTAATTGAATCGATTTGGTGTATCTCTGTTTACTTCAGTTTGATAATATCAGAAAAGTAAGTGTCCGGTGGTCAGTCTTTCATTCTGGAATCACTGGTGAGTTTCTTATACAGTCTCTGAACAGTATTTCATCGCAGTCTTGCTTTAATGAATTTCTGATTAACTTTGTAAAATGGGAAAAAAATAATGTGTGCTAAAACATCATCTGTTAAAAGCATTTTTCTGAACAACTGGCCTTAGTTCACTTGTTTGTCATGCCCACATGACTGGGTTTATCCTCCTGGAGTGACATACATTTCTGCTGATTAGGCTGGAAGATGCAACCTGCCTTGAACTGTTTTGGCTGGTTTTTGAGTTGTTAAGCAGAGTTATGAAACTTAAACTCTTGAAATAATATTCATTTTGGAGAAATGCCTCTCAGCTGTAGTTAGCTGCTGTATATTACCAGTATAGTGGAGTGTATCTAAGGGGATTAAGCTGTTACGTGATTGTCACGTGTCCTCTTCTGTACAGAGCTAGGAATGTAAACGTAACTTAACTGCCGTGGGATGAAAAGCACCCTTTCCTGAGCCCCGAGGAAGAGTTTACTTCAGAGAGATTTAAGTTTACTGTTCTAAAGTATGTAGGCAAACGAGTTAGCTGACCTTTCCATCCTAGGTCTCCGCAGTGCTGTGTGATGATGAAGTTATGCTGACCATTAAGCCTGGTGAACACGGATCTACATATGGAGGAAATCCATTAGCCTGTCGTGTTGCAATGGCAGCACTGGAGGTTTGTGTGTTTTAATAAAGATTTAGATTCTAAAGAAAAAAGTGTGTCACACTGACATTATCTTCACTTAAATAAGTAACATTATTGATTATGCTACAAATAGAAATTTATCTTTAAGTAAGAATGAAAAATCGGTAGTAGTTAAATATTTGCATATAAATTAATATCATAGAATGGCTTGGGTTGGAAGGGACGTTAAAGATCATCTAAATCCAACCCCCTGCCATGGGCAGGGACGTCTCCCACTAGATCAGGTTGGCCCAGGCCCCATCCAGCCTGGCCTTTAACATTTTCAGGGATGGGGCATCCACAACTTCTCTGGGCAACCTGTTCCAGTGCCTCAGTACCCTTACAGTGAAGAATTTCTTCCTAATGTCTAACCTAAATCTATCCTCTTTTAGTTTTAAGATCACAAAACAAATTCTAAATTCTTAGCTGAAAATGTCCCCTAATTTCTTTGTATTTTATTGTCTTAAATTTTATTCTGCCATTTAAGCCATTATCTAGAACGAGGTTTAAGGTACTTACTTAAATTCAGTAGAGTGATTTTTACTAATTTCACTGAGTCATTTTAAAAATGGAGTATTTTTCTATGCCATATTTAAGAGTTTGCTGCTCTGCGAGCTTGATAACACACATGCCACTGGAGCTCAAACAAAAGCTAGTAAAACATCTTGTCCAGATACCATATTTTAAACGTTCTGTAACTGCATAATTCACAACATTTTAAGGAAGTCACTCAAAAAGCATCATCATTGCCTGATACATGGACTTGGGCAAGCTCACAGATTAAGAGTCTTTAGAATTTTATCTTTTACTTGGGGAGGAAAAAAAAAAAAAGACGAATGGAAAACAGTTTAGAGATTTATGTTTCTTGTAAACACAAACGAGTGAAGGCTTAATGTTAACTGGCTTGGATGTGCTACGTTTGCACTGACACCTTGGATGGATCAACTTTTGTATCTCAGCAATTGTAATGTCATTGTGTGCCATGCTGGAGCAGACAACTAAAACAAATGCTGTGACCTTCAGTTGACTGTAGATCTAACCTTCCTTTAGGTAATTGAAGAGGAAGACTTGGCTAAAAATGCAGAAATAATGGGTAACATATTAAGAAATGAGCTCATGAAGACACCGTCTGATATTGTTACTTGTGTCAGAGGAAGAGGACTTCTCAATGCAATTGTAATCCGGGAAACCAAAGGTAAGGAAATATAATCAACTGCAGTCGTAGCATGACAAATAATTTTCAAGTTAAAATTGCAAGTGTCTATGTGGAGTAGGGGCGTAGCTTACAGTCATCTTGTTTGGGTTCTGATCTTGGCACTGTAGTAGTGTCTGTAAATTTATTTGAGTGACCGTGTGCTATTAAAAGTAGGAGGCTTTTACTATCTCAGTCTAGACTTTTTTTTAACAACATGAATTATTTTATGACTGGATAATGTTCAAACCTGATGGTGACCTTAGCTCCCCACAAATGCCCCTTTGTCTGTTCACCTGGAGATAACTGGCCCTGTCTGGAAAGCTAGTTTCTGTCAGACTGTGGAAAGTTTGGCTGAGGTTGTTTGTTCCAGCATAATTAGATGAATACTGGCAGGCATAAGGAAGGAAAGAGTTAATGATTGGGAACAAGCTTCTAGGGATTAACACATTGAAGTACACCAGAAAACAGTTTAAAAGCCGGAGCAGACAGTTATTTTTTGTCACCAATATACTAAGTGACAAAGTGCTGCAAGAGAAGGGTTATAATTTCTTAAGATACACACATGATGCACAAAAATCCAGGCATAAAAGTAACCTTGTCTGAAGTCCTATCCAGACTTTCTTTCTCTTACCTGCCTCTTGCAGGCTTCCGCTTCTTCTAATTTTCTTTTAATCTACTGCTGCACGTAGACGGATATCTCGTCCGTGAAAGAGCAAAGCTCAGGTTTTGCAGCAGTCCTAAATATTCACTGCAAATTCTGGAGAGCTGCTCCGATGTCACCACTTCGTTTGTGAGAATGAGCACATGATATTTGATTTTTCTCACTACTAGATGGCAAGCAGTTTACAGTCTGGCTTGGCTCCTCATTCCACGTGCTGCGACTGTGCCACTTTCTCTGCCACAGTGTAAGTGTCTTTCCTTTAATTGCAGACTACAACGCCTGGAAGGTGTGTCTGCGGCTTCGTGATAACGGACTTCTTGCCAAACCTACGCATGGTGATATCATCCGGCTGGCACCGCCTCTGGTGATTAAGGAGGATGAAATCCGAGAGTGCATCGAAATAATTCATAAGACCATTCTGTCTTTCTGAAAACGTGGCTTTTAAAGTGTATCTGCTGACTGACCCAAGCTGGTGTGTTGTTATATGTGCGATGAAGGCCTGCACGTGAAGCAAGCATCTTTAATTCCTTTTATCTAAGAGGATATAAGTCTTTAAAAAAAAGAAAAAAAAAAAGAAAAAAAAAAAACCGCTATGTCTTTTATCTTCTTCAGAGCCATTATAATTTAATAATGATTTTCAAGAGCTTCCAATCTTGGAATACTTGGAGATGAAGTGATGAGGTTCTGTTCATCTAGTCGGAAGTTAGCAAACTGTTGAGTCAGAATGTTTGAGGGGGCATGTCTGTAGAAATCTGCTTAATTACTGAAAGTCTTGGCCAAAGTTTAGAGTATAAGATATATATATTAGTAAGGGTGGTCTTGAGCTCTCAGAACTCTCCCAGACATCACATTTGGTATTTTTGCCTCTTGGTGAGATGTTTGTAGCGGGGAAGCACTTGCCATTATGGTAGAATCTCTGTTTCTCATTTATAGCTAGAAAAAACAGCGCTGAAGATTTCACAAACTGGGTGTTGTGCCGGTGATCTTGACAAGCATCAGGCTGTGTTCTCTGTGTAAAGCATTTTGGTTTTATAACTAGAGTTGCTGTTCTCAAGACTGGTCCCGGTGTTTGGCTTTGCAATCTTGTAAAATAGATCTGAGTATACAGATCTGTTTTTACTGTTACAAAACTTCCTATAATCTGGATGTTTTTATTAAAACATGCCTTGCTTTAAAAAAAAAAGTTAATGTGCAATTTAAATCCACAGTGTACTGAAAAAGAGTGAGCCCCACAAAAACTTGCAGTCACCGCTGTTCAGAGCCACAGCAGTCTCTGTGTTTCTGTCTGTCTTTATATGGCAGCTCTTGCTGTCCTTTTTTTTTTTTTTTTCCAGGATGAGTGCTTCTGCACTTCTGTGCCTTTAGATACCCAATTACACATGCAGTTGTGGAGTTGGCTACTATTCTTGCACTAGGTTGTTGGGTTTTTTGTAAGTATTAACTAACGGAGCTGGTTTTAGCTGAGGCTAAATCCTGATGAATCACTGTTAAAGCAAAATGCTCCCTTTGCCATGCACAGGGGTTAAATGTAGTCCCGTGTTCATAACTGGAAATGGTAACTAACCTGTGGTGCTTGAAAGGCAACGCAGTTCATAGAAATGAACCCATCTGCCCTTCAGGATCCCAGTGAGTGCTTTACACAGGTGTGTACCTTGCTTGGTTTCAGACAAAATACATAATCATCTGCCACGGATGAAGTAGGAGTGACTCAAGTTGGAAAGGTCTCGTTTGTGCAAGGGGTAGTGTGTCACCGTGACTGTTAGCCTCAGGAATAGGAATTAAATGCAGGAAGGCGTTGCCTAGGAAGGCTGGCGTTGCTGCAGGCTGTGCTTATGCAATCTAACTGGAAAGGTGAAGTAACTGAAAGAGACTGTAATGTAAACATCATTGCTGGAGTCCTTTCCAAAAGGTAAACCCTCCAAAATCCTTAACAGCCAAAAAAAATTTACCTTCATAGAGCAGTAGGGCTGGCAGGAGCCAAGAACATGATCCATGATCAGGTCCGTTCCCCTGCCCCAGTTACGCCACTGTTTGCATAATTGCCTGAAAGGGCTCTAGGGCAGAAGACTCCTCTACCTGTTTCAGTGCTTCCTTGTCCTCACAGTTAGCAAGTTTCCTACCGTATTGTCTGTGTCTCTCTTGTTGCCCATTTAGACTGTCCATCAGGGCCACAGAACAGGTTACTTTCCTTCTGTACAACAGTCTTTAACGTGTGTAACGGTCGTTATCATTCCTGTTTCAGTGGTTTCTCCTTCTCTAGGTAAGATTCTGGTACTTTCCTGCGAGGTAATGTTCCCCTTCACCATTCTTGCTCTCCTGTGATTCACTGCTCCACCATGCCCTGGATGCTGAGCAGAGCTAGACTTGGTTGTGTCGCTGTATGCTGTACTGCACTTTATGCCTAAGCATTGTCGTTTGGGTTTTCTTGCAGTGGCATATTTTTATCTCGCAGCTTGTGCTTCCAGACTCCCTTTTGTGTGAGCTGTTTTGAAGAACAGCTTTGAACCTGTTTGTCCTCACTTTGTTTGTTTGTGTAACAAGCAAGAATAACCTGCATGTAACGTTTTGTTCTGGTTTATTGTCTTTCATCCTCTCTTACTCAGAAGGTTTTTCTGGCTTTGTTATCCAATTTCAGCTCTAATCTTGTTGTCCAGCCCACTTTCCAGTTGCAGACTAACTAGGCCAAGTCTGCTCAGGACTTGATTTTTTTTCTGTTTCTGCAGCAGATCATTGCTGACTGATTTCTGGACTTTTTATTCATCCCATGGTTGCTTCCTGAATCTCACTTCCTTGACAAGCTTATGAAAACTGAGGTATGTAAAGCCTTTCTGAGGACAAGTCAAAAACTGTCATCTTAAACTACACTTATTTAATGACTGAGTAATTACGGATTTTTCCTTTTTAACCTGAAAGTTGCCCTCAATTGTTCCCGGAGCCACAACTACCTGTGTGAGGAAGGTAGGTGTATAGTGCCTGCCTAAGCAGCTCAGAAATTCGGGAGCAGAGTTAAGGAAGGTGAAGTCCCCACAGCCAGTAGTTATGTTTAGAGCCTAAATACATGTTTTGGGTGGATAGGGGTACTTGCAAAATACAATGGCGAGTGGTTCTTGCCTTTTACATTGACGTGGTGGCCAGGATGTGCTTCCACAAAGCAGCTCTGAACAGAGAGCGAGTCCCATGTTGTACACAAGTGCGTTTGTCACTGTCTGCCCTTCCAGGGGGTGAGGCAAACTCTGCTCGTGCTTCTGAAACACTGCTGGGTGCAAAGCAGTGGGAGCTTAACGGAGCCAGAAGCACAGCAAGGGTGGGTGACTGCATCCTGAGAGCTAAAGCACACAGGGGGTTTGTGGTTGTTGGGTTTAATTACTGTTCAATGTCCGATCAAGAACAGAACTAGGTACATTGTTTTGGGAGTGAAGACAGGAACCCAGGGCTTCTCTTCCCAGACATTGACCCTGCCAACAGTCAACCTTCAACAACAATAAAAATCATCTCACCAGTGAGATAACAGGAAGAGCTGGAATGGCCAAAGGAAATGTCCAAGCTCCTCTTCCAGTGTGTAAGGGGGCAAGATTATAGCCTGTTAGAAAGATTTGTCTGCCTTTGATGTGTAGCGTGTGTTTTGAGAAAGAGGGCAAAATAAGGGCTTACTTTATCGTGGAAAGTGTCTTTTTGTCTGTATTCTGGCCAAATCCCAGTTCATGCTTGCTAGATTTCAGTGACATGTCTTAAATCTCTCAAGCTCAAATATAGCTGCTCATATAACTAATGGGCTTGTAAATCAGTCTCTGGTTTTGCTGTCTTGGATTTTAATTAGCCTTAGAAATTTTCTTCAGGGCTTTTATTACCAAAAAATGTAGACAACTAAAGTGCCTCTAACAGCTCAGCGCCAGAAATTCGGTGCTTTCGTGTTTGTGCTTGTTCTACTTTTGTTGCTCAAGTGTACTATAGCTGTGCCAAGCGCTGCTCCTGAACAAAGTTTTATTTGAAGGATGCCGAAGTGGAAATCATTTACAAATTAGTGTAATGTATACTCTGAAATGTGCAAAGAAAATATGTAAGACATTTCATAAAATATTGAGTTTGTTTTTTGCATCCTAACTTTATAGGAAGTGAAGAGGTGAGAAAAGCAAGCCCGGAGAATGCCCTTTTGATGTCTTCCCAGTACTTTTCAAGTACTTTTCTTCTCTTGTAGAGATAGAGATGCATCTTGATAGGGAAGGTGGTGTGGCAATGACACTTCTTTGGTGAAACAGCTTTCTGCTGTTGTAATTGATATTTATATTTAAAATGATATTTGAAAGAGATCTGTATGTTTAACACAAATTGCCTAGCTAAATGGTGGCTGTTCCTTTAGCAGGAGCTATGCAGCAATAAAATTTTCTGGAGGCATGTGTGTATTTACAAGATGTCGCTTTAAGCGTTTGGCTCTAAAGGCTTAATCTGTCTCCATTATAGTGCCTGCACGTATTCTGATGTTTCTTTGTGTTAGGTATGGTATATGAAATGCTTTTCTAAATGAGCAGGGACTCTGCACTGAGTGCTGTGCAAACACGGGGAGGTAATCTAAGCACCCGAGAGCCAAAGCAGCATTCCTTGTGTACCCAAAGCTGCCATTGACTTCACTGGAAGCTTTGTTTGCTAAAACAATGCCGAATTGTGCTATATGCCAGTGCTCTTTGCCAAAAAACATGGACGTTTCTCTTGGCATGAAATCATGGAGTATGTATTCTGACAGAAAAATAAATCTTTGTTTATGGGTAAATGTAAACTAAGATTTAAAGGTGCCACGTGAAACAGTGAAAGGCAGGAGCAACACGGAGAAGTGGGGAGATTGGGAAGCATACAGTGTGAGCTTCCTTTTAGTTTTTTTTTCTTTCCTGCTGGCAATCTTGGGAGCCATGCTTATGGCATTGTCCTTTGTCTGGGATTCTTTACAGCTGCAAAAACCTGAATTTATGCACTCAAACAGTATGTCTTAAAGTTAAAAATTACCCAAATAGATTACTTTCTTAAAAGGCCTCAAATGCCTATCAGTCCTGACCTGGCAAAGAACTGCACATCTTGAACCTGTTAGAAATTTCCATGATGAAGCAACCTTTGTTTTGTTTGCCTTTCAACAGCAGTGTTAGTGGATCAGTTAAGCAGAAGAGAGGCTGTAGTTGAATCTTTTTTTTTTTGCCAGTTTCTTGTTCACTTTCTCATCTTTTCCATCTTTCTGGCAGCAGATGGAGCCAGAAGCTCAGCTTTACACTAGGAGCTCTCTGCTAGGTGTAGAATTTGGGGAGTTTGTGACTCCTGAGGACTCGCTTTTGGTCTTTACTAATACAGAAATCAGACACAAACTTCAGTTTCATCTCTGTGTGATAACTCAAACTGTAACTTACGCAGTGCACTCATGGCTAATTTTGGGTGGGGGGGACTGTAAAATGGAATTCCTTTATCTCTCTAGTATGACAAGTACCCAGTAATCCCAGCAATTCATAGCTGTCCCTGTTTGACTGATAGGGATGTACGGATGTCTGAGAAGCTGGGGGCAGAATTTTCTCCTTCCCAAAGAACTGAAGTAGAACAAAGATGGAGGTTTGAGACAAAACTTTAAGTATTTCTTTACATCAGGGGGCCTCCCTGTGGTGCTTTGGTTCAGAGCGGGAGACTTAACCAGCTGGGGTTCCTGTATTTGTGCAGTAAAAAGAGGTGATTTTCTTTCATTTTTTTTTTTTTTTGACACTCATCCCCAGGCAGGAAAACAGACAAGAAAAATGTGGTACCAGCACTATTCATCAATTAAACAGTCCTAGTGCAACCCTCATGGAAACCTCACCAAATCACTGTGTTGACCACTGCTTGGCAGGACCTTGGTGTCTGTACCAAGTGCTTGAGCGGTAGCTCCTCGTAAAGTTGTGTCTGTGAAGCCCTGGCAGCTGGAGGGGTTTTTTGGTCCCACCCCAGCCTCCATGCAGCCAGAGAGCTCCCGGGGTCAAGGCAGAGCTGCTTAAAGCGCTCCTTTGTTTTTCTTTCAAGTGCAGGCTAATATGCTTTTATTTTCATACTCGAGGCAGTCTGTTTTCATCCCGCAGCCTGGAGTGCCGAATGCTAACGTGGCGTGGATAAGAGGTGACCGTAATGAATCCTGCTTGGTGGTTGTTCCCCTCCGATGCTGTCTGTCTGTCTGCATGGGCTTGTTTGCAGAAATCTGAGCAGAGACTGTGCTGTCTGGAAAATCCCCGGGCTCTTATCAGCGCTAGTCCAAATAAATAAGAGTAGAAAGCAACTCCTACTCATTCCTGTACAAAATCCTATTAATTTGCTATGATTTAGGCTACGTATAAAGGCCCTCAGAAGTATTGACCCTTTGCACAATGTGCAAACCAAACAAAGGCCTGGACCTTGGATGAACTCCCAGTCCTTCCCTGGGGTCTGACACAGGGGAGACCTAATCCTCCAGCTAATACGCTCGCTTGGAAGGGATGTGCGGTGAGAACTGGGAAAAGCTGCCCGCGTTACACAACTCGACCTGAAGGAACAGCAGGAACAGGACGGAGGAGGGGGGTAATTCACACACACCACCTGATTCACTTGGCGTAGGTTCCCTGGTGGTGGGACAGCTCGGTGGCTCCCTACCAGCCCCCAGGGTGAGGGCAGAGGCTGGGGGTGAGCCCCCCGTGCTCCCCAAAGGGTACCCCGCTACGTACCATGCCCGCTGGAAACATGCCAGGGGAAAGGCTGAAAAGAAACTCAGTTCCCCCTCGGCTGTACTTCTGTCCAGCAGGCGCTGAGGCTGCCCTGCCCTGGCTGAGTGGTGACGGAGCAGAGCTTGAGGTGAGAAGTACAGCCCATAGGGCGGGAGTGGCTGGGTGGGCCTGGCAGGGGTGCGTGTCCCTCACGTGGTGGCAATACAGCAGGGCCTGGTCAGTGTGTCACAGTGCTCGGCAGTCAGGGTGCTGCTAAAGGAGCTACCTGTCTCAGCATGAGGCTGTAGAAGTTGCCTCAATGTTCTGAAAGTCTGGAGACCTCTGAGGGAGATGGGGCCTAGGAGAACTTCCCTCCCCATTGTACCTGTAGTTTTGGGTGGGGGCAAGAGGATCTATTTTCCTGTATAACCTTTCATCTTTTACCCTCGACAACAATCAGACATCATTAAATACGAATTACTTGGTGTTTTGGAAGCATTTTTGAATAATATGTGAACATCTCAGCTTCTCCCAGAAGGGCATGCTTTCATTTCCACCCAGCTGGTGCCTGCGCCTGGCACGGCCCCGCTGCGACTTCTCCCCCAGCATCTAAGCGCTGCCCTCGTGTCAGTGATCCTGCGGAGGTGGTGCTGGTACGTACGCAGGGCTGCCAGCCTGCAGCGCACACGGCAGCATGCTGTCCATGGAAAAGGACAAGGAAAACCATGCTGGAAAGCCACAAGGAAAATGACAGCACTTGGGGAGCTGGCTTTGTCTTCCTGGGGGTGGCCTGAGCCCCGTCCCAGGGACGCTCTGTGTTGTCTGGCCCGCACCAAATGGCAGCGGCTGGGGCACGAGCACGGAGCCGCGGCCTTGCTGATAGCCGCCTTGATCTGGCGCTCGCGGCTCTGCAGGAACAGATCCTTCGGGGCAAGGTTAAAGGCAGCGTGAGGAATGTGCGAGGAAGGGACTGATGTCTGCGTGCGGCTCTGAGCAAATGAGCTCCCGTTTTAGCCCCGGCTCTGAAGTTAACCTTTGAGAGCACAAAAATGAAAACAAGATGAAAGCTGTATTGGTCAGGCATTCCTGTGCAGCTGCTGCCTTTGTAATGGGATGTCTGCATCTTACAGGGGATGTCTGCACCCTCACAGGCATCAGGAGGGTGCAGGGCTGCCTCCCCAAGCAGAACTGCCTCTTGCTATGGGAGCTAACGCAAAAACATCATTTTGAAATATCCCTGCTCTTCGTGGCCCTGCAGAGATGAACCGGGATCTGTAGCGGGGTTTTCGGCTCTGGCACCCAGCTCTGACACCCTACCTCGGTCGCCAGGTGGGAGCTGCGGGATGCACAGCTCCTGATTATGTTTCATCCCTGGGAGGGGATGTGGGTGCTTTTATCCTGGTGGGTGTCTCTGGTCTGCGTGGAGGCAGCCAGCCGTCAGACTCTTCCAGCCGCTGGGTGTTCCTGACCACCCTCCACACAGATGCTCGCCTGGGCACCACATGGGGGGCCAGGGAGCGTGGGATGCTCTGAGTCCCAGCTGTGCCCCCACTGTGGCCCCGAGCCGGCTGGGGGCTGCTTTTTCCAAGCTGAAAGTCACCAGTTTGCGACTCACATGACAGGAGTCTGAGCAGGAACATTTTGGTTTAATCTAGTCCTCTGCCCGCGCTATTCTGCAGGCCAGTGGGTGGCCACACGCTAAGCCAATATCAAGCAAATTAAAACCAAAAAGAAGGGCTGGGAACCACGGTGGTGTCTGGGACCTGCTTCCTCATGCTGAGCAGCTTTCCTTTCCTGCTGGAGCCTGGGCCAAACGTGCCCGTGTAGCTGTGCCAGCCTTTCCTTGTGGGGCTCGCAGCAGGGCTGATGTTTTGGAGCTGTGGAGGATGTGCTTTCGCAGCTGAACGAAAACGTGGAAATGATCAACGGCTATCTGAAGAACGAAAATAGCAATGAGGATGTGAAAATGGTGGAGCGATGAACCCAAACGCAGAGCTGGCAGTGGGAGAAGGCCACGGGGCCCCTTCCAGCCCTGCGTGCTGGGGAGCCTCAAAACGTTCTCCTTCTCTGTCCAGGGAGGCGTCAGCTCCCATTTCAACCCTCTACCCCCTCCTTTCCTTGGTCTTGTCACCCAGGATTTGGAGAACGCTTTCTTCTCCTCTCAAAGACTTAGCATATCCCCTCACTCTTCACTTTAGGGCCAAACCATCCAGACGTCGGGTTGTGTCCACCAGATCTGTGTCTTGGGGCTCTCTGCATTGCCCTGTCCTGTTGTAGTGTGCCCGCAGCTGGTCGCAGCCTTCAAACAAAGCTTCTCCAGGGCTTGCACACAGCAGCAGCACACCTTGAGAAAGCTGTTCTTATTTAGACATCTCAGCAGGATGTTTGCTTTCTTTTTCTTCTTATTTTTTTAACAACAGCCTGACTCACAGCTCCCTTGTATCCTGTTCTACGCACCCGTTGCTGTTTTTCCATTGTGTGTTAAGGTTATTCCTGCCCGAGTGTCATAGCTGCCACTCATCCCTCTTTGCTCCCTCTTTCTCCAGTTTCTCAGGATTTTGGTGGATATTGTGGTTGGGAGCCTCCCTGCTGCCCTCCCTCTTTGTGCCATCTCCCGCTCCAAGACCTCGGTGCTTCAGCCCAGCTCATGGATGGGGAGCTCTGAAACAAAGCAGGGAGATCAGTCACTGTGAAAGAGTGAAGACCGTTAGCTGAAGCTGATCCCTGCTCATCTGCTAATTACCAAGCTCCAAGCAGACA
The DNA here is from genome assembly GCF_013377495.2 of Cygnus atratus. Lineage (NCBI taxonomy): Eukaryota > Metazoa > Chordata > Aves > Anseriformes > Anatidae > Cygnus > Cygnus atratus. Next base: position 4,082,075 of record NC_066368.1, read on the forward strand.
ATTACCATTACGAACTCCTCACGTGGCCTTGGATAACCGCTGACCTGGAGTTTTGGATCCCCCAGCCGCCATCCCACCGTGCGTTATCGCCGCCAGGCAGTAACTCGCACAGCAGTTAAGGAAGGCGTAGCCCAGGGAACGAAGCATTTTTCTGCCTGCACACCAGCTGAGGGCTTTGTGTGGAGGTGGGCAGGAGGAAAGTCCTTCAGCATCACAGTTGTGACACATTGTGGTTATCCTACGCTGGATGGTTGGTGTCCAGTTCAGATTCTTCAGGTGAAAAATCACTCAAACACACCTTCTTTAGCTGCAATTCCCTAAAATGCATATTTTTGGGAGTCATATATTATGTCGGCACAGCAGCCTTTTTTATATTTAGGGTCCAAATAAAACATCTTACGCCTTTATTGATTTAAGTAACAAACTTCTTCAAGGCAGTGGGCCCTAATTCCTGGTTATTTTTGGAGCCTGCTCTTTGTGTCTGACCCGTTGATGCATGGCCTGTTGCCTCTGCTGCATTTGCTCAAATTAATACTTCTCAGTCACTCCTATACACTTCTAGATATACAGATAGAGGAAACCCCGACGGGAAGGGAATTGCAGAAGGGAAGATGAGATTCATGGGCACTTAGGGTACCTGGCATGGAGAACATGGTGCCTGCTGTTTAATATAGCTCATACCTTCCAGCAAAGCCCTTGCAGAGCCATCACAGTGCGACCAGGATGGTGATGTCCGAGTCTGGTGGCATCTAACCTGGGTTTCCCTACGGGCAGCAGCGGGGGAGGCTGCAGGTGGAGTGGACTGCTAGATCCCTGCCCGATCCCCGCCAGATCCCCACTGGATCCCTGCAGCTGCTGGGGCTCTTGCATCTGCCCAGGTCTCACTGCACTACATATTTTTTTTCCAGCCAAGCTTACCAAGACCACCATGCTGCTCCCTCTGCAGTGTGTCCTCTCCTCATCAGCTCCCCAGTCTTCGTGGTGTCTGCAGACTCGATCAGGGCTTTCTGCTTTTTTTCCTGGTCATTGGTAAAAGGTTGAAGTGGCACAAGACCAAGGGGAAGCTGATTGGAAGGGGAGCTGCCACGCACAGGTATCATGCCCAATAAAGTAAGCTATAAACAAAATAGTAAACAAACAAGATTTAAGCAAAAATAAATAAAAATAAACTAAACAGGTAAATGTGCATTGAAAGCATTTGCTCGCTTACCTGCACATCAGCAAACACAGCCTGGCCTCATATAGCGCTGCTCCTGCAGCACAGAGCTGTGGGGTCCCATGAAGTGCCGTCCCCGAGCACGGCAGGACCCCGCAGCTCTGAGCCTGGCCCCACTAGGGAGTCCCAGCAGGTTCGGCTCCCCAGGGCCCATGGAATGAGCCAGATCCCACTGTGACACCCGGGGAGGTGGCAGCCAGGCTCTGGACATGCAGCACAAGCAGCTGGCCGCCGCGCGCTCACCGTGCTGCCGCAACACAGGTAGGTGACCTGGCTGATCATCCGTATCGGCTTTTTTTTTTTTTTTTTCTGAATTTGGCAATTTTTCACATGAGGAAAACCTCAGAAGAGCTGCTGGATAAGTCGATCTATGGCCAGCTTGTGACCAGGTCGCAGCAGCTGTGGCAGCACGTGCTCAGGTTGGGATGTGGCCGGGGTTTTCTAACACAAACTTCTGAAGATGCGGCTTCAGTAAGTGTCTGACGCAGCCGCGCTGCTGGAAAAAAACAAACACCGAGGGCTAGCAAGCAGCTGGCAGGAGTTGTTTTTAAACTGTGTTCCTTGGAGAGCCCATCAGCAGCAGAGAAGATGCCATGGGCATGTTCAGATGGTTAAGTCATATGTGGAAGCAACGGGAGCAGTGATCTCCCACGGTACTTCCAAACACATCATTCCTCCCAGCAAGACTCAGTGCGATTCCTGATATTCTCCTTTAGGAAGTGTAGGGCATAAATTAATGGCATGTATATTTTGCTGCGTGTCTTCACATCGACAGCAAATGTTGTCAGGAGATGTGAAGTGCTGGAGTGGGCGTTGTGCTGCCCGGCTGTGTCTCTTCTCCCTCGGGACAGGCAGACTTTCCCAGGGTGTCCTCTCTCCCCATGTCTCCTCCTGTGCATTAGTCATTGTATTCTTTAAGCCTCACTTTGATGAAAATTTCATTCATTATAACTTCATCACCTTTAATTTCGGAAAGGTCTGTCTAATTATACCTATAAATACCCCGGGAGACGAATTATAATCAAACATCATTCACTTAGCGTCCACACATGCTGAAAGTCACTCAGAAACAATGACTCATCTCAGCCCGCGTGCCAAAATCCATGCCTTGCATTTTTAATATCTGAAGTATTTTTGTGCTTATGAAAGCTTGGCCATCACGCTGGGAGATTTCATCAGGTAACAGTCCTGCTTAACCACTGGGCCCAGGTCATGTAAGTCAGCACACACGGGCTCGTTTGGGCTGTAGGGCACGCTGCCGCTTCGCTGGCTTCTAGCTCCCCTTCCTCGTCTAATTTCCTGCTTCCATTTCTACATCTAAATAGAAAAATGCCCTTGCTGATGGTCCATCACCTGTTTTTACAGATCTCCTTGCTCACTGTTTTATTCGCTGGGTGTCTCAGATGCCCTTGGAAGGCACCCGGGAGGGTTTTGGTGTGCCTCCCCCCGTGAGCTGGCTGCGGGGGGCTGCAGTTACAGAGGATTTCCAAGGCAGCTTTCGGTCCAGATGCAGCAGGGCCAGGGCAGTTCTGCCTGGGAAAGCCCCAGGTACCGTGTCAAACGTGCCTGGTGTTACCTTCCCACCTCCAGATCCAGCAACACTGGGATTTCTGCCTGTTTCTGTGTTTTCTGTCCCACCCAGCAAGCTTTGCATCCAAATGTTGGGAAGAAGCAGGGTGAAGGAATATCCCAGGCATGTTCATTTATGAAGTTAATCTGATGCGACATGATGGCATTTCACTAAGCAATAACATTCTGGACCCAGTCTTGCCTAGTCAAATAAAGGGAATAAGACCATTGCATTAGACTGACTCTTACCCTGCCATCTGATGCTCTCCCTAACTCAAGGCTCTGTTCTTTTAAATCAAATTTATTCCAAGCCTGATTAAAATTATTGGCCTTCTATAAAGCTCACTCAAGCACAAGGTTAAAGGTTTTGAAACAAAGCCTTTTCTTAAAAGGAAGGTAAAACACCTTCAGTATAGACAGGGAAGAAGCAGTGGATGAGTTTCTCTGAGCCGGGGGGTGGATGGTGAGGAGGGGCTGTGTGTTCTTGGGGCTGCGCAGAAAGATCCGTTTCTGCTCAGATTCAGCTGGCTCCAGCTGGCTTGCATCACCTCCAGTGGTTTGCAAGGAGTATTTATTTCTACTATTTGTAAACCATTTTTTTCCCAAGGAAATCCTCCCTCACCATGACCTTTTTCCAGCTGTATACAAATTACTCAGGCCAGGAACGAGCCGTAACTCCCGCTGTCTGCACACCCTGTTAGGGTTTCCCTGGTATAGGATTAGGAAATAGGTATAGGACATAGGAAACCAATAGGATTGGTTTCTTTGCTGGTGGGGGGCTGCTGAAGCAAATAAATCATCTCAAACAGTGATGTTGTAAAAGTGTATCTTAAAAAGTGACCCAAGGGGAGGCAAAGCCCACAGCTACCCAACACTGAATGCTGGAGGTGTTGAAGAACCATGTGCACATGGCTTGGTGGTGGATTTGCCAGTGTTAGGTGATGGTTGGACTTGGTGATCTTAAGGGTGATCTTATTCCAGCCCGAATATTTCTGATTTTAAAACTGACAAGAACCAGTGCAGTGAGCTGGCAAGTCATCCTGTTGCAAAGGGCTGCAGCCTCATGTTGTTGGGGCTTAGCATGTCCTATTTTCCTTGCTACACCTGGATATCCTGGCATGATGCTTTGGTAGAAGGACCAGTTACGGATCCTGACCTCCTGGGCCCCGAGGTCTGCTCAGGAGTTTCTCCCCTCTGCCATTACCCTGGCCAAAGGCAGGCTCCAGCCTCCTCCCTGGGTTTCCCTTGCCAGGCCCAGATCGCCAGCCGTGCCCCTTGCAATTAGCACGCATAACGAATGGCACACATGAATAACATTTCCGATGAATGCCCGGGCTTGCAGGGTTTGACTCAACCAACCTCATGCAACTGCTTTCTCACGAGGGGCATGGGAGCAGTTGTTACGTACAGGGCAAATAGAAGCAGCTTGGTGCGGTCATGTCAACCCCTTCCCATAGACAGGAAGCAAATTGCATTGAAGCAACATTGAAGCAATCGCAAGATAACATGTCTGGTGATAATTGCAATTCCGAGTTAGTTGGCTTTCTTTTCCAAATCCCAAAGAAAGCAAGAAACACCATGGACAGCAAATGTATCTGTCAGTCAGGGAAGCAGACTGAGAAAACCTTTCAGGGGGGCAAACCTGTGTGAAAGAAAACCTCTGCTACAGTGTGAGTGTGTGTCCAGATGCTGAGACAACCATTAAAAACTGGTCGTCTTATTGCTTATTAGCTCTGTGTCTTTGTCTTCAGGGTTCTGTGCTTCTCCCCATTTTTTTTTTAACTTTTTTTTTTTCCAGAAACCATTGTTATTATTATTATTATTTTCCCCAGAAACCATACATACATTTGTTACTTTTGCATTGGACTAGAATTTCCTTCATAAAATTTCAGTGGATAAATTGGTGATTGCACTTTAACACTCACTCAGTTTATCATCCAGTTTGCAAATTATCTGAGTGCTCAGTGCTCTAGCATCTTAGAGTCATTCTGTTTTGCCTTTTTTTTTAAATAATTTTAAATATGTCCTAAGTACCCAAATATTGCACTCCACAAGTTGGTGCTTGTGTGCAGTGTACAAAACCTGCTCACTGGCTACGTTATTTCTCATCTTGATCTCCATCTCCTGGCAGAGGAAGGGGAAAGGCTTGTCATGACAGACCCATCTCATGGCTCCCGTATTGCACTGCAAGGAGTCAGCTTTCCTTCAAAGCCATGAATCACAGTCAGCCCAAGACCCAGACGAGAGATGTGCATAACTGAGATGCTGAGATGTGCATAACTGAGGTGCTCTTAATATTGGGATGCAGGTTGGCCTAGGGAGCCCTCCATTGATCTGAGCCCCCCATGCAATGCTGCAGCAATGCCTAGCGGGGTAGTGGTACAGCACACCCAATTACTTCTGCCCTCTTTTAAATAACAGCTGACTTGCAGGGCGTCTAAGAATTACCTTTCACTTTGCATTAGATGTTTTCAACCTGCTGAACCAGAACTTTAATGAAATGCATTCAGTGACTTCTGGATGGTCCTCCTTTGCTTTCCGCAGGAACTTAACAAGAAGGATAAAAATGCTCTTTCAAGGTCCCTGATTTTTTTCTGCCACATCAAATGAGATGTCTTTGTAAAAATCGATGATTTTAAGCTACTTTCAGACAATAGGCAAGCTTTTTAAGAGTTCTATATGACTCAAGTTAGCTGTGACTTTGAGGCTGTATGTGAATCCCTTGGCCTGGGAATGTCCTCTATGAAATAATAACGTACTGTTGGGGTTATCGTTACTGGACCTGCACTGCAGAGGTGCCCTGTTTCTACTATGAAATGATCAAATGAACAACAGACATCTCTCAAGACCAGTTGGCACTGAAGGTTTCAATCTCCTTTGCTATTATTTTCTATTTTGTGGCTCTGGGGCAGGAGAGGCGCAGAGTGAGGCTGGCAGGGCCAGAAAAGTTTCAGGGCTGCATCCCCCTGGAGCCATCCCTGTGATCCAGCAGTCCATCAGGGGAGTACCATAACAGAAAATCTGGTACCAGGGTGGCCTCAAAATCACTTTTAGGATGTGGACACACAGTCTCCAGGCAGAAAAGCATGCAGGCACTGTGAGGATCAATTCTTCTTTTCCTTTCCCCATTACAATCCTCATTTATTGATGATTGCTTCCCCAGCTGACAGGGATGGAGATAACTCTGCCAAGCTTTCATCCTGAGACTGTCACGAGGGAAACATGGAGCCTTGCACATCCAGCGACCGTGTCCTCCCCTTGCCTGGCTGCTGACTCCTCTGCACCTATTGAGAAGCTCCAACTCCCCTGGGGAGGTGCAAAGACACTGGCTTCAGGAAAAACTCCATGCCCTGATTTTGATCCATTGTGTAGACCAAGACATGCCCTTTTTCTTAATACGGCTGGCTGAAAAAGGTCTGAAAATCAAGTTAATGAAGCCTGTGTTTTACTTCTTCCTGCTCTTTCTTTTTTCTTCTTGTCTCTGTCTCTCTGCTTGGTGCTTGCTGCTCTATTTTCCCCCTCCTAAGCCTTTATTACCTTTATTCACTTTAATTAAGTTCTCCCTCAGATTCAGAAGCTTAACAAGGCTTGAAGAAAGGAAGTGAGTTTGCTGAGCAGCGTGGCTTTCCACCTCCCTTAGCATTTCACCCTTGTGTACCTCCTGCTCTGCCAGTTCTGCAGCATCTCCTGCTCCCATGGCAGGCACAAAATCATAGAATAACAGAATGGTTTGGGTTGGAAGAAACCTTAAAGCGCATCTCCTTCCAACCCCCTGCAACGGCAGGGACACCTCCCACCAGACCAGGCTGCCCATAGCCCCATCCAGCCTGGCCTTGGGCACTTCCAGGGATGGGGCAGCCACAGCTTCTCTGGGCAGCCTGGGCGTGGGCCTCACCACCCTCTGAGTGAAGTATTTCCTCCTTGTATCTAACCTAAATCTCCTCTCTTTTAGTTTAAAGCCGTTACCCCTTGTCTTGTCACTACACCCCCTGACAGAGAGTCCCTCCCCAGCTCTCCTGTAGTAGGCTCATTTAGGCCCTGGCAGGCCACAATGAGGTCTCCCTGGAGCCTTCCCTTCTCCAGGCTGAACAACCCCAATTCCCTCTCCCTAGGGGAGGTGCTCCAGCCCACTGAGCATCCTTGTGGCCTCCTCCCGCTCCACTAGGTCCGACAGGCAGCAGTGGCTGCTAGGCCATCGAGGAGATGCTCTGCTCCCAGAGCCATTGGTGCTGCCATTGGGACACAGCCAGGGCGACGACCACACATTTTGGAGGGGAAATCGCCCTGCTGCCGTCCCCACTGAAGGCCACTGCCCTGGCTAAGCTGGCTCCAGGGGCTCCCAGGGCCACCCACTGATGACTCCCTCCGGATGAACTACGTTTCTGGCCCCGTGGTGACACTGGGGGACGGGGAAGGTGCTGGGGCGGAACAAGGCCGTGGCCACCCTTGCTTCCAGGGCTGGGCCCCCCACGTGCAGCCCCCAGTGCTGCCATTAAACTTCGCTAAGCAATGTGTGAAGGCAGCTCTGTTCCTCCTGCGATCGCATCTTACTGCCCAAACAGCCACGGACATCATCTCCCCATCTTATTACACTGTTATCCTCCTGCTCGATATAAATATGCTATTCCAGAGCTTGTTACTGGTCCACCAACAAATGAATGCATTTGCAAAGTAAAATACCTCGCAGGCCAGCACTGCTGGCAGTACATTTCCACACTCCTATAATTAGACAGGTCCTAACCAAACTATGTGTGGGAGTCTGGCTAGGTCTGGAAATAATAGGTTTGGTCTCTAGATACCCTTCTGCTGTATTAGTCTAACTGGGCACTGAGAATATTTTCTGTTTTGAGCGATTAGTGATTCTTACTGCATGCCAAATCTCTTCCACACCAGCCCGCCCCCTGCTCAGTGTTTGCCCTCTGCATTGCCTTTATTAATTGTCTGACTGTAGAGTAAGTTTCTGGAGAAACAGTGGAAGTCTGAGCATAATCAGCCTGAAGCTGCCTAAGGGGATATCTCACTGAAAATATTTGACTATCTGGGCAATAATGTGCTCTGAAACTCGCAGCAGGGAGATGCTTCTTTTCTTCTTTTATTTATTTATTTATTTTTTAATTTATTTTTATTTTTTTATTTTTTTCCCATCAACCTTGTGGCTTGTGTTCCTTCACTGATGGAAACAGCCCAATTTCAACAGGGAAAAGCCACTTTCCACAGCCTGGACCCAGGTAGCTCTGCTGTGCAACTATATCCCATAAAACAGCCTGTCCAAAGGCTTTCCAGGACAATGCAAACATTATGGTTTTCCTCTGGAAAAGTGAAGCCAGGACTTGTGGTGAGTCATGTCACTGGTGTGCTCCCTCCAGGGCCCGTGCTACCTTTTTGCTTTATGGCATATACTTCGTTCCTGGTCACTTCATGCCTTGGTCTTTACTGAAGCAGCTGATGCAATGTGGATATGAACGGAGCTAGGAAAGGCAAAGGGAGCCTGGCCCAAGCAAACCTGGGACACTGGTGTGTGCAGACGGAGTTATTGTATGGGGTATACTCAGTGGACCAACACCTCTCCCTGTGATCTTGGCAGCTCTCCACAGGTCGTATTTCCACGTTTAAGAATCATCTTTGAAATGCCCCTTGTGTCCTGGACACAGCAACTACCCTTGCCTTTCATACATTTTTCCTCCTATGTATTTGTCTTGGTCACTGCAAGGAGGAATCCCAGTACAACACTGCATGGGCCATGTTGCTTGGACTCACCATGGGGTCACATCCCCATGTTAATGATCTTTTTCTACTTGAGTATGACAACAAGCTTTGAGTATGCTCAACAAGCTTTACAGCTGGCATTTTTCTCTTGATGGTTCAGCTTATGGTGTAGAACTGGATGGTGAGCAGCAGCCCTGCTTTTATGGGTGTGCGTGTGGTGAAATGCAGTGAAGTTGCACTGAGCACCTGACAGTGAGGCAGGAACATGCATTTAGAGGTGGTGATGTTATCAGGAACAGCAAAGTTGGCCAACTCTTCGGAGAAACACATCTGACCTTGCAAGTGCTGAGCTGGAAACCATAAACATCGCTGCTTTGATTGGGAAACACGGCTGCACCGAATGACCAGTCCACCCAGTCCTACGGGGTTGGGTTTTACTGCTTGCTGGTGATAAAAGACTGTAAATATTATTTTTCTCTTAAATACTTATACGACTTTATGGAGTATGTTGCGGTTCTCACCCCAACCCTAAAAGGAAGGACATTTGCCATTTTGCAAATAGGTAAGGAAGTCACGGAGATGCTGAGCCGACTCGATTAACGTCAGACATGAAGTCTGCTCCAGAATGAGGAGAATTGGCTTCGCTCTGCAAACCCCAGGCCTCCGCACAGTATTTCCTTGTTCTTCTGGTGCCTGAAAGGGCCGCCGAGGGGCTGGATGGGAGCCCTTGTTAGTACATGGAAAAAAAAAAGAGAACGAACACTTTGGCCTGTCAAGTGCTATTTGCTGTGGCCGGGCACTGGGTTGGGAATCTCCCTGCTCAGAGGCTGTCTGTGCTGCGTGTTTGTATGTTGTCTAACACAGTGGGTAATTAGTCCCAGCTGGGATATTTTGGACGTAAAAATTATGCAAATATGTTTGCTACAATTAATAAAAACAGTTAAAAAAATGGGCAAAACCTTCCTGCTGTCTAAAACAGTTTTTCATTTGAACCCGAGCATTTTCAGTGAAAATTCAAGCAATTCATTCAATGTAACAGCCTTCGCTTTCAGGTTCCCTAATCATCCCCTCTGGGGAAGCGATGAAAAGATTCTCCAATCATTTTCATTTCAGATTTTCTAGATAAAAGAAGGCTTATTCCCAGCCTTGATCTGTCAGTTATGCTCAATCTCTCCAAAAACCACCCTCACTCTGCTCCGGGCTGGCACCTAGTCGGGTGTGAGCAGAGGTGCTGCCCATGGGCGATGAGGCAGGTCCAGAGAGAAAATAGGATTACGAAGTGCTCAGCCTGGCCCTTGCTGCCAGTGACCTGACGGGTGATGGGAACAGGGTTAGACCAGTGGCACATTTCTTTAGAAATCCCAAATGGAAATAGAATTAGAAAAGTGTTGACCATTTAGATATTGGAAGATGAGCGATTGAAGTTCACAGTCCAAGACATAATGGGGTTCACCGCAGATCTGCTGGCCCTACGGCTCCATGTCACGTAGCTTCTCTGCTTCTTTTAACTCTTCTATCTCATCTTTTCTTCTGGCCCCAGACTAATGGCAATAACAACTCTTGCCTGCATGTCCCCTACAACCTCTCAAAGTCTTGAGGAGAAAATCAATGACAAATTAATTCCTGGAGATTTGTCCCTGTCAGAAGTAGAGTTTCATGATAGCATGACCTATATCCCAGAGGAAAATAGAGAGACCTGCAGACAGCAGTTTGTGGTTACTAACGTAGCTCTGCTCGAGTGTTCCTGCTTTGCAGAGGGGCACACACAGATCAGACCCCTCTCGTCCACATCTGTGCTGCAGTCAGGATGCTGGTGGCTGTGCAGACCTGGGCATTATGCTAAGTGCTAAGCATGTTTCATAGCTGAAAGGAAGAGATGTTACCAGAAAATCATGATTTTTCTGGAAAAAAAAATCACTTTTTTTTTCCACAGGTTTTATTATCCTGAAATATCAGTCTCCTTCAACAGGCTTGCCAAAACCCATTTTTTTCCTGTCAACTTCTGGCATGAGAAAACAGATGGTAACAGTTTTTATCTGCCGATTCATAGCAGTTCATAATACCTTTTCTTTGTGTGTGATCCTTCCCAAACTTGCCTATGGAGGCATTCAGAGTCAAAAAAACCCAACAACAACAACAAAACCAAAACAACCTGGTTTTACCCAGCCACTGGAAATAAACAGGAAAAGTAACACAGCATAAAACTGATTTCCTTAAGACTTCTAGGAAACATGGAGCTAGCTAAAAAACAGTTGAGACCTCCATAGCTGCCCCATACTTGTGGCTGAATTTCTTTACCTAGTTGGACTGAAAAAAAAATACAAGAATAACAATTGTGAAACTAACAAATGACATTTTGTCAGGAATAATGTTTTTGTTATGGCAGGACAGGATGTTTTATGAGGGGTGTAAGACCACACCAGTGTGGTTTACTCAATGAAATGGAGTAATCCCTGACCCTCTGCTGCCCTCGCCAATGCTGGTGTGGCACCGCAGATCTCTTCCTTTAGCTGAGTGCACGATGCTCGCTTCCACTAAAGCTTTAGTGAAGGGGTATTATATTAGAAACCAGTGAAGAAAATCCATGCTAAACCAGCACAGAATTTCCAATGCAAAATATTCCCATCTGAACCCAGGACATTTAGAAGAAATGCAGTACAGTCTTGTGGCATAAAAAGAAATATAAAGTAATAATAAGCTACAAACAACAAAGGACAGTTTGCTTCTGAAAAACTACTGAAGAATTAGTCACAGATTTTTTTTTGATGAACAAATTCAGTCAATTCCCAGATCACGCTCCGTGACATATTTCATACTGCAATCTTCTCATAAGTTTATTTTTAATTTCCCATCCACATTTCCTCCGGGGCCTTGTATTTTCCATTTTTTGTCAGGATAGCTAATGACAGCAGCCGGTTCCAAACTTTTAACATCAGAATGACACAGAAATAAATAACACACATAAATCTCATGACCCTTCGTGTCCAAGGGCAGAAACACTGCAGAGCTGATGTTTAAAACCAGGACAGATACTACTGCCCTGCGTGATTCTTGGTGTCACTTACTCATTATGGGATGTGTCTGTCCTACACGATCCCAGCGAGAAGCGTGTGGATGGGGTCGGAGAATCATCTAGGGTGGAAAAGACCTTTGAGATCATCAAGTCCAACCATCACCTTGGCCTTGTGAGAGTTATCACTTAAACTTAGTGCCACGTCCACACATCACTTGAATACCCCCAGGGATGGGGACTCACTGTTCCCCAGGGCAGCCCATCCCAATGCTCGAAACACCTCCAGGTCTGGGGAAGCCCAGGTCTCCTCCCCTGGCCAGAAGAGGCCGGGGTGGCACAGCTGCCCAGGGCAGCACGTGGATTGGTTCTTGTGCACTCACACACGGTGCAATGCTATATTGTCAGCCTAAAAGTCTCTAATTACTCTTCAGGGAAAGGAGTAATAAGGAAAACAGTGAAAGCCACATCTTCCAGGGAAGATGCGCGTTGGGGTTTGTGCCTGCCCTCTGACAGCCTCTGACGAAGCGAATGCAAAACGCAGGCCTGGCAGGGGATGCCTTTGAGACTGGAGAGTGCTCCATACCCAAACTCAGACAGAGAGGTTCCCCCGTGCCTACCCCACAAACCTCCCCAAGGGTAATTACACAGCAATCTGCAGGAGCCCGTAAATACCCCGCTGCCACATGTTATTTGTTAGTGAAACCTACCGAACTGCAGAATAATTAAAGGGTATGTTACGCGATATTTGTGCCCAGTGACTCAATAAAATCACTTTCACAGCTGCTTTGACATAATGTTCACTTTATTTACAAAGAGATTGTTATGCTGAAACAGCTGTGAAACTGCTTTTAGCGTTGTCTGGCTTTACATCTATTCATAACTGGGACACTAATAAAAGTCCAGTTTTTCCACATTTTCCTGTGTGTTGAATAGCTTACAGAAGGTAACACGTTAGCAGTACATTCGCAGGGCTCTGTGCAGTAACAGCACTTGCTGCCTGGACTACTGTAGCTCTCTCTCCCCGTTACTTTTGTATAGAAAAATGAAAAGTTTATAAAATTTGAGTGGTGGATGCTGGTTGGCAGGAATTTGCCACAAGTTTCAGCTGGCTGCATCTTGCTAATATATATATATATATTTATTTTAACTGGAACTTTCTAGTTTTCCAAGAGAGTTTACAAGTTCCAGTACATTTATGACACACGTGTGTTGTTTTTTTTTTTTTTCTTTTTCTTTTCTTTTTCTTTCCTGGTAGTCTCCTGAACTTGCTCCACACACCTCAAGGAGTCACCCCGTCTTTAGGTCAGTGAGTTGCCCTCTCCAGCAGTGCCCTCGCATGCTCGATTTGCACTTCTCCCCATCTGGTCCCCCCTTGGATTGCCAGGGTCTGGATTGAGCCTTGAGGACATGAATTTGGGGCTGGTGGTGCTCCAGGAGTGCACAGGACTAAGCCACAACATCCCTGTAAGTTCTGCTATGAGATATGAAAATGCTGGCCTTAGTCAGAAACACCAAGGAAATAATAGGGCAGCAGTGCAGAGAGCCCCTTGCTGCATCACAGATGTGGAACAGGGGTGGGACAGAAACCACACAGCTGGGTAATTACAGTCTGCACCTAATGAGTATGCAGAGCCACTGAGTGCTGGGGGGTGAGGCTAGCATTGCCAGCTTTGATTCTTTTGGGCTCAAGATTATGCAGCAAGGAGAGTGTCAACCTCTTTTCTCAGGTGGTAACTGATAGGACATGAGGAAACAGTCTCAAGTTGTGCCATGGGATGTTTAGATCGGACATCAGGAAGAATTTCTTCGTGGAGAAGGTGGTCAAGTATTGGAAGGGGCTGCCCAGGGAAGAAAAATGCAGCTGGGTAGCAAGCATTGTGGTACCCATTGTGCTCAGGCTTGTATGTCGATATTTATCAGGAGGCGCGTTTGCCTGATCAGTTTGTGGGGGATCAATAAGGCATTACCTCTGGATAACAGAGAGGAGGCAGCAGCCTTTGTGGTGACACAGTGATGTGATTTTGGTCTCAGAAAAATCAGATTCTGTTTCCTGGATGTAGCCGTCAGCCTGGGCTTGAGGTGATGATGAGGCAAGAGGCACTGTAGGAGTTTGGTTCATACAAATCCTCGCCGCTTTTGGAAGGTGTGATTTATACAAAGTGATGTTTGAAGGGAAATGGTTATGCAGTGTTTCAGAACAATAAAGCAGAACACTTTGAAGGCAATCTAAGCAATATGCTGTGCTGTGCTTTGCATCTCAGCTAAGGGTTTCAAGTACCTTGAGAAGTGATTTCAAGCTTATACATTATTCATCTGCAATAACTGTCTTTTAAAATATAACTGTTAGGGGTAACAACAATCAATGCTTATTCACCGTTGCCATCACCACCTAACTTAACAAGGACTAGCCTGTAATTTCAGTGCACAAGAGCATTCCTGAAATCTCTCCCCCTTCTCAGGCTCTTACAAAAATGTTGTAAATTGTGACAAAATCAGGCTGGTTATGGGTAGCCTTTCCCTGGCACTTCCTCAGAAATGTGCCTTGTTTCAGTGTTGAAATTTAGCTCAGCCTTTGTGAGCTGAAGTGTCTAAAGTCAGAGAAACCTAAGTCAAAATAATAAAGATATAAAAAACTCCATTTGTGATGTAGCATGGGCATTTGTCTGCTTTTCTTTCAGCTTGGGACGTAATACAAGCTGGTTTCTGATAATAAACACCATTGTGTATGGAAATAATGCAAGATGTATTTAGGCCATACGCTATTTCTGTTGCTTAGATTAATGATTTTCAGATTCGTATTATATTGTGAAAATCTGCATTTCCTTTTAAATTGTATTTTATCAGCTAGACTCATTGCTTCTGGCACAGATGTGAGTGTTGCACAAAAAAAAGAACCATGAAAGATCAGGAGGAATTGCAGCCAGGGGGTTCCAGACCCCTATTAACCAAATACCACACTGGCAAGGTCATTTTTCCTCTTTCCTAACTGGAATAAAGAAAATCTAGTACAACATCAGATGGAGGGAGGATAAACCTGGATGAGGTGGATTGGGCTGGCCAGGGTAAATACGTTGGGACGCTCATTTGTTTGATCTTAACTGTGAAAGAGGATGGGATGCTTTGGTTTTCAGAACCAGTTTCTTTATGTGAGACAAAGTGAGGTGCTGCTTGGATACAATATTTTCCTGTTCTGCTCTTAGATGCCTCACAAAGGCTTAGACATAAGCATTGAAGTGTCTGTCAGTTCATCAGGCACGGAGATATATTACTTGTGCCGCTGCAACCATTAAGATGGATTGCAAGAGAAAGGCATAAAATAAGATTTTGCCAGTGAGGGAGACAATGAGATGAACAAGAAAGTTTGATTTTCTCCAGAATATGTAGATTATTTTCTAAATCCTAAATATGGCTGTGTCTGGAGAATACAAATCAGATAACTCAAAGGAAGAAAAATAGGTCAGATGCATAGCTGGGGAGGTGTGAGAAGCCAGGTCTCGGTGTGCAGGTGGTTATTGTTGAACCATGTGTGTTAGCAGAGCACAAGTGTCAGTGGTAGAGGTGCATTGCTTCCTAAACACTGCCGTGTACACCTTCAGATAGAGGTGGGAGCTGTAACTCAGCACTTGGGGTCTCTGTCACATGCACCTGGAGCACCTTCAAAGTCATCACAGTATGGCTGTGGATGTTTGCTCTTTGATTATGGACGTTACGTGTGGTATTCTTCTCCTTTCATCAGTAACACCAGCACACACCAAGAGCAATTTCCACTGAGCCACAGAGCGAAGAGGCTGCTGAGGCTGAGAGCTGGATGTGGCCAACGATGCTGAGCGAGTCGCAGCAGCAACACGCCCCTGCATCCCCTTGGCATTGCGGGGGGGCGTACTTTGAATGAGAACAAATAATACTCTGGCCAGTTGCTTCTTATAGGCAGACGAGCTGAAAGTCTAACATATGCTCAACATAGATCCATTATTATTATTATTATTATTAATTATTATTATTATCATCATCATCGTTATTATTATTATTTCAGCTTGCTTAGCACTGTTGTATAAATTCGTAACGGTATTATGCACATATGGAATGGCATACAGCAATCACTCTGAAATCCCATTCTTCAGAGTACATACCAGCACCTCTTGCATTTTATTCAGCCCTGCTCAAACTGATTTGATATGCAGTTGCTTGGCTGGAGGATACGTCTACACTATTATGTTCTAGTAGTGAAATGCCAGGGGGATTCGTGAGCCGGAAGTGGTCATTCCCTGCCAGCAGGCTGTGGGTTACATGCTGTTTGCAGCCTGTGACTGCGGTTCATGAGAGCTGTCCTGGCCATGACACTGCTGAGGGCATAGTGTCACCATAGCATGCACAATGCTGATCAGCTCCTGTAGGGTTCTGAGCTGAGCTTTATGCTGAAAATCCCTCTAAATGCTGAAATTTGTTGAGATTATGAGCAACAAAGTCACGCATAATTTTGAACATTGGCCACCCCTTAAAGTGAGATTAAATAACGTTTCAACTTCGGTAAAGAAGAACTTCCCAGGAATCTAACCAAATGAAATTATGTTTACTTTGCAATATATTTACTTTAGTGGGTTCCCTGCCCCAAACCAGCATGTTGCTCATCCCCATTTCTGGAAGACTCATGAGCTTGTGGGCCATAATGAGGAACAGAAGAACTGTGGCACTGAACATGACAAAGGTGCTGGCACCACTCCTTTGCATGGGTGCTTGTTAGATACTGATGATAGTCTATATTAGGTTTTTGGTACCCTTTGCTGTCTGTCTCAAGGTCTTTGAGGCAGACACTCACATTTTATGAGAGCTGTAGGGCATAGGCAATAGCTCTGGGTATGCAGTGCCAGATTTACAAAGCCCAGTCTTCTCTAGGCCCTTATAAATTTTTGAGCTTCTTGACCAGCTCAGGCCATGCAGGACCATTTTTCCATCTTTAGGAAGATAACAGGGGCTATGGTGTGGTTCTGTAACTTGGAAAAATGGAAATGTTTTCAGTTTTAGTAAAAATCCTTGATGGCAATACCCCTAGTGGAAAGGAAGTCATGGTCTTCGTCATGTGTTGGTGAAAATCTCATCTCTTGCATTCCCAAGTGCCATGTTTCCTTTCCTATCCTTTTGGGTTTGGATCTGGAATATTTTTAGGCTACCAGTTGATGGGATATAGGTTCAGCTGATTTCCTACATGTCCCCAGAATAAACATCCACAAAAATGGAATTTAATAGATCAAGGCAAGATTAATGTAGCAGTAAATGGGCAGAGGCAGAGGAACGTCTTAGAAGGCCGCTGTTCTCTGATCTTGACTCTCTCATCAATACTTTTCAATCTACAGTGCTGAGAGGGATATCACTTTTAATGCCCTGAGGTCACCGAAACTACACATCAAATCTGTAATCCCTGAGCTGGCAGCACGGCAAATGATTTCTCTATTGGTCTTTATAACTGTAATTGCCACTGAACAAAATCTTTATATATTTCTCACTCTAAATTACGTGACTGATGACTTGGATGCTCGCTGTACAAAGATGAAACTGATGGTTTCTGATGGTGTGAGGCTGATGAACAGTGCTATCTGTTGGCTTTTATGTCTTTCAAAAACAATTTCTTACCAGACGGTCTTCTGAGACTGTATAATCTCCTCCTGTACAGTTGAAGTAACATTGACATTGTAGCATAAACCTTAATTTCCAAGGTATGGTAACCCTTAGCCAAGTAATGTAAAAAAAAATAAATATATATATATATATAAAATTCAGTTTCCCTCTTGTAGTAATAGAACAAAAAAATTGCAACGTGGAAGAGTTGGGCAGGTTTGCAGAACTGTACAGGTTTGTGGAGCATGCATGCCCTACTGAGGGATTTTTTAAATTGATTTAGGTCCTCAGTTCACACACAGTCTTGCTTAATCCTGGCCAGAGGACTGTGATGTCTGACAGCCGCTCCTGCATTTCGTGCAGACTCAGAGGGGACATCACATCGCCCAACAGCACTCACCCCTACACGAACTGGCGTGGCACTTGGGGGTGGTTTGATGTGGGAGAAATACACGCTGCCATGGCCCATTCTCTGCCCGCTCTGCAGCTAATCTGATTTTCCTGGCCCAGCTTTGGATGTTTTATTAAACGTATTCTGCGTGTGTTCCCCTGTGAATCAGTGTTTTCCTTGCTATCAATAGAAGCACCAACTACACAGCTGTAGGGCTGCTAACTGGAGGTGGGAGTTGGAGTGTTTAGTAACACAGCTCATGGCTGGTGCATAATTTCAGAGGCTGTCTGAACACTGGTGTCCTCTCAGCATCCCTTCCCTCCTCAGGGAAGACCTGGTTTGGTGCTCTCCTCCTTAAAGGATTTGGGCCAAGTTTGAGAAGATCGGGAAATGCTCATTGGGTACCATCTCTCCTCTGGCCACGCACCCTCCCAGTAAGGAGAAGGATTTTCTCTGTCATTTTATAGCTCTCCATCTTGTTGCAAGGCTGGCGGAACAATCAATGCATCACCTGTGAGATGGGTCTGCTGGTGTTTATGGAAATACCCGGCCAAGGGATTTTTCCCCTACTGACTGCATATTTTGGCTTGGCAGCACCACGTTGGACTTCCATGCTGCTAGTGCCACGAGTCCAGCTCCTTTCTGGTTGCTGGTACTGTCACAGAAATGTCCATTTTAATCACGAGTGACAGAGGAATGGCCCTCCCTGGTTTACACTGTTTTCCAAATGGTTTCCACTCTGCAACGCTGAGCGCAGCAGCAGGAGGACAGCTTTCCTTTCAGGGTCAAAAATGCCAACCTTTGAACTGCGGGGCAGGTAGCACAACTTTAATGTCATTGAAAGTTTTTTTCCTTTTCTTTCTTTCCAACAGTGTCTACAACAATTGCTCAAATAGATGTGAAAGCAAGGGGCTGGATTCTCAACTGTCACAACTGACTCAATAAAGAGATGTTGATTTATAGCAGCTTAGAATCCAGTTTTACATAAAATATATTAAAAATGTAAAACAAACAAACAAAACAAAATCACAGTCTGATCCTACTAATATTTACTTGTTTCAGTGAAGTAAATGATTTTTGTCAATAGCTTTATGCTCTCTGTCCTGTCTGAGAAGAGAGGTGTCGCACAATTTTGTGAACAAGTTTTAAGTTACCTCTCACCGAGGACCAGCCTATTGTAACCCCTGGTAATTAGAACAAACTAAAGACGTTTCCTATGAGACAACACGCCAACCTTTTCATAGGAAAAGTGATTTCGGGTGGAAGGCACAGGCATGTCTTTTTCCAAAGGAGACCATCACCAGCATGGAGCACTGGAAAGCTAACAAAAATAGGGTTACTTTTTGAGCAAAAGCCATGTATCAGGGAGCCATGGGGAAGCACTCAGCTTTGTCACAGCTGTGCCTGCGGATGAACTGGCAGCACTAACCCAGAACCCTCCTCGTGTAAGAGGAGACATTTGGGGAAATTTTGTGTCTTGAACCCATGTGGAAATTATGCAAGGAAGTTCTTGGAAAAACGTTCAAAGATGTTGAAAGGTGAGAAAAGAAAAGAAGCATATGGGGATGAAGTAACCCCACGCATTTACACACATAACTGGACTAGAGGTAGCTCCACAGTCACCAGCACGACTGAGGAAGAGACCAGCTGGGAAGCTAGATGCTGTGGCAACAGAAAACATCTTCCACCCTTTGGCATTTGGCTCCTATAATTGCCAAGGACAATGGAAAAAATTCAGATGTGGGAAGTAGCACCACAGGGCCCAGAAAGGAATTGCACATGGAGAGCATTTGGCTTAAAATAAGCATGCCAGCTCAATTTTGGAGAGGACTGCGCCAAACGAGCAAGGCAAAGGAGCTTCTGAGCAGGGGAAATGGCGTTCAAAGTGTTCGTGCAATTCCTGGACAGGCTGATGTGTTTAGTGCCCCAGTGACAACCTGGGGGAGCGCGGCTGTGCCTGGGGGTCCCACCTTTTGTTCTGTGCACTCGCAAAGTCCCAAGGGGGACTTTTGAAGGGGGTGTGGGTCCATCAGGCAGGACAGGTCTGCCACGAAGAGCTCAGCAGTCTGACAGCAGGTTGGGCTACACCTGTGTAAACGAACTCATTATCTTAATCTGCAGAGAGATTTACATGTGTACTCTAGCTGCCATGAGATGGTCAAGCACAAACCCCTTGTTTTCTGAGGTAAGACTATAATTATATCGTTTCAAAAAGTGTATATTCTCAAAGAAAGGATGGTCTGAGGTTTGGAAGAACATATTTTCTGGAGATGCAGGAAAGCCTTGTTTATACACTCCCATATGCTCCTGGTTGCATTTTAAAAAATAAAAGAGAGCATCGCAAAACAAAATTTCTACGGCTTTTCCTGTGCAAAAGGAAAACTCATTTAACTTGTGATTTTCAGAAAAAAGGGGGCCTAAGGGGCTGCTGGTGGAGAGCTGAGCCCTGTGGGGACATGCAGTGTCCGTCTGTCCAGCAGCAGCTCTGGGTGCTGTGCACACCCAGAGCCCTTTGACCCCCCCCCCCCGCAGCGAGGTGCAGGATCAGGGCTCAGCTGCAGGAACCCTACTAGCTGGTTGCACCTGAAATTAAAGTCTTCCTGATTGAATCACAGCTCGGCAGGAGGATCTGTGTTCCCCTGGTTCAGTGGAGGAGTGTGTGCCGTAAATTATAAAACCTCACTACCGTTCTCATTTTTATAATCACACTCTGGTCACATATTTTTAATTACTAGCCTGCATTAATGCAAAAAGATGATGATCCGCATCCCTGCCATGAACAAATATGAATATTATAGAGAATATGGGCCCAGTGCAATCAATCCTCCCATCCCTGCACAGCTCTCAGGCAGGTGTTAGCGATTTCAGCAGCCTGGGAGGGAGGTGGGTGCTCAGCGCTGCCTCCCCACAAAGGATGATTTATGATTTATGTCCACAAAGCTTGGGGTCTGATTTACGTCCACAAAAATGGCCGGAAACCAGCTGGGGATGTAAATTGGAGATGTTTGGCCTCTTGTTTGCACTGGATGTTTCCTGCCTTCTGCTGTGTTTTCCCACCCTGACAGACTGTTTTTTGGCACAGACAAACTAAAACATGTACTAAAACATTGGCATTAGGTACACAGCCTATGGCTGCACGGCACAGCACCCTCCTCAGGAGCTGCCAATGGCCACGTGGCACGTCAGGGGAGGCAAATGGGGTTCACAGTCCTCCAGGACCCGAAAGTGAGGGCTTAAAACTGTTTTGCTTCTTTTAACTCCTCTGATTTCTCCAGCGAGGATGAAAGAGGACAACACATCAAATATTAATAAGATAAAGATTTTGAATTGTGCTTGCACTGAAATCGTGGGATGCTTTCCTCTTGCCTGCCAATGTCCTGATGCTTCCAGAGCAGCCGTGGCATGTATAAACTATATGGGAATTATCCCTTGCAGTTCAGGCTGCTGAAACCTGGCCGGGCTATAATCCTGCCTATTAGGATGCCAGGAAGCACACTAATAAGGGATAGCACTACCTGTGTTGTGCAAATATGCACCGCAGCAGAGAGGTGAGCTGTTTCCCAACAAACATTTTTTCCCTACATCCGTCATAACACGTAGTGCTTGGGAATGTTAAACTGAAAGGAATAGGAGGAGAGAGGCTGGTCACAAGGAAAAGGTGAGGGCAATAGGTGCTGGACTCGATCTGTCCCATGCACTTGTGCCAGGAGGACTGCTGCTAACTGCTGGGGCTGTCCAGGTGCTCACTGCCAATACACCAGCATGAGATTATTAAAATTATTTGCTTATTAGGATTATTAGACTTGCCTAGTTTCTCATAAAGTAAGAAAGCCTTTAGGTTCATCCCTATGAGCTTCTGGTAACAATAGATGTATGCAGTATATAATGAGTTCATGCTTTTAGGAATACTTTTAAGATTTATGGTGTGTACTGGATTCATTTCATCACTACAGAGATTACGTTAATGTGGTTTTCTACTACATTTAGCTCAGCAGCTGCGGTTGGGAGTGATCAAGTATGCGGACTGTTAACCAGGAAAGATGTTGTAAGAAAACACAGACATGCAGAAAAAGGCTTGCAATAAAGGGGGCAGAGCACTTTGTTAGGTGTCAGAGGAATAAGTGATTTTACAGAAACATGACTGCACTTTGAGGGGAATTTGGAAACCCTCACAAAAAGGAAAAAAGTGGAAAAGAAGAGGAAATAAAATAAGGAAAGAGCTATTTCCCAGGGCTTAGCAGCATGTGCTTGTGTGCTGTGCAGGAAGTCCACCTTCTGTGCTTGCAAGTGGCCTCAGATAAATCACCTGCATTTCCTGCAC
Organism: Cygnus atratus; assembly: GCF_013377495.2. NCBI lineage: Eukaryota > Metazoa > Chordata > Aves > Anseriformes > Anatidae > Cygnus > Cygnus atratus. The sequence goes on from NC_066368.1 coordinate 4,103,904, forward strand.
AGACTCTGGCCAGCTGTGGAAGGAACATAAATATGTTGTTCTTCACCGGCGTCCTTTGGAACAAATTAGTCATTTCCACTTGAACGAACACGAACAAAATGGGAAAACAAACGAAAACAAGGTTGTGGGGCCAGAGCCAGTGGGACTGTATGGTGTCTTCTGAGCCATGCAGAGAGGACAAGATCTGTCCCATCTCCTGCAGCCCCAGGAGAAGGTGGGGACAGACCTCCTGCGGCCCCCATTACATCCCAACCACTGCCTGCAGGAGCTCCTGCCGGACAGATTGACAGAAGCAGCTATTTCTGCCCGAAGCTCCCTCTACGCTTGCTATTCTACTTATCGGAGCACACAATTGAAACGGAGCTGTGTATCAGAGGATTTGTGTGGCTGATCACCCTGTGGGCACATAATCTGCCACACAGAGCCTCGAATGCTAATTCCATCTGCAAATCCCATGTGCTGAGGCTGTCCTCAGCTCCTCGCAGTGCTGGGCTCCTCCAAAGACAGCAAGCTGGTGGGTCACTGCTGCGCAGCGCTCTGCTTTCTCTCATCATAAGCTGGAAATAAACGATTCTGACAGCCTCAACCCTCCCGAATATCCATTTGCTAAAGTGAGTGCAGCATAATATTTTATTCCTGGGTTGGTGCTCTTGACCCCGGTGCTTGGCTTGTAAAGAGCACTTGGCACTTACGAGAAAAGGCAAGCAACAGCCTCGTAGCCACGTGTGTCACCGACTGCAACGGGAACTTCTGATGCTGAACTTCAGGTGCCAGAATACTGCCTAATGTATAGAAACACACCCTTGCGATTCTGAATTTGCAGCTGCGGCCAGCGCAAAAATACACGATCATTTATCAGGCTTGAAAACCTTTTCAGCATCTGCTCATTTGTAACACGCTTACCATAAGCACCCTGGCGAAGAAGCCCTTTGCTCCAGCTTCCAGGCTGATAGGGCAGGCAGCTTTGGGGCAAGATGGAGATAACATTGCTGACTGTTGAAGATAGAAATCCAGCAGCCTGGAGTACTAAATGAACCGAAGCACGTGGAAAGAGTGATCAGTCCTAAGTAGAGTGTTTAAAGGGTGGCCCTGAAAATAGAGCAGAATTTTTATTTTTTTGGATCAGCCATGCAGGCTTTCCCTGTTGGTAGGCATGGACGGTATGAATACAACATGGTTACAAGAGAAAGCTTAGCTGATTTTATCATCTGACTTACAAACGCTCTGTCTGGCTTTAATTAACCAGATAAAATAATTAAAAGAAAAATAGCACTTTGAGTTCATCTTGCATCTGGATGACAGAAACAAGACTGTCATGACTGTCTGCAAAGAAACACCAGAACAAGGCAGTGCAACAGGTCACAGAGTAGGGCTAATTAGAAGCAGAGACACTGCATATTTTTGATATATGCTTGAGAAATTATACTGACTGTTTTGGGTTTGATTTTGAGTCCTATCATATTTGAGTGATATTTGAGTTTGACAAAAGTCCTGAATCATAACCAAAAATGAACTGTAAAATATCACCAAACCACTGATTCACCTCTGCCCTTGGTCAGATTATTTCCCCCTTCTGAAGATTCTGCAAAAGCAAGGAGGAGCCTTACTTCAAGCGACTAACCCAAGGAGGGTCTTCCTGAGCAAAGCTCAGGAGCTACGATAATGATAAACACAATAACTAAACTAAGCACTTCTGTCACTAATGTCAGTGAAAATAATGCATTTTATTAAGTGGGTATAGAGATCGTTGAGGGTCTAGTGGCTCTGTACAGATATTGGAGTTGAAACTATTGCAGAAAGATCATACTAATAATTTGGGGCTTAGGAAGCAAATAACATGGCAATTAGAGAATCTAATTAATGAGGATCTTTACATAATTAAATTAAGGTACTCATTCTGGTAAAATGTCACATTAACATTTCATTGACATTCATATTTACTAATAAAACAACAAGTGTCAACTAGCCACGCATTACGTTTTCAGGACAGCTTTAGAAAAAAACAATACCTTGTACAGGAATTTGCTTTTTGGTGATCACCCACTGCTTTCCACACACAGGGCACACAGTTATATGTTTGAATACTCACATCCTTTTCCTGAGAGTAATTCTGATTAAATTTTTGACAGAGAACAAATCCTTAAGCTCTCTGTGTGTAGTTGAGCTACCCCAGTGTATTGCAATGCCCAGCTGGCTCTTGTGCAGCAACACACCACTTCTTATGCAGACTTTTAGAAGTAGTTGGAGAAAAGGATAGGGTATGGTTAGTTAGAATTGCATTTTGTTGCTGTAAAATTGTTTGAATGCCTTGTTACTTCTTTGGCTTTTTTTTTTTTTTTTAATCAGGAAGGGGATTGTACAGTTTTAAAAGAGAAAAATACCTAGCTGCTGTAACCATCTCCCACAGCTGTATTACTCATACTATCTTAGCGTGATTTGTGATTTCAGCGTGATGGGACCTGCCCCAGGGACAGGTTAGGACAGGTAGCACACCCAGCCCACCCCGGGACCCCCAACAACCCCTCATTGCTGATCTGTAGACAAATTTCACTGTGGACCAGTGCAGAGGAGAAATTAAATTTTCACTTCTTCAGAAGTAGTTTCTAAGTAATGTGCTCCTATTGTATGTTGAGATTTAGCCCTACCATGAATGAAAACTAAACAAGCATCTCTAAATCCACCTGAAGGGAGCTGGGAAAACACTCTGAAGTTACAGTGAATGTAATCCCTGCTTTGATATTCATATGTTTCATCACTGGGATATTTCGAGATTAGATCCAACACCCAGAACAATTATAACAGGCTTTGAAAACAGACTTTTTCAGAGCCAATATGACACATCTTTGTCACAAAACCCCATTTCTGCACCCATTTTCCTCTGCACAAATTGAATGTTTTGATTTGGAAACTGATTTTTTTTTTTTTTTGTGTGCACCTATTTCCATATTGAAATAACTAACAATGATGCTTGTAGCCATCTCTGCGTGTCTATCTTTTTTTCTTTCTGGGACAGAAAAGCTTAATTACCTTCCTTCTCATCTAATCCTACAGTGTATGACAAATGCTAGGCTCCAGCTACAGTGCCAGAGGCTAAAGGTACAGTTGTGTCCCTCCAGCCTCCCTCACAGCGACAGGAAGAGAGGCAAGAGATTAGGCAAAGAGACTCAAGGATCAGAGTCACAATCTGATTCCATCTTAATAGGAAAACACCTTAATTCATTTATCTGTTAATGATAGGCACATACCTAACCCATGAACCTGGGTCTAGGTTTAACATGGGACTTGTTTTATGCTGAATCCAGTTAATTATCATATTTATTTATTTATTTATTAATACCAAGCTTTTACATCACATTTTTGAGGGCCAGACACTTCAGTACTTTAAAAAGGGAAATAACTCATTAGCTCCACTTTATTGAACAGAATGACAATGTTTAGGGTCACCCACTGGGTCAGGGCAAGCTTTTAAAAGATCACCTGGCCCCTGTCTGAGGCCAGGCCCCACAGACAGAGTGGATTACAAAGATGACGTGCAAAAGCCTGTGGCAAAACTGGAAACTTTGGTTTGTCTTTTTTCTCCTACCTAGGGCTAAACTTCAAAAAAATTTGATTAAGAACAGTAAAAATCTCTCAAGTAGGTAAAGCCATTCCCTTCTTTCAATGCCTACGTGCTCCTTGAGAAAGTAATGTCTGAACTGGCCTGTGATCTTATTGCTGGGCCTAGGCAAAAAAATGGTTTCTGAGTAAGATGGAAATTGCTAACTAGAGGCTAAGAATACTGATATAAATAAAATCTGTAAAGAAGTAACCCTGTAGCATAATTTGGGAACTTTTAGTAAACTGAATTTAGGAAAAGCCTGACAGAGCATAGATAACACACTTCAGAGGAACTCCTGTGAGCCTTCTGCACTTCTGTGACAAAAATTAGGCAGTCCTGCTGTTCCTGTCTGTTTGGGGACATGTGTTAGTGTAACATGACTGTTATGAAGCAAAGGGTTTGGGGAAAGAGTGAAAGGACTGATTCTGATTCAGTGGGGTAGCGCTGCCTGGTGTGCCTTCGCCAGCACACTTTTAACGCTGTCTGTGATACCTTTTCCACCACTTCTCTTAAGAAAACATTAGACCTCAAGCGCTCACTGTCAGGAAATTCTCCTTGATATTCAGCATTAAGATTTCTCTCTTAAATCTCATCTCATTATTTTTCTTTATAACCCCTTGGAACGCCATGAATAATTCCTTTCCATCCTGTCTGTTTTCAGGCGCAGGCAGGCCTCACACTCCTCCCAGCCATCACCCAGCCAGGCTATTCAGGAGTTTCCTTTAAACCTCTTTCTGCAAGCCCTGCCTCCTTTGGACTTCAGCAGGGCTTCAGGGGAAGAGGAAAGCCTGGGGAAAGTGCTGTGCAGTAAGAGGAGAATGTAGGCAGCATGAATATTTGGGGAAAACAGAAGTAGAGGAAGACAAGAAGCAAGGGCTAGTCTGTGCTATTTCTGCAGAAGATCCATTGGAAAAGGGAAGGTTTCAGGCAAATGGCAGTTGGATTTGGTGGCTGAACAAAAATGTTGGCCAGATTTTTGTTGCCTGAATGTCCTTGTGTGGGTTCACAACTTGTAAATCCTTTTCCCTTCTCAAAATGAATTCTTGGTCCCTCTCAAAGGCCCTGGTTACCGCTGCTCAGGGGCTGGGAGGGCCTGGATACCACAGAGACATCTGGGTGCCTGGCTGCCTCTGGTTTCAGCTGCCCTAAATATACCCTGGAGGATCTGTGCCAAAGAGAGATGCTTTTAAAAGGGAACGTGAGTTGATAACCTCCTTGGTTCCTGACAGTGTTTTTGCAGATTTAAGCCTTTCATTTTCCTGCCTGCTTGAGCAGTCGAGACTCAGAGAGGTGGAGGAATGCAAGTTGGCAAAGGGCAACTGCAGTACCTCCTGAATCCTCGAACGGAAAGGGTCTGTGCAAGGGGTGTTTGCTACTGCAGTTATGTTATCCACTGATTTAGAAAGGCCCTGCATATCTAACACATGCTCAGCCTGCTCAGCTTCCCTGGAAAGAATTTGCTCCTGGCCCTCGCTCTCAGCCCATATTGTCTCAGCCTTCACAACACATCAGCTAGATTTTCAAAGTGTCTGGAATTAGCTTCTCCTGTCACAGCAGTATGAAAATAGCCGTGAATCGAAGTGATCTCCATGCAGCATTTAGCGAGCAGTGTCACTACGGCTCATTTCTTGAATTTCCCACATAGGATGCCAGGTGGTTTTCAAGCCCATATGTTACGACCTAGAGTTGTTCTCTTCTAGGAAGAGTGAAAACAGAGAGCTGGTGAGAGAGGAGATCAGAATAAATATAGTGTGGGTTACCACACGTACGAAAGTAGGACAGTGCCAGTGTTAGCCAAGCTGCTCCGGTGGCACCGCATATCTCTCGAGATGTTTGCATGACAGCTCCTTTCCATACTGCTACGGGAGGTGCAGCGCCAAGTGGCAGGTAATTAAACAAAACACTCTCCAATGTAGATCAGTTATTGGAAGTGCCCTTCATTCAGGGCTTATGTCTGTAATTATCCCAGAGTGAGGGCCCTCTTAGACTGCTAACAGAACGTATCCACCACCGATAAAGCACCTGCACTTCTAATGGCCCACAAGGCATCACTGCACTGAGGAACTGGTGTCTGCTGCTTTGTTTTGACCTATTTCTACTTCAAATTCGAAGCTAAGGCATCCATTTGGAAGCTTATGGAAGAGTGGGAATATTTTAAAATAACTGGCTGGCATCCACCTTCTCGTAAAAAAGCCAAATGATAGAAAATGCAATTACCTTATCTGACTTGGGCTAGCATGGAATGCATTTGCCCGATAAAGTCAGGCAGTCTGCATCCACTTCTAATATAGAGTAAAAATTATTTTGCATCCCACTTGTCCTCGGTGAGCCTTGGGTAATGTTAGGGTTGGCTGAATTTTTGAAATAATATTCCAACTTGCTATTTGGTAAACACTTGACAAAAATAACAATGTCCCACTTGAAAACAGTCTCCCTCTTCTTTCTGTTTCAGTGAACTCTCCAATTTGCTGAAGTGTCTCCTCGCTCCTAATATGCAGTGTCTGGGGGTCCTCAGGTGGGATTTGCTGTGGCATTTTGTGGCTCACCTGCTTGGGAGAGGAGGGTTTTCTATGCATCCCCCGTGTCTGCCCATCATGGAGGAGGTCCTGCCCTTTCCTGGCCCTTATGCAAAGCTGCTTGAACTCATGCTGCCCCGAGAATTCATGCCTTTGCATATTTTATTATGGCTGCTGGTGTCATAAAAAAGCAAAAATAAAACTGAGCAAAAGGAGAAAGCTCAGCAGAAGGCAGGTCTGCAAGGCTCTCCTCCTGCCAGGCCACAGCTGCTCTCCCTGCCCAATCCCTGGCAAAGGCCAGCACCGCTGCAGATACAGCAGAACATAAAGAAGGAGCAAAAAAGGGCAAAATCCCATTGTTTTTGGAGGCACATGACTGTGCAGACTCCATCCTAGTGATCAATACTTGAACCAAGCAGATCAGTTTGTTGTTCGAGGCTGCTCCTGGCATCCCAAACATATCGGCAACTCTGCCTCCCCACAACACTGCTGCCCTTCTTACTGAACTCCTGCCAGGGACACTCAACCCAGCACAAATCATCAGCTTTCACCCTGCCAGTTTCTAAATACCTGGTCCTTCAGGGGCTGACATGCAAGGCGAGTCTGGTTGACTTAATCTGGAGAAGGAGACATCATGCGCTAAGTGATAAACTCCTCTTGTGGCAAATAGCATGAGGACAGGAACAGGCTTATGCAGCATAGACAGGGTAAAAAGGAAAAAAAAGAAAAAGTGATTTTCAATCAGAGGCAGAGGAGTGCTTTCCCATCTTGTATTTTTCCAGTAATTATCTGCAATTTCTTAGATGTCAGATGAGGCAGGGTGGCAGCATCAGGTCCTCAAATAAATATGCTCACCTTGCCCACATTTAAAATTTAGAAAAATACATTGAACTTAAATAAATGTGTTTGCTGAATTAGCCTGAGGTTATTTTCACCGCATGTTCCTGGGCAAGGTGCTGTTTTACCTGCTTTTTGTTGCTGTAATTTAGTCAGGATTCTTCTGGCTTTGATGAAAAAGGGAAGATAAAATGGTTTTTACAAGTTGTTCTCTACAGAGCTGGTCCAGGAAAAAAAAAAAAGTGGAAAAGCTGCCACCATTTAGTAAATGCAAAATATTTTTCCCAGCTTTAGCTCCTCACATTTTTTTGTCAGTCATGCCTAGAATAAAAACTGCTCTTTTTTTTATGCACATGAACTCAAAACAATTTTCCTAGGAATTCGTGGCTCACTCCCACATACCCTTCATTATTGTGATTTTTTTTTTTAACTTTTTTTTCTGCGTGGTGCAATTGTCATAATGTTTTTGAATACATCCAATACTTCCAAGAGGAGAACAGAACAAAAAGGGCTGGACTTGGCTGCCTGAGCATGCCAGAGAGCTGCTACTGCGATACCTCAGGCTTTTATGTCTGAGAGTGGGATTACTCAAATGGGATAAAATATCATTAGTGCCTGGCTAAATTACCTGCTGAAGGATTTTTGCCTTAAGATAGTCGGTTTAGGGAAACAACAGACCAAAGGATCATATTTTACTTCTGACTACATCTTGGCTGGGTGCAGTCGATGGGAGCCAGCCCACAAATACCTGCTGTGAGCAGACAGTTGTGCAGGGGAGGATGTTCCAGTGGGGCTCCTGGTGCTAACTGCTTCCCAAGGCCAGCAAAACATCATCACCCACCCTCGTGAAATAGAAATATAAGATCAGCCCTTCCGCTGGCTTGTGAACAAGGAGAGAGAATGAAATGCAAACTGATCTGTAGGACACTGACCAGAAATACATCCAGCTTCCAGTTAAGAAAATGTAGGGTTTTGTAAGAGGAAGAGAATGCAACCCTCTCTTTTCCCATGGGGAGAAAAAAACCTTTTTTTTGGAGAGTTTTCTGCTGGTCTTTTCAAATTGGTTGAGTGTCTCTGGGAGACAGGAATTCCTGGCAGGGAAAAAGCCCTTTGGTTCCTCACCTCTCTGGAAAGCCAGCTGATGGGGATTTTCCATGGTGCAGCCTGTTCCTGCTTTATTGACCTGGATATTCCTCCTTGTTTAGAGAAGTTTTGTCTTACACTGGAAAAAGAAAAACTCATCTCTCATCAGGGTGAAATGAAAGACGAAAAACAACAAGACATGGGGGTTTCCTGAGAATTACAGGCATTTCTGATGTGTTAAAGTTATTAAAAATTCTGAGTCTGGAACTGGAGTCAAGGCAGTTCAGTTGGTGTTTATTCCCTTTGATTCTTTTAAAAGCCTTCCCCTTCCTTATATTTTTTCTTATGATGCTGAAAGAATAATTCAGAAAACTACAACAGAAAAGGCCTATTTTCTCTATCTGTCCCCGTATTTTTTACTTTGAAGCTCCTTACCACGTTCACCAGCATGGTGTCTGAAATCCAGATTATTTTCCCCTTCGTTTTGCTCTAATGACTGCCCCCAGCCTCCTCCTGCACCATTTTGCACAGTAAATCCACAGAAAGCACTGAGCTCAACCTCACAGAGAAACGTAGAAGGGAAAAAAAGAGGAGCTTGACAACTGAGTACAAATTGAAGAACCCCCCATTAATGGCACACTGTGCATACACACCGTGCTAATTTGGGGTAATATCTAGCAAGGCGTTGCTGAAGCAGAGGTCAGGAAACCAGCCGGGGCTCAAAAACAAGACAGGAGCAGGGGTTGCATGTACCCATCTCAAAGGCAGAAGACCTGTGCTGTAAATGTGGGAATAAATGTGGGAAATAAGGGGAATGTCAGGTACTGTGACAAACGGACAAGAGCAATGCTGTCATAAAAAGGTGAAGTACAGCAAGAGAGGCAGCGTTAATTGCAGACCCAGCGATGCATATATTAACCTTTGGCTATGTTGAAAAATATTTCAGCAACAGGCGAAAATTGCTGCGTAGACTGTAAAAAGTCTGCACCTTGCTCTTATTCCTCTGGCTGTAGATTCACATGGTGAAAATGTGATTGCCTGGTGGTTGCCCCATTTGCTGGGACAGCCTGTGTCTTTGCTTTAGACCATGGTTCTCACAAAATGGTGTGTCTGTGCTCACAAAGCCATCCTGGAGTATCCTGATATGCCATCAGCAGTACCACAATATGATGAATTAACCATGGCCTCCTGTTAATAATGCATTTGCCACGTTACTTTATCACTGCTGCATCTGGAACATGTATTGCAATAAATTAGTCAAATCCTGACCTGCTTGCACACAGCAGGAGCCCGCTGCTGATGCAAGATAATTTCCCTGCGTAAACACTGGGGGATTCGCTTCCCATTCCCTTATGGCTGGGCTCAGCAGCCCTGCAGGTGTGATACTGGTTGTAATGAAAGCAGGTAAGATCTTCGGCAGTGAGGTCTTTTCAGGCAAAGGCATGCTCCATACGAGGCTGAAGATCTTCTAAGAGGCCAGTCCTGCCACCAGGCAGATGGACATGCTGGCCCTTATGGTGTTAGTCTCGCTCAGCACCATCTGCCCTGGTTTTTCTTTTAATTCTGGCATTGCAACTGAACTCCCAAGCTCTAGGACACAAAACCAGCCGTGGTTTTGGCCCATCTGGAAGGAGGTGTTCATTGTATGAGGGGAGAGCTGTGAGAAACGGAGCCCTTTTCAGCTCCTCTGACGAGCTGCCCTGTGCTTGTACGAGCCTGACTAAGTGGCTTGCCTTAAGTGAAATTAAGCTGTTATTAAAGGATTCAAAATACCCAGCTCCCTGCTGAACCTCTTGTAAAGCATCCTGCCAATTTCTGCTCATCTTTTTAAAAGCATGCCTGTCCCATAACACGGTACGGATGGATTTAACTTCTGCTGCGGTTGTTCGGTTCAAGACTAACAAACTCCTCATTAATTATTGATTTGGCTTGTCAAGCTCTAGCATCAATTGTTGCAGCCCTGGCACACAGGGCTTTGGAATTAAAAACACACATAACCTTTGTGAGGAAAGGGCTCACTCTTCTTGGCTTCAGAAGACCATTTTTCTTGCACGACACTTTCATGACTTCTGCACATGGGGTCTCCACTCGCACATGGCTGCCTCCCAAATCAGGTAAGCCTCTGAGCTGATTAAACAACACGGCAGTGGATGGTCCACGGCCAGACCCTCTGATAAGCACATAGCAGTTCATTTCAAGCTGAGGCTTGGTGCCCTGGGGAGTGCTAAGTCATTGTGTTACTATTTTGTCTCCTCGGTACGACTGCCTTCCAGTTTTGGGCCTGTTGGAATATCTTTGCTTTTCATGCATTCCGGCTATTACGTATATTTGATAGGTAGAAGTGGAAGCTGCGGCCATCAGGGGTGGAAGATGAATCAGTTGACATTTCCCTGGTGTAATAGGATTCAGATTTACTTCTGGAGGATGGGAAAATGACTCTGACAGAGAGTCCTAAAGTCCTGAGCTGAGGAAATATGTTTTTGTAATTGCACTTGTTGATGAGGAAAGGATAAGCAAGGGATGGAGCAGTATTTCTTTTCTGACTGATTTAAGAAATATTAGCTTGCCAATTTTAGAAAATATGAAAAATCACCTTGTAGTTAGCAGGGCTGGGAGTTACAATGAATTACAGAGTCCTTAGAGCAATATTTCTGAGAGCTTTTATATAGACACATTTCTTAGCTCTGAAAAACAGAGAAATAATACTTCACATGGGATTTGTGGGTTTGCAAATGAAAGCAACACTTGCTCCTTGCAACACAAGTACATAAAAGAGCTGAGTCTTCACTCTAACCTCAATGGATATTGCAATCCACAAATTAATGCTCACTTTCTACCTGTCTGTGGGCTGCTGCTCCAAAACGTGCATTTCAGAGGGGCCTTCTCCTCCAGGAGATGCCAGGCTACTTTGTCTATGTTTCATCTCAGGTTTATGGTTGGATTGGGAATTCCTCTGCTTTCAATACTTTCACAGCACCTATTTCAAGACTGCCTTCATCCTCTGGTGTCACCATGTACTAAAGTAGATGTGTTGGTGAAGAATTAAGATTAAGAAGAAATTGGGAGGCGGGGGACTGGAGAGGAACTACTGAGTGTAACCCACAGGACTGTTTTTTTCCTTCAGGATCTTCCAGCTAATGTAAATCAACAAAGTCCTGTTCAGAGCCTCACGTGTAGCTGCTGTCCCTTGGCAGAAAAGGAATCAAACAGCCCAAGGACGTTGCACTTGTACACACAGCAGGGAGGTATTGTATCAGATGCAGCCAAGTGAAAGAGCATGATACTAAAAAAAAAAGACAGAAAACATCTTTTCCAGATGGAAAAGACATGGATGTTTGCAATAAAATATTTTGAAGAAAATATCCCAGTTTCATTTATCTGCCTTATTAGACAGGAAAAAATGGTCTCTGGACCTTACCAAAACACATCCCTTAAAACAGCCCACCCAACTGAGCTGTGAGTTCTTCCATCAAGCCTTTCCTTTCATACCTGAGCTAGAAGCTAAGCCAAGGAACAGTTTTCTCCTTTGCTAGCCAGTCAGGCACGGGAGCAGCTGAGAAAGCACACTGAGGGTTGCTTCTTGGTCTGGTCAGCAGCTGTGACCCCTTGAGGGTTGCCCTCAGAGAGGGCTGAGCCTGGCAGACCGGTGTCCTGGTGTCACCCCGTGCCTTTGGCTTGATGTCAGCCAAGAGGCACAGCTCAGATAAATACTGAGGGCAGGGGAGCTGCTTTGACTGCAGTCCAGCCTGGTGGAAATTCATAACTAATGACTTCACCATGGCCTGTGAATAAGCATCTGACCTTCATGGCAAAGCAACAGAGTCAACAGTTGGGAGACCAGCCCTTGGGATCTTACAAACCTAAAGCTGCCAAAACAGGGATCTCGCAGAAGCAGTAGGCTATGCCTGGATCCCAATCTTTGGAAACCAGAAGCAGCTTTCTTGACTGATTCCACCTTCTGCCAAAGGCAGCTCTCAGAGGCCGTTAGGGCTGGAGGTGCACGGTGCTAAGCCAGTGCACAGGGAAGCCTTTGTGTGTGTACTCACATGGGGCTAGTACCTTCCTCCTGCCTCTTCCCAGGAGCTAAAACTCCCTCTGTCAGTCTATTTTCTGTGGGACAAGCTACAACTAATTGTGCCCAGTTTCTCCCTTCTCTAGACAGCAAACAGGGGAAGCTGAAGAGGTCAATGGGCATCAATTTTTGTTCTCAAGAGAAACAGAGGGATTGCTACTTCCTATTCCTTGATTCATATTTTAGGGGAAATAAAATTGGCAGCAGTTGTTGCACCTTTCTGGAACACTTAAAAACCCATATACTTAAAAAGAACAGATGGGAGCACTGGGAATGTATCCCCTACATCTCTGTGCTGGAAATGAAGTACACAGCTACATGTTGTCCTGTGCTTTGTCCCTACCCTGTGATTCTCTATTTCAGTAGCATGGGCAGCTGGCCTAACACTGAACATCTCCTGGGACTGGCATATCTCTTGGCAGTGAAATAGAAGGGCCAGAAAATTTCAGATCTTGCTCCCTTTCAGGACAATGTGAGTTCTACCCCTTAGACAATGGCAGCATCCCTCTGGCACAATGTGAGTGGTGCAGCCATTTGCAAATGCATCAAATCTCGTTCTTACAAATGTTTTCATGTTTCTTTCAACTTTCCACTGAAACGAGAACAAGAAATAATGTTTGAATTTAACCTTTTTGAAATTTAAAATATGGTGTGTATGTTGCAGGAGGATAACTTGTCAAGGAGGAAATTCCAACGCTGATCATCGCTGCTCTTCCCCTGAGCTCTGACACTGGTCCAACCCACCCACCTTCACTTCCTGCCTCCTTCCAGCCAGAGCAAACAGCTTCTCTCTAAGCTTTGTCATTCCTTCCCCAAACAGACACACTCAGTCCAGGAAGTTTGAACATGGAAGTGTTTGGGGAGAGGCAGCGCAGGAGATCCCACCCATCCCACATGGTGGTGCCCTGTCCTGCCACCATCAAAGCATCCTTGCTCCCTTCATGCTTGGAAAACCAGACATACCAAAGGTGGGTTAGTGAAAACACTTATGCCATTTAACAAGCTGGATTAAAAATAATAAATCTCATCAGGAGGCTCTGTTTAATTGCTGGGATTATGCCAGCAGTGGAAACATAAGGGGAGGAAAGTCAACAGGAGATGTGTCCTGAAGAAGCATGTTCCCTTGACTTCCCTCACAAACTAGCGGAGAAAACTGGCCTGTGATTCAGTTTTGCCTTTGATTCAACATAATGACTAAATCCTGCAAAGCTAATTGGTGTTATGGCCATTTGTGCTGGCAGAAGTACCTCAATACTTTTAAAAATCATTATCTCTTAAGACTTTTGCAAATACACAGCGTGGCTGGCAATGCCTCGTTAAAGCAATGAAGAAGAAAGTCATAAATTTTATTGCCTCAGCACTACATGTTAAAATCATAATGTAATGGATCTGTTCTGAATGTATAAATTTCCTCATCACTTCAGCAAAATCTCATGTTTTTCTGGACAAGCTCTTGAGAAGGGCATAAAAATGAAAATGCCATCACAATTCAAACACAGAAGTCGGACCGTCTTCATTTTTTTCACTTAAAGAAAATACTTGCTCTAACCAGAGAATATATTTTAAAATGTAACCACACTGAAGCATCGGACAGATACTATTCCTGCAGCAATTTTAGGCAATGGACTTATCTATGACACTTAACCACCAGCCCACTATTTCTCTTGATGCACATTAAGTGATGCACATTAACACATAGTGAGGTCAGTGGAAAGATTTTCATTGCCTTCCTTCAGTTTCGCATCAAACTCTTGATCACTACATATAGATTTTTATTATAATAAATACATTTGAGAAAATTGAGAATAAATTTGCTAGTGGTTTAGAAAAGTTGTGCTGCATTGGCTTAGAAAAAATGGGCTATTATTAATAGGAGCTGAAACAGAAATTCATATCATATGGGGTTCTAGGGACAGGCCTCTAGTCTGTCTTCAAGAACCTGCTGTTTGCTGTTTAATATTGTAAATTTGTATGTATAAAAAAAGAGACATTATTAAGAGTTTAATTATATGGACTTTCCAGAAGTTTAATAGTGTCTGAAAGACAAATCCCACCAAGTGAGTCACCTGTCTTCTTCCACATAAACCTGGAACTGGACTCTAGATAAATGAACATAGATAAATATTATTTAGCCTAACAAAACCCGCATGAGCAGGGATCAATTTCCCACTGCCACTTTGTTTTTCCTCTCTGCAGGTCTCTGGATGTGGCGAGGGATTTCTCAGGACATATATTCCCCTTGATGGGCACGTCAGTCACCGATTTGTGTGATTGTGCGTTTGTGTGCATATCCAGGGGAAAATAAGTCGTCTTTCTATAGCTTCTCAATGGGAGTTAATCTGTTTAGGATTGAGCCATCTATTCTATAAGACCGGAGATGGTTTTATTAAATGACATGGATGCTGGAACATCGATGTGCTGGAGTTTCACTGCCACGCTGCTGTGGTGAAGGAGATATAGAGCAGGGACAGTAAGATGACAGTATCAATATAAGGCCAGATTTACAATTGTCATCCCCAGTTATTTAATTCAAGGGTATGGTATCATTCACTTTGAGTTAATGCAGAAATACAGTCTGTATTTCAAAGTCTTCATTTCCATATAGATAAAAATACCACTTGCTGACAAATTGTTCATAACCTTTTCATTCTTATTGGAGCTGGATTTCTCAGCAGCATCCTGGGAGGCTCTCCTAACCCCACAGGAGAAGGACGTTCCTGCTTTAAGCTATTAACTGGAGCTGGGATAACAGACACTAGGATGAAGGGAGCAGGAAGGGGATATACCGATATCTCTCAGCCTCCCCAAAATTTTCACCTGTGCCAGGAATGACAGAGCCAAACACGAGCTGCAGGCTTGTACCTGCCATCGGATACCCACCTTCCACAGAGCCTCTTCTGTGGGGTAGCATCTCTTTGCTAAAAAAGTTGAGAACTGTCTTAAAAAGAGTGAAATTAAACAAACACACATAGGATTTGTCATTTTAAAGGCAGGACAAAATCTAAAAAAAGAAAACCAAACAAGGAATCATAGGAAAATCTTACAAAAATGCAAGAGGCCCCTGAGTGTTTTGATGGCTGAAGCTGTCCAGAGGCGTTGCCAGATTTTTTTCCCAGCATGCTGGAAAAACTCTACCCTGGGATAGGTCTGCTCTGTCAAGCTTTAGGAGAGTTGGTTTGGCCTTGCTGAAGCTGAGGGGTGGAGTTGGGAATGAAGCCTGCTTCTTGGTCAAACTCTGGCTTTGATCTCAACTATGGAGAGACTAGCACCTCTCACCATAATTTGGGATCTGCCATAAATATCTAAACTTCAGACTAATTTTTTTTCCTTCCTTTTCCATGCTTTAGTTTTATTTTCCTTCTCTTCTTGGACTCTCTCATAATTTCAGGAGCTTGACCTCTGAGCAATGTTGGCAGCTGTGTATGCCAATGTTGACATCCCAACCATGTACAGCTGCACAGCGCACAAACCTCTGCAGTCAGAAGGTCAAACCACCTCAGGAAAAACAGAAAAAAAGAAAAAGATCTAAAAATTTGTCTACTCCCAACACCTTTCATTTAAGAACCTTAAAGCTTCTAAGAAGACAACTAGGGGTTGCTCAGCCCTCCGCCAGGCACCGTACCTCTCACCCCGAGTGGGCAGATTAGGAGGGACAAAATCTTGGCCCAGGCCCCCAGCTGCTGGTCAGCGTCACAGGATGCATCAAGGCGGGGAGCTGGCTCTTTGTAACTCCTCTTTGGACCAAGAACTAAGCAAAATCAGCAGCCATCCTAGTTCTTGCCCTGTCCTGGATGTTACACAGCTATGTACTTGGTGAGGGGACAACTCAGCCTCAGAAGTCAGGTACGTTCTTGACATCCAGTTAGTGAAACACCAAGCCCTCGAGGGTACTAAGTGCAATATACAGCATCTACAGAACATAGCTGTGGGATTTAAACTAGGAAAGAACCGTTTCAGTTTAGGCTTGGAAATTAATATCTTGTCCTTAGCTGCACAGTTAAGTGATATTTGCAGGAGAGACTGATGTTTGTCAAGTCACAAGCATCTCTTGTGCAGCACCTTCATTTCTTTAAAGCTATTCTGTCCAGAATAAGGGGTTACAGGACACCAGAGAAATCTATAGCATGGTATTGAAATAACTGGATAATTTCACCAGCACGCAGAGACAATATTACAATTTTCATTACATTCCTGTTACAGCAGCACATTTCAGTGCCTCCTTTTCTCATCCTGTGTTGCTTTTCAAACCCAGGTGTTCCCCAGAGACTTCTGCGATGCTTCCTCTTGCAGCCTTGGCGTACTTTGAGGATTAGAAGCTGCCACAGGTTAAACCATGCGAGTTAAGGCACTTAACACAGCCAGTGTACAACGCAGATACACAATGATGGGCAGAGGTGCGAAGCTGGGATCTCTGGTACTGTTGCGAGGTGCTGTTCTCTGAACTTTATAGCAGTGGGAACTGAGTACCTCCAAATGCTCTGTAAATTGACTTGCCAGTTCAGAAAAGCCAAAGGCAAATTAAATTTAAGGTTAAGCGGAGAGGTCAAAATGACCTGGCATGTAATGGGAAGGAGTGAAAAAAAGCCTGGGCTTTTCGAGGTTTGTGCTCTGGCTGATGTGATGTAAGACAGGCTGGTTTGCTTCAGATCTCTGCTCTTTGGATCCATGCCAAGGGAGGCTCTTCTTGTTTATGCTGGTGCAAATGATAGCAGCAACCGGACAAAGACAAGAGGCTCATCCACATAAGCTCTTTAACAATATTAGGCAGAGCGCTTATCACTTTTCATTAACATGTAAAATGAAGCCAAAAAGGCAGAGCACAGTTTGTTCCATTTCCACTCTAATTAGATGTGTTTCGTTATTTTCCAGATCATTCACCCTTGGTTCAATTTAAGTTTATTTTAAGGCTAATCAGCCTTTTAACTAGAGAATCCTCGGCCTCCCACTGCTCACTTGCATTTGTGCCTAATCAGGTAGAAGGAGTTCTCCGCTCTATGTAAAGGCTGGGCTGATGCTGACTTTAAGAAATGGCCTGCTGAGAAGTCACCAGAGCTGTCCACCACGATGTGCTCAGCGATGTGGCACATATACATCATGACATAATACATGTCACATTATATGCCCAAGGATCTACGTCCAGGCAAAGGACCTGGAGATGTGTAGGTATGAGAGGGAAGCATGAGCTCCATCCACGTCCTCATTACATTGTCCACTTTTAGTTCTCTTCAAATAAGGACCAAAGGACTACCTGTTGTGACCAAATGTAGGCTTAAAATACATCTTGTGATGAACAATTCGGTATGTCCTCACACAAGGACACTTAAGCTGAGTAGAATACATACGGGAAGAGGGAAAGCTAAACATATGTGAATGCTAATTCCTGTGCATGCAATATTATGAGGAAACCCACTCTTGGCTTACATTTGTTAATCCCTCAGTACTGTCCTAGTGCTATAGCACTGCTATAAACTCAGACCGAGGAACGGCACCCAGCAATTCCTGCATAAAGGTTTCAGCACCTGTCAACATCACTGCTCCATTTGCTTCCCTTCTGTACATCTATAGTATAGAGGGAAACAGCCAACCCTGATCCAGGAAAAAAATAGGAAATAGGAAAATGAATACTGAATTAAGTAATTTGTCTAAAGTTGAAACATTAAAGAAATTTCTTTTAAGAAATCCTCTTAAAGATGAGTAGATAACAGACTCTATTTCACTTCATGTTACCATAGTACATTTTGCACCATGAACACAGGAGCTCCCCAGGTAGCTGAAGCCTTTGCTTTTGATCTTTTTTTCCAAGTCTTCATGAAATGGTGATAGAAATGGAGATGAGACAGAGATGATGGCTACTAGGATTCTGCACTGAAGCCTGAGAAGGGGAGAAGCAAATACTTTGCATGTTTAACTCTGCTCACTTCACCAGGGATGCTGCTGGCCTTGCAGGGCTATTGTCTTGGTGTAATGTTTTATTTTGTACTTTTATGAGTGGGCTATTTATGTAGCTTCTATGGAAGTTCTTCATCTGGTTAAAAACAATAGAGAGGGAGGAGGATCTGTTCCACAGGGTTACAGATCTGACACTCGAGGGCTCCATGAGTTCTTCGAAGATAAAGTCCATTGTCTTTAGATTTGAATAGAAGGAATGTTCAAATTTTAAAAAAACAATCAATAAAAACATTGTCTGATATCCTGAAGAAGCTTACACGTGTTTTTTTTTTTTTTGTAGATGGGGCAAAAACAGGTAACTTCAGACTCTTTTTCCAAGCTATTCATAATCACATAACTAATTTGAGGAAAGAAATGCATTGGTTTCTTCAAGAACCTTCTTCCAGGGTCATGCGTGATCTTGGTCCTTGTGGGACTGTAGTTTTCCTGCAGTAGGACCCTGGTTCTCACCACCATAAGGAATGAGGCTTCATTTCCACCTACCTCTATATTGAAATATTTCTATGTAGTCCAATGACTTCTGAGTAGGAACATGAATAGCATGAATATGTTCGTGTGCTCACTGGGAGGTCTGGCATGGGTTAAGCTATGTGTAATATTCTTCATAATTACTCTGAAGTAATTTTTGCACTTGGAAAGCAGTCTTTTTTTTTCTTTTTTCTTTTCCTGTTATTTCCCTTTTCAAAGTATGTCAATTTTTTTTTTTTTAACCATGTTTGTGCCTTCTTGGGTGGTAAAATATGGTTATTAATGTTGAATTTGTAACACTGGCATTGGTCAGGTTCCTAGAAGACAATTATGAACACCTTCTTTGATGTCTTGCACAGCACAATCTAAAGAAACCAAGCCAATAATTCTGTCTTCAGCTCATAAAACATACTTGAAGTATAGACTATCTCTCAGGGAGTTATTGTCTTCATGCATTGAAATAAAGACCTCAAAAATGGAGCCTCCACCACATTTTCCTTTCTCAGAGACTTCAGACAATAAAAGTGGTGAGCCATCATCCCTTATGCCCAGTTTGCTCTACTTACAGAACTGGTACTGGCACAGGAAACAAGTGGGAAAATAATCTCAATATCATACAAAAGGCTTGCTTTCAAATGAAAATAGCACAGTCTTATGTAGCATGATAAACTGACCCTTTTGCACTTACCCAGCCTCTTTGCCTGACACTCAGCAGTTAGAAGACTGTCCTTACATCACCTTTCTGCTACGATATTTCTGGTTTCCATTGGGCTTGCCTGAGAGACCTCACAGCAGGAGAAAATCTGGCGGTCTTGTACCGTCGTCTGTGGTAACAGCATGTGACAAAACAACTTTGCATCACTTTCTGCAGCGGGGCATGGGATAATGAAGAGAACAGAAATAAAGGAATTAAGGCTTGTGGGAAGACAACATTTTCCATCGTGGGGAAGAGATGTGTGTAAGCAGCTTCCCCTCCCAGCTATAGGCTTCTGGCTCTGGGCAGGAGGACTGAGCACTCTCTTTCCCCTGGAGGACGCAGCAGCAAAACCTGTCCCTTAGCTTTCTGCCCCTCAAAAGAGGTAAAACATTAGCGTACAAATTACCAAGGGTAAAACAATCCATTGTGGATAGATAACTTCTCTAACCAAACGTGCTGGCCTCCATCTACCCCAAGCATGTTCCCAACACTATGGGCTCCAACCATATTGTTATCTCCTTGTATTAGTCCCACTCCTGACCGTAAGTGGGAAACAGTGTTTTGCCCTGTTTGTTTGGGCTTACAGACTCAAACAGGCCACGCCAGCACTAAACCTTTCATCCAGCTGGCAGGGACCAAGGCAGAAACACTGGGCTACTCGAAGGCTGGAGCTCCTGTCCCATTGCACTGCTCCTGCTCCTTGGATATGGGGATGTCTGCACACCCTACTTACCAGCCTGCTGGTAAAAGCGCGAGGTCTTATTTATTCATGAATGCTGAGAGTAATAACAGGCCATACAGTGCAATTCCTTGGCTGTGAAATAACACCACATCTCCAGGAGACGCAGCAGAAACCCTATTGCTTTGGATAGATTAATTTCTTTTCTATCAGCTATGAGTATGGTGCTGCTTTCTGACTTCTTTTTCACAACCATAGATGTTTAGCTGCCTGTTAAAATTCATGAGAATAATTATACTGGTGAATCTGGGAGAACAAATAGGACATATTGTTGGTTTATCATCATTCCTCTCTCTGGGGACACTGTTCTGGTGGCTGAGACTGGAAGACATCATCTTTAACAACAAAAAAAGGAGCTGATGAGTCATCCCCAACTATGAAAAGGATTAAAATATTTTTAAACAGAAGAGTAGTTATTAATAAAGTGCAGGAAATGATAGGGAGTTATTGCACTTTGAGCAAATAGACCAACACGACTTCCTCCCACATAGTACTTACTTTGATGATACTCTCCCTCCCTCTTAAATCTTATTTTTATTCCTTTTCAACTTTCTTTCAAAACTTGTTTACAAAGTGGCCATGATTTTATCCTTTCTCTGGGTGGATTCTCATTTGCCATGAATGGTTTCTACTTGTCAGCGCTTGAAAATGGCCAGAATTTGGAAAAATTCTCCACTCTATCTCACGAACATGCCCAAGCCCTCACTCTGCCCACTTCTTGGAAACATGACCTAAAGTTTCAGTACCCTGTGCGAGTGCCCCAGTCCTCCTGAATTCTCCTGAGGCTCCTTTCTTCCCTAGTATCTTGTTAATACAGACAGTTTAACACATGCTCTGTATATAAATAAAAAAGCCAGCAGTTTCAGTCATAGCAGATAGGAAGAGCGCATAGCTACGGAATATGGCTCTAATGTTTTTCTGAGTGCAAAATTGTTATTGGGGAAAGAACACCGATAAACATGTTGGATTCAAAATCCTCTGCCAAAATCCCTGCTCTCACACCTATGTAATCCATTCTTTTCAGAGATGTCACCTGAAAACATTTTCCCCGTACTCTGTTCTCACCTTTGACATCTTTCAGAAGACAAACTTAATACATTACATTGTTTCAGAAGACATTATACATGCAGATGACAGGATTTTTTTTCTTCAATAAATGCCATAATGCACCCTATTTTTCTCTTGGTAAGTTATGTTGAAGTATTTTGGCTGCTTTCCAAAGAAATTCAAAACAATCCATCAGAGCTAAGCCAGGTAATGCTGACGTACGCAGTCGAGATAGCTTGAGTGTTTTCTGACAGGAAAGCATTTTTCCAGAAACTGCATCAGTGCTCTTTTTAACTTGACAATGCTCCAAATCAAAACATTAAAACTGTCCTCACCTAATCTATAAGGTTTTGTACAGCCTTGGCTCTCTAGCTGTTTGGATCACTTTGTTCTGATTTACTCTGCTTCCTTCTTTCATCGCCAGTAATAGGATCCTGCCACTGGAAATGAGCCCAAACCTCAAGTTTAATTTTAGTTCATGGTGCTTTACTGTTATGATGGTCACTTTGCAAATCAGAATTCCCCTCAGCTACCAGCTCATATTTATTGTTACAAATCCTATGAAGCACCAGGGAAAAATGTCCTTCTTCATCTTGAAAACCTAACGCTGAATGGCTGGAACGTGTTAAAATGGGAAACAAACAAACAAACAAAAAACAATTATTTTATGATGCATTTGATCCTCATCTAGTGCAGTACAGACAAGACACTATCCAGAAAGCTATGAGTCACAGAATGGAGGTTTCAGAGGAAATAAAACAAATTCTTATTTTTCTCTCTTTAAATAGATGCTAGTATTATCAAAACACCTCAAGACCTCTATAAGTCTACAAAATCAAACTCTGTACTATTACTTTCTCTCCAGATTCAGTGATGACGGTTTGGGGACATTAAGTTTACTATCCTTATTTATTATCCCTTCAGTCTCTCTCTGCTATTCTAACTTTTGCTACCCAAGCTCATGTTTCCTCTTTGGATTTCTTCTGAACTGTGAGATGGATCTTTGTTTAATTTTGGCTTTTTTCCCCACTGCTGAGATTGGTTTACTTCTTGATCAGCTGTTATAGCTATGATTTTCAGCATGTTTCTCTTTCTTCTATTGGAAACTGTACATCTGCTCTTGGCATCTGTTCCATATCCTTTATGAACACTGAAGAAGGGAATTCATTTAATTTTTTTCTTGCAGAGGCTGAATCTATTGTCTTTAAATTATTGTCTTTGCCTCAGAAAGCCCACAGTCTCCTTTCCTGTCTTTTTACTCTTTGCATATTGGAAACATTTCTTATTGCTGATCTTCTGGTAGAATAATATTTTCTTCTGTATTGTTACTTTCCTTATAATGCCTTTGGAGTCTTTAATTGCATTCACAAACCATTCCAGACCTTCTCTGTTATCTACCTCTTTATTACTTCTTGTTACTTTTTGCACCGCATCGTACATATTTTCTTTTTTTATGTTGCTAGTATATATTTAATGACATCTACAGTCTCTAAGCTTAGTATAATTTGGCTTTGAAGCAACAGCTTTTCTACAATGCTATTTCTATCTCTTTATTCAATAGAATTTCACCACATTTCATCTACCTCAATGCAACCACCTTGTTTTTGTCATTTATACTTCCCCACAGGTATGGAGCAAAACACTTTTGCTGAAGAGTTTTAGCCTCCTTTGAAATATTTTGCTCTTGATAGCTCCAAATCGAGCAGTGAATCTTTCTCTCACTTTGTAGTTTTTGCTTTAGATTTTGCATAAAAGAAACCTTATGCACCTCAGCAAAGTGCTTGACTAATGCCTTTATTGCTCCAACTTGTACATATCTGTAAAGTTAACATCTTTCATCTCGAAGTATTATTACACACTGTTGGCCAGTTGAGTGAAAATGGACAAACACATGTGGTCTGGTTTATAATAGACCTTTAAACAGACATTTTTATGCTTCACTGAAGAATTACCGACAGAAACTTTACTCTCTGGAGAGTGCCAAGAACATGTAAAATGCAACAATTACAATACATGCACATGGGGAATGCTAACACAAAGCAGAGCAAACATTTATTAAACCTTTGAGTGCTGTCAGATACACTGTTCCTCCACAGCTGAATGCAGCGACCATGCAGAGCTCCGGGAGGGGAAGGGATTCCCACTGACTGATGTGCAAGCTGGTGAGCAATTTGACCCCGAGCAGAACACCAACCAGCCACCTGGAGACTCGGCAGATGTCATATCCTGTGTCTCTTTTGCTCAGCCTCAGAGAAAAGAGGGTTTCTGCCTCTTCCACCACCCTCTCAAAAAAAAAAAAATCGGGAGAAAGTTTTATCCTGCCGCCTATAAGTAAGCACGAGAAGCCCTGAAACAGGAGATTAGTACAATATAACTACAATACACATATTATCGACAAATAAATGAGGCATTTATCAACAGTTCAGACACTCATGAATTTATCACAGGAAGAAGCATGAAATTCCAAGATTACGCTTACCCCATCATTTATTGTCTATGCACTTATCAAACTATCTCAAAACACTTTAGTCTCATTATTCCCACTGATGCATTTGGGAGACTGTACCACCATTTTACTTTTGGAAAGAATAAAAGCTTTCAGTCTGAAGATTAATTCATTACAAAAAAAGACACCCAATATTAAAAAAACAAAAATAAACAAACAAACAAACAAAAAAACAGACAGAAAAGGCAACTCCAGAGCTTTATAAGCTAAATGAAAGCTTGTTCTTTTCAAAATATTCACATAAGGAATCCTATGGCCATTAAGAAATACTTTCTCATTAGATTGCTCTGAAACTCAAGGTGTCAGTCTACTTTACAAATTTGCTCTGTAGGCTACTTTGTAAGATCATTATTTAACACCAATGTTATGGCTAGTAGGAACTAGCCATATACAGATACTTGTAGAGTTGTATGGATCTAGGTTTTCCCAATTTGTACCAAAAGTGACTCATTGCTTATGTTTGGTAGATCATATATCCACCCTTTGGAATATATTGAAAAATTGAAATGGCATCAGAGAACTCATGTTACAGAAAAAACTGCAAAATTGTCTACTAATGTTAGTTCCCCCGAATTTCATATTCCCCATTGGGATAATGGAGCAGATCCAGCTAAACTATCACACTGACATTAAAAACAGTTTATTGTAATGGAAAGAGTTGGAACTCCTCAAACTGCTGGCAATCATGGGTTTTGGTGGAAAAGAAACACTTCCTTTGGGAGAAAGACAAGAAGAGAATTGTGAATGCCAGGAGGCTTATGTTGGGAAATCAGCCACATATATGCAAAAGGATTTCCACTGATAGTTTTAATGCAAAAATGGTGTGAATAACATTAGAGTGTTCATTTGGAGAGCTCAAATAATCAAAGAAAATGAAGAACAAAAAGCCAAGACAGTTCACTGGCAGATAGAAGAAGGTTTGAAAGCTAAGACTTTTGGAGAGGGCTGTCCTATGCAGTAGTAGAGCACGTCTGGTTGGATCCCTTCACAAAATGAACAACGTGATGCTTGTGAACGGAGTTGGCTCTAGATTCTGTTACTTAAACGTCTTCAAATAAAACCTATCATTTAGATGAGGTTAAACTGTTTGATTTCCTTGGAGTAAGGAAATCCACATCATGACAAGCCAAGCCTGACAATATGAAGTTCTATCTTATGAGTCACAGCAGAAAGTTCATCCATATCCTTCAGAAATCAGTGGAAAAAGTATTTTCTGTCACAAAAAAAAAGAAAAAAAAAAAGCCATTTAGGGTGACAGAGCACTGGAAGAGGTTGCCCAGAGAGGTTGTGCAGTCTCCTTCTCTGGAGATATTCAAAACCAGCCTGGATGCCATCCTGCACAATGTGTTGTGGATGATCCTGCTTGGCAGGGGGGTTGGACTAGATGATCTTTAGAGGTCCCTTCCAACCTTGGCCATTCTGTGATTGCAGTGACCACTACTAGGATCCTATCCCTCACTGATATGCTCACTATACCTCATCTATATCTATAGTGTATTTTTTAACCTTTTACTTGGTGCAAATATATTTCAAACATCTGTCATTTTAGATCTTTCACACTAGAATGAAAATTTATTAAACAATACTTACTTCCATATAAATTTGTGTTATATTTCACTACAAGTAGAATTTTATCAATTTACTGATGAAAAATAGGATTCAGAGTCTGGCTACTGAAAAGAAAATTGCTCTTTATAGTATGTGTTATTAACTTGTTGAGGCAGCTGCTAGTGAAAATTAATGGCTAATTTCAATTCCTGATAAAGAAGGCAAGAAGAAATCGTGTGTGTAGAGAAATTATTGGTACAGCTTATAGAGGTCATGTATTACCCACCCTAATTAACACATTGTGACATGAGAGACAGAAAATCTCATGACTATGCTGATGAAGGATAAATGTTGTTGCTGGAGGTGTATAACAGGCTTCCAGGAGCTGGCTTTTTGCTACATCACCCAAAGGGGTGTGACATTTGACAAGGGGTATGTGGGCAGGTGGGCTGGCTAGCCCTCTCCTCTGCCTTATTAGCAAGTGACACCTGCAGGCTGCAAAAGCCACCTGCGATACAATGAGATTGTTCTATCTAGCAATGAATCACCCAGACAGTGTGAAGTTTTTAAAAAAAGAACTTCATAAACATTCTAAATTAAATGAACTAAACTGTTATCATACCTACGCCAGGTTGCTACTAATAAGGCAGTTGATTCAGTGCAAACATAACCATCAGGAAAATATTAAATACACATCTCTTGAGCTGTCCTCTTTGAACTGCATTCTTAAATGTTTCATTAACATGAAAACTCTCCTGAGCAAACATCACACAACAGAGAACTCGTTTTTGCTAAAGCAATAGATGTTACATATAAGTGTACAGACACTTGCTTTTTAAACAACACATTTCATAGATGCCTCTGGTGCAGCAATAGGTTGAAAGGGGGAGACTGACTCCCTGCCTTATATTCCGAGCATGCTTGCCCTGAAGCTAAGGGTATAGCTGTAAGCAGCAGTGAAAGACTGCTTTTATTTACATTATGCTAGTCTACAGGCTGCAGCATCCTTTCAGCATTAGGATGATGAAGACAGCTCTGTTGATATTTAACATTATCACTTTGTATTGTTAATTAACATAAGTAAACTCTTTGTTTACAGAGAGTGGGAAAATGTGGTAAGAACGAAGACAAGGAGTTAGTAAAATAAATGCTTTGCAACAGCTGTAAGGACAGAGATGTGTGCTTGGGGAAAGCTGCTAGGAATATGTTTCTTTTGAGTGTGCATTTTTGGAACAGGTGGTATTCACTATTCTGATCTCTTCTACACCTTTTAAGTATTGTTTCTGTTTCATAAACAAACTTATTTTTTCATGTTGAGTGCTAAGTCTTACATATATTTTACATTTAAATTATCAGCTATTTAATCTGTATTAGTGGTAGTCAAGAGAAGTTAAGTGATCTGCAGATACAAACCAAATCAGCCATAATTTAATGTTCTGACACACTCAGAGCACTTACAGAACTCTGAAAATCACAGTGTTGACTATCCAATATTACGCCTATGGGGGTTTTTAGACTTTTAGTTCAAATTGAAGCTACGCATCCCAGCCTATACTATGAAAAAACATTGGACTAGAGCCAGACTGAGTTGTGAGATTTTCCAAAGCAAGCCACTATATTAAAAAGGTGTCAAATTTTTATTACAGTCCTAGTTTTCATTGAGGAGAAAGAAGCAAGCATCAAGAATCTCTTCTCAGTCCCTATACTGCATGTCCCCATGTGTCCAGGGTGAGGGCTTCACCTAAGGGTGAGCTGATGGCAGCAGTTCATTGACAGGAGTGAAGCCTAAAACCTCACCAGCCTGTCCCAGGATGCTGCCTGTAGGACAAGAGCCAGTGTTGTTTGTGGAAGAGATGGCAGGAGCTGTTTCACGCTCCCAGCCAAGGGTGCTAACAAGCTGGCTCTGTCGGCACTGGGAGCAAGCCTGCGGTGCGAGGTCAATCCAGGAAGGATGCTGTAGGCAGGACTGGTGGGGTCTGTGGTGACACCAGCTGCCCTGGGAGCACATGAAACCACCAATATATCATGGGAGAGGATCTACAGCAAACAGAGCTAGGAGGGAGGTGGAGAAGCTGCTGATGTTGTCCTGTGCAGAGAGGCCCTGTGGGACCAGGCCTCCCCCTGTGCACAGGCCTGGGCAGCCTCACATTTCAGCTGATGTCCTATCACCTGCTCTTCAACCCCTAGAGCACCCAAAGCAGAGGGGCCCAAAAGGTATCTGGGCTTTGCCAGAGACCAGCAGAGAGGAAGGACTTGATATCTGATGAGAACAGATGTGATCTTATCTCACAGAAATCACAGTACCCAAGGTCCTTCTACTGTTCCTCTGTCGTGGTATGGGGGCACAACCACCAGAGCTGAAGCTTTCTACTTTTGTTCATTATTATCCTAACGAACCAAAAAGCCTCTTCATGTCCTTAACAGGATTTTGAGGTGGGAAGGTCAGAAGAAAACAATACACCAGGTCAGGCTAAATTAGATTTCATTTAAAGGTATAACACCCTTTTGTTTCTATTAATTCTGCTACGGAGTTTCATTAAGTGGCCTGCAGCAACAACGGCAAACGCTTCTTGTGCAACTGAACAGCCAGTAACATGCACCAAATATTTGTACTATTTGTGTCAGGGGTAATTGCCTTGAACTCTCCACTGAACTGCACTTTGTCAATTGTCTACCAGTTCCCCCTGATTTTCTCTAAAGGTATCCTACCATTCTTAGTGTCCTTCACAAACATTGACACCTTCCTCCTCTTGGAATCACACACCGTGTCAATGCATAGTCACAGCAGGCTGGGGCAGACCTGTCAGCTTTTAGGAGAAGAAGGTGTAATTATATTTTTTCCTTCTGTTCTCATCTTTTCTGGGCCATGACAGCCCTTTGACTTGTACCCTATTGTCCCTCACTTTCACAAAAGCTTTCACAAGTGGGTTTGTCAATAGCCTTTTAGAGACCCCAATAAGCACCACCTGGTCCTTTTTCACACATACTTAGCTGATACACAAAAAAGAGTAACAGGTATGGATGTTGATCAGCCTAAACCTTAAATGCAGCTATATGACGGTGATCTAGTAGCTTAGCACAAAACCTCTCCAAAAAGCCCCTCCCTGAGACAAGTATTGTAGTGGAGGAAATTCTGAACAAATTTGAGAAACTTATATGAGATGTAGCTCAGAACAGGAATTAAGTTATTAGCTAATGTAGCTAAACAACGTGGGGAAAAATTATACCATTGCTTTTTCATTATTCGATGAAGGAAAAAAAAATAGGGAAGAGAGATAAATACAGATTCTAAAGGAAAGAAGCAGCTACCAATTATTAAGAACATCCTCTGCCCCTTGTACTATAGCAATAAAGAACATGAAAAAACACAGACAATACTGCTGCAGATGTTTATATCCTAATATAAGCTATTCTTTTCCTACTCATCCTAGCATAAAAAACATTAGAAGAAAGAGCTGAGGAAAAAGACCCTACAGCTTAGAGTCCTAATACTACCTTTACAGCTCAACCATTTCTTTACAGAGTTAAGGTATATATGGTAGACACTTTTATAAGAAAGTCTCCATCTCCTTCTCCCATCATGCTTTAACCTTATGGGTATATATAAGCATGGAAATAATTCATGGTGGTCTAAGTTATTTATTTATTTATTTATTTTAAAGCTAGATACATGTGGCTAATGGGGGGTGGTTGTTGCTGCTAACTGGATGCAAGTATTTTAGGTCAGTCATAACCAGAACTTGTCCTGCAGCTTTATACAGGTATGTTGCAAAGGGAGTGCTAAGCTTGCTCATGTCTTATAAGCTTGTCTAGGGTCAATAGAATGTGTCAGGCATTACCTGGAGTTGTGGGTTTTGACACTAAACTAGCATGTTCTGCAATATTACTTCACTTATTTTTAACAATGTTGCCTAATATTAAACAATCTGTTATTTGAATAAGGACCGGCTTTCTTTAAGCATTGCATCTGATTAAAGGAATTCTTATGAAAACAACAGTAGTACCCATTATGTAATTAAAACTTTCCTGTTTATGTGGAAAATTGCTATGAGACCAATGCTGCAAGAAGATGAAGGCCTTAAAGGGTAGAACACTGACTTTCAAGTTCTGTTAAAGAATGTGAGTCATCTCTGGGAATGGGATTAAAGCAAACATCTACTTCTGTAGTAGTCTTACTCTGTGGCACTCCTTTTCCTCTTCTCTGGCTGTATGATGTCAATCCTCAGAGCCGTGCTAGGAAGAAAAGTAAACTACCACCAAGGCATTCCTAGTAGCCTCTCTGCTGTAATTAGGGATGAGAGACCTCCCTTGCAAGGCAGCCCTGTTAGAAAACTGGTCATCTTGAACAAAACAATCCTGGCTTGTGAAAATTCTGCCTAGTTCTATGAACTGAATATATGTCAATGAGAGCTTAGATTGAAGTCCTGTAGTAGTGATCCTCAAACTAGTCATGCTCTGAAACAGTATGTTCTTGTTCCAGTTTTCTGGTGTGGAGAGAGAAGACAAATTTCATAAAAACTCTTGAAAAGGGAGACTTTTTAACATTTTGTGTCAATCTGATGAGAATTTCGCTATTTTTCTTGTATTGCATTTTAATCAGCACTTGTTTTGCTCATGGTACGTGAACTCTTTACTATTTTAAAAGCTATAGGCTATATAGTACTTGGTGCCAGCAGTTTACTATCTAGGGTAAGATACTCTCAACATCAAAGTTGCAGTAGAAAGGAAATATGAGGTATTTTATTGATCCCTTAGGACAGAGTAAAGCCAAACTCTGAAAAAAAATCTGTAAGTTATGACCTCTATAATATATGTAGCAATAGAACAGGGACCTGAACATGCATCTGTAGATGAACTTCTGCAATTCACACCTCATTTAACACATTAAAAATGACAGATGACTCTTTAGCATTTTAAAAACAGGCTGACCTTTGCTATTAGGCAGTATGTGTAGAGTTTCTGTCATAACTGGAGATGGAAGAGGAAACTCAGTCCAGCAGTAGGGGTTAGTTGGCACTCACTCTCTTCGTGCTTGATAAAGAAAAAGACATCTGAAAGAGCAAACTGAGGAATGAGTGCCCTGTGGTGCTTGGTGTCACTGGGGCCTCTCCTGAATGGGCCCGAAGAGAGGTGGCCCTGAGAGGAGCAGGGCCAAGGGCAGGCCGAGGCCTTCCCTGGAAGAGGGGTTTCCTTGCCAAGCAGAGGAGGATGCCAGACCAGAGCAGATGCCAGAAACCACTGGCACCTGAAAGATTGGGGAGAAATTCTGAGGGAAGAGAGGAAGCTATTTCAGAGAGTCCCTTGGGGAAGGAGTAGGAGTGAGAAGGGGTGGGAAGAGAAGATAATCACTTCTAAGAAGTCTGAATTCTGGGGGTCAAAATTTTCATTGCCAGTAAGAGGAAGTTCAGAGCCAAACTATCTGGTGAAAGAGCTATTGCTTAAGCTCTAAGACTGTAAGTGATGTGAAAGTTGCGTAGAGTTTGAGAAGTTTTTAGAACACTTTCTGCCTTTATATCTAGTTATTTCTGTGTCTAACTGAAAGTAGCTCTATCATAATGAGCTGAACTGCAAATGCAATGCACTAAAATGTTCTGTAGATAGGACATGGGGAAGCCTTGCATAACGCATTGCTGCACTAAATCTGTTTTGCCATTTGTGTTAAACCAATTGTTAGCATTCCACCAGGGCATGTTGGGGATTTTTTTTTTTTTAAATAAAAACTCATCTGAGAAAACAAGAAGGCAAGAATTGGAGAGAAGAAACTCTCTATATTGTGTCGATGCAGAATGATCCTCTAAAGAATATAATGAATAAAAAGCCCCCTAAAACTAAATTGTTTTACTGAGCCCCACTGTCAGAATAACTCAACATGTTAGGAACAAGAATTCTTAGTCTGGATTAGTAGAAAATAAGAACATGTGATGGATAAAATAAAATTTAAGCACTTGGCCAAGAATATTTTTCAGCAGCATGTACCCTGAATGGTACCACATGAGATTTGAGATAGTCTTATAAAAACTGTATTGTATTTAAAAAAAAAAAAAAAAAAAGCTGAAGTCCAATACCACTTAAATGCTTGAAATGGGAAGAGCAGTGAGGGGTAGCAAACGCTATTACAGGAATAACTCAAATTCTCTTACAATGTTGTCTTTCTACCTGCATCTTGCAGGTATTCATGATACTCACATTCTTGTACAATAAAATAACTTCTGCTTTATGTCAGGAATGGTGCTATTTTTTGAAGTCACATAGGCTGATCAGTTGACAAACAGTAGGTTTGAGGTTTCAGAGTTTAAATTTAGAATGAATTATTTAGAAATATCAAAAGAAAATTCTTTCAGAGACCTGTAGTAAATGCCCTCTGTTTTGGAGTAGCTAAACCTGTATTTTTGTTACGTCCAGATTTTTAGCCAAGCACAAACTACATACAGGCTTACTGATGTTGAAGTCTGCACGAACTCAGAGGTCTGCAGGACTCTTGGGAGCATGGAGAGGTCTGGGCCTGTCCACGGTGCCCTGCCTAGTGGGGGACTCACCCTGTGGTCAGCACAGCAATAGGGAGGCCAGGGATGCTTCACTAATCAGGCTGAAAAGCAGCCAGTAATTGCACTCTAGATCCTTCCACACTGCATGGAAGTAAAAAATAAGCATGTAAAATACACTGCACTGGTAGGGTGGCTCCATCTGCTCCACAGCAGCACCACGGCCATTCTGCCCTATTTCCCCAGCGTGCTTCTACCTCTCCTGTGGTTTGTAGCTCAGCCAGCTCACAGCAGACCCTGCTCTGTCCTGAGCAAGGTTGGAGACTGAAATCCCAGCTCCTGGCTCTCCATGGAAAAAATGTCATCGTTATCTCAGCCATCAATCTCAATTCTTCTCTTGGTGCTGGACCCACACCTGCAGCCAGCATGCAGCTGGGTATCTGCTTGTCCTGCTGCAAGCAGTTTTCTCTCCCAACCAGGTATAGCATTACCAAGGGAGGTATTTATATGCTTCTCTCCTGCCTGCACCAGCTTTTACATCAAGAAATTTCTGGTGAAAACAAAAACAAACAGTGAGAGAAGAGGGCAAAGAATAGGTGATGTTGCTGGACTAGGCGATGTCTGAGGGCAAGTCATAAGTAGGGTTGTGGTGTTGTGAGCAACAAAAAGATGCATTACCATTTTCCTAGAAGCTTCACACGGGGTGCAGGGATGCTTGGTGTTATTCAGAAACAAATGCCAACTAGAGATGAATTATGTTATGCTCAGCCCTGAAACTACTCTAGAATGAATCAATTCTGAACTACAAAGTGAAAGAAAAGCATATAATATTTATATAGTGTCAAGTCGATGCCCTTGAAAGTGCAGATGCCAGCACTGAGAATTGGTGGGCTCCCCAGCCTTCAGTGAAGATGTATTGTTGCAGACCAGGTGAGAGTAGGCAGCTTCATTGGCTACCAGGGAAAATACTCGTTCCCCTGATGAACTAAGTGCTATCTGTCTTTCTCAGGTTACAATCAAGTATAAAAGCAACTGCCAGGGGAAAATAGGTGGGCTTCATTTTTTTTTTCAGCAGTGCCAGCCCACCTCACATTTTGGTAATAACATAGAGTTAAAGTATGGTCTTGTGTGGGTGTTAGTCAGGAAGTTTATTTTTCTGAGAAATGATTTAATACTCCTTCATGAACCCAAAGTGCACATGGGTGTTATAAATCTGAGTTCTTCTTTACAGTGCATATGACCACCAGCTGGATTACATATGACAACATTCAGGATGATGTTGCTGAAAAAGTTTCATATTTTTTTGGCATTTTCTTTTCATTTCCACATATAACCTGACAACATAACCTGAGACTATTTGCAAGCTATATGGATCAAGCCTTCCCATCATCTTCGAAAGCTAGGTAAATTTCTGTGGCTGGTTTACAATATAAATACTTCTGTTAATGAGGTGCAATGCATATGCAAGTTTGTGCATGACTGGAGATCTTAGAGTTTATTTTTAAGGTGTCTCTGACACCTAGGGTCAGGTGCCTACAAAGAAATGTCAGTGGGTCTTGCTGGCCTTAACTGCTGTCACCCTCATCTGTGGGTGTCTATGGCTAAGCTCTGCTTTGCACCAAAGTTTTAGTGTTTTAG
Organism: Cygnus atratus; assembly: GCF_013377495.2. Classification (NCBI taxonomy): domain Eukaryota; kingdom Metazoa; phylum Chordata; class Aves; order Anseriformes; family Anatidae; genus Cygnus; species Cygnus atratus. The sequence goes on from NC_066368.1 coordinate 4,137,084, forward strand.
GGTTCTTTTGAGGGAGGTGGGAAATGAGGATTTCATGCCCTGTGTCAAGTAGAAAGGGTTTTTAAATGCAGATCATCCACGTGCTAATTAGCTGGTCCAGAAGCCAACTGTGCTGCCTTTTCTTCCAGAAGCCACATCTTGCTCCTGCACCCCAGGCAGGAGTGGTTCGTGGCCATGGAGGGGGGCAGGCAGGAATCCCGGCTGTTTGAAGGTGTTTAATCCGTGCTCCTTGGCATGCTGTTTAGCTGGCAAAGTGGAATCTGTGTCAGCACTCTGGTTTGAACTGTGTTTTTAGGCATTTAATTATTCCCATCTATTTTAGGAGTCATCAGTGCACTCTTGCATGTCTAGCCCCGGAAGCCAATGCATAACTACCTCGCTGGTAAATTTAAAAAGATGCATTATCTGATGAAGTGTTTTTTGTGATTTAGAAGCAGCTGCGGGACTAAATGCAGAGATCAATCAATATTGATTATCACAGTTTTTCCTGGGCTTAAGAAGAGTGTGCTGTAATAAAGGACTGCAGGGCTTCAGTGCTTCTGAAGCATGCCTGCCTCTTCCCTGTGAGATGTCAAAGAGGGTAATTAATGCTTTTGGCATGGACATTAATTCTGGACCAGCGATGATGATATGGGCATTAAAAGGGGGATGTAGCCTTTCCCATAATGTATTGCAGAAAGTGTATGCACGTAAGGCTGTGGTTGAGTTTGATGAATTATCTACCTGGGTTCTGTCACTGCTACTTTGTTAAAGCTCCTTAAGTACAAGGCAATGGCAGAGACCTGGCGTGGTGTGCAGTGTTTTGTCTGCTCGTGGGCCACTCACAACGTGTATTTGTGCCCCAGTTTCTACAGCTGTGCCATAGGAGCAATGGAGACTCCTAAGCATCGCGTGCAATAAAGAGCTGCATTAAACTGGCAAGAAATACTGCTGCCTCAGTCTTCCCAGGGAAAATAGCACTTGGTGGTTCCTGCAGCCCTGGGTATGGGAGGGGAAAGTTAGACCAGGCATGCTTTTTCTGTATTTGTGCTCTGCTCCTGCTTGCCCTTGAGGTCTGTAACAGCCCAGCCTCTCACTGCACTGAGCTGGGTGAATAGCTGTGCCTTTTGTTGCTGCTGGCCTGGGGTGAACCCAGCCTTTCTGCTCAGCTCTGTGCAGGGTCTGGCCGCTGAGGCAGGTATAGATTTAACAGTAATTATCAGCTGAGCTCTGGCAGCCTTTGCATAAAAAAGCTATGAGCAGAATGGGCTCACCACACTGTGGTGACAGTCTCCCTCTTCTCCGTGTCTCCCTCCTGAAACAATGAAAGCTCATTTGTGTCTTAAAAACAACTCCATAGATTACAGCCTCGTCTGCATGGCAGCTTGTGTGGCTGCAGTAGTCTGAACACTTCATTTATTCCAGAGACTTAATCTAAAGCTCTTCTGACTTGTTGTGACTGCGCTGAAAAAAAGCCCCCTTTGAGCTGGGTATAAGGCACCACCATTGCCTCTCTAAGCCACTGGGCCTTGTGAATGTTTTTCATTCACTGATAGAGAAACTGAGGCAGAGTTCTCTTTTTCTCCTTACAGCACTGCAGCTATTGATCAGCAGTAATGCTTTTTTTATACAACAAATCACATTTTCTTGGTATGTATCTATTCAGAGCTTGTGGTAGTTGGATCCCCTCCAAAAGGCTAATAGGTTAAAGAAAAACCAAGCTGACACGCCATCTAGACCACCTCAAAAGCTTGTCTCACAGTTCTCTGTTTAAGATGAAGTTAATGCAACTGAGTTCATCCCCAAATATTAATAGATCTACAACCACAAAACTAGTTGCTGATATGATGATATGACAAATGATCTCATCAGATCTACCTCTGTTTCCACATTTTCCTAGAGTAAGGTGTCTGGAGACAAAATACTGAAACAGCTCCTAAGACTTTCTGATTCGCCTGAAATAAATCCTATCTTAAAACTTTGGAAGTGTTTTTTTTTTAATGTTGCTTTATCAAAATGCTTGTGCCAAGCTATCTTGAGGTTGCTCAGCTTGTATTTGAAGCCTCTTACTAGCTTGATGTTATCAAATTTACTTAATGATTCTTTGTTTGCATATCAAAGACAAAGTCTGCCTTGCATGCTTGCAAAGCCAGATCTAATCTTGAATCTAGTGTTAATTCTTTGATCTTGATACTTCCAGCAGTGTAAAACAACAAACCACAGCGTTTTCTTTATGATACACGAGCGATACAATTTCCTGAGAAAATAAGATTTTATTGCTTAATCTTCTGAAGGGGTTGGCAATTGTGAGATCTACTAGTGTGTGTAGTACATAAAAGGGTCAGCAAATCTGCAGGGGTGTTTATGAAAGAGCACATTCACCACTTGAGGCAACAAACCGTGAAGCCGAGCTACCTCTGTGCAACCTGAGCATTTGCCTTTGTAGAGGGGATGAATGTGCCGTGGGGCCACGGCCACCCGTGGGAGCATGTTGCAGAGGGCCTGGGCACAGGGGGATGGATAAAAGAGAGTGTGAGTCAGGGTCTGGGTTGCTGAGCACCCGCTCCAAAGTAACCACTCCTCAGCACAGGTTGTGCCTTTCTCCACGTGAGCCTGGTAGGAGACACTCTTCTGGTTGGGAATATTTGGTTGCAAAATAACAAGCAGTGACGGCACGACAGGGAGAGCAATGAACAAACATTTCTCATCCCACAGGTCATAAATACAAATGTTTGAACGTGAAGTGCCTCAAATCTGATTTGCTGCGGAACAATGTTTTGTAAGCAGTAGGGTATAAATAAACCTAGTTCTGGTGTTTCTGATGAGGAAAATATACACAAAGAAGGAAAGAGTACAAGCAATGCATGTGTGGAATCCATGTCATATGTCACCACATAAAGCTTGTAAAAGAGACCTTTTCCTCCATCCTTATCTCAGGACATTAGCAGGTATTGGATTTTTTCAACCATTAGCTAACTGTGCACTGTCATTCATTACACAGTTTTGAGGGAAGAAGTCTATAAAAGCTTTCAGGGTCTGGAAAAAGCCTGTGATTATCCTGGAAGTGCTGTTATTGGTGCCATTATTCCTTCTACATTAGTTGTGCCACTGATTGAAGCCACAAATCCCCGATCTGTACTGTTGTGCTAGTCCAGTGCCTCACAGTACCTAAACTGGTGATTAATGGTGTCCTGGTGACGGGCAATACACTACAAAGGAGCAAGCCTTCAATTGCGGTTATCCTGTGCCTCCCTGGGAGAGCAGCAGCAGGGCAGGATGGTCAGGAGGAGCCTTTAAGAAGGATTACTTTGAAGTTTTCTGTGAATGGCCATAGACAATAGGCAGGATGTACCAGCGCTGTGGGCTGGAGCCCAGGATGAGGCTGGGAGGGAGCTGATGTCTGAACATTTTTTACTGATGGTTGAAAATCCTATGTAAATGTGATTACATCACATTTTGTTGCAATAATGGTAGTGGATGGAGCCTGGGAGAGTAATAAAATGCTACCATTGGGAGCAAGGTAAAGGCAGGGCCAGACAAGATCCATCTGGCTAACGACAGCACAGTATGTGTGGGCAATGGCATTCCCTAGAGGCTGCCGAGGACTCGGTGCTTCCCTCGCTCCTTTTGCCTTTGGGCCTGTTCCTGCTGTCTTTAGCCACGGTGGACTCCGTTGGAAGTGGGCATTTGCTGCATACACAGCCCAGGCTCCCTTCGCTAGGGAGCCTTTCTTCTTGGAGGCTTGGAAATGACACCGACAGATCTGAATCCTAAAGCCCTGAATTTGGGGAGCCAGATCTGGGGATTTTAAAATTCTTTATCAGTTCTTTCACTGTGTCGTGCCTCAGCCAAATTTGTCCTTCCAAAACCTGCAAAAAGGCAGGTTAGACCTGAAATTTCAGGCTAAGATTCATCTTTTCTAAATAGGCTGCAAATATATTTTTGTCTGCGTGCTGAGCTCTGGTCCTGCACAGGTCTTATTTTTGACATGAAGCTAGTATTTCATAAGCTTAAAGTGGATTTGGCAAGCAAAAGAATGCAGCATTCATTGTTATTCTAAAGAGAGCAGATGAGGGAAGAGGCCCGCATTAACAAGCGGAGTCAGACAGCTTGCCATTTGTAGCTTGCCTAAACGAATCAATGATATGGAATTATGAGCAAGACTTGCCGAGAGGCTGAGGATTTTATTGGAACATTTGCAAATGATATTAAAGTGAGACATATAGCAATGTTATTGATGAAATTGAATTCTTTAGCTACAGAGCTGTGAAGCAGTTCATCGCAGAAACCCACTGGATGCTTAGAAGCTGATTTCTGTAGCCGGGATAGGTGCCCAAGTTCCTGATGTATGTCGATGTGGCTGTGCCTACGGGCCTAGGTGCATGACCTGAGAACTTGCTCGTGTACTGCTCTGCTGATTTGACTTTTTGTCAGTAAATATCCACTGCTCTGGATACTGAAAATCCAGCCCTTCTCTGTTTTACCAGTCATTTTGGACAAATGTGACAGCATTCCTATTGCATTGATCAAAATACAGCAGGAATAGGACACAAATGGATGGTCTCCTTGTCAGGATGGTACTTCTGATGGAAAGGTATAGGAAATAGTAATGAAAACGGAGGGAAAAATGGAGCCATAGGTCAGCAGAGGAGGATGAAAAAAATATCTGTGTGGTTACTTGTATCATCTGATGCTATATTTGCTTTCCATCAGTTCTGCTGACTGCTTGACCCAGAAATAGGGAAATTGTATTTTTCATCAAAGAAAAGGAAAGACAGACATAGGCTGAGTAAGCTTCCAGGTTTTGGGTGTTTTTTCACTCATCTCCAGCAGAGAAAGGAGGACTCAAAAATCTTTTGAATGCTCTCTGAGACCCTGTAAGAGCACCTACAGCACAGCAGGTGCAGCCTTCACTGCATGTGGTGGTGCAGAGGAAGCTTCCAGCTGGCAGCCCGCAGAACTGGAGCCCTCCTCTTTCTGCCCGTAGTCCTGACTCTTTTCAGGGATTCATCTCAGGAGCTTCAGGTCCTGGTGAGCTGAGTTGCTCCATGGTGCCGCTGACTATGGAGGTAACCAAGACCTCCGTTAGGTTCCCAGAGGTGTTCATGCAGATACTCATGTGCTGCTAACCTGATCTGGCTGGGGAAACCTGACGTCACCTGGCACTGACCATGGCCCTGTGTCTCCTGCGCTGCTTAGGACAACACATTAGTGCTGTGCAGCAGCAGAGAGCTGTGAATGGCTTCAGAAACAAGTTTTTAGCCCTGAAATTATTATGTATTCTTCCTGGTTCTCTTTCTTTCTTTCTTTCTTTCTTTTTTTTTTTTTTTTTTTTAATAGAATTCCCTTGGGAATGAGTCCATTCCCAGTGGAAAGGAGGCTGGCTCCTTGCGACTGTTTAAAGCTGAGATTGCTTTTAATATTTCTTCCTCCAGAAGGATTTGAAATTTGAGTGTACTAAAAATGAACGTTTTCTCTTTTTAGAGAAGGGAGCTCTTTTCCTGTTGTCTTCTTGCACAGTAGTCCTTCTAAAATGATTGAAATGCCTCCCTTGGAGTGCTATTTCATCTCTGCTTTGCTTTTGTGCCTCCTGCTTATTTATGGAAGCAGCTTTGTTTCCTCAATAAACAAGGGCTACATTTTTTTTCTTGGTTTCATCAGCCGAACAGCATGAGCTGTTCAGAACCAGGTCTGCTTTGCTGCAGCCTCTACCAGAAATGGTGCTCATGTCAAAGGGATGAGGTGTAGATATAACTGCAATGTGGGCACGGGCATCTGTGAAGAGTTGTTACCAAGTATAAACAATTGTTGAAATATGATAAACTATCTGGGAATAAAAAGAAATGACAGGAAAGATTTTTGAAAGAAATAGAGGTATTTTGTTTTTCTTCCTCCCTGAATCCATCTGACTCTGACATCAACGTACTTCAAGCACAGAAGTATGGCAAACCTGACCACCATTGGGATAACTCTCTGGTTTTATAACAGTCAGGCCTTAATCCAAAAATATGTAGCCAAATATTTAGATTAAGAAACTTGTCCCTTCCCCACAATTGCCCATGCTGGAGAAGATGCTGCAGTTAAGATCTAAGATTGACCCATGGAATGATAATTTTAATCCCATTTGCAAAAGCAGTAGCAAACTCTTCATTCTCAAAGCAGGCTTAGTCACCACTGCGTTCACCAAAATTACAGACAACGTTGTTCTGCCTTTTATTTTTTTCCTGTGTGTTTTCCCAGGGCTGATCCTGTGCAAGTCTTTCCTCCTGATCCATAGCGAATGAACAACTGCAGCTCTCAGGAATGAAACCTGATGGCCAGGTGCAGGTAACCTCAAGTCCTCCTACCTAGAATTTACCTGTAGCTCACTCCTATTCAAAACATAAACCCAGCAGAAAACACACCAGGGATGTGGGTGAATCTTAGGCCACCTGAATTTGAGGTGGCCTTTTTTTTTTTTTTTTCTTTTGCTGCATATCTCCCAGTGCCAATAGAGAGATTTTCAGGAAACTCTAAGGAAAGGTGAAAACCAACACGCCGAGCCATGCTTTGGACTCTACCTTGTTACTTGAAGGGTAATTTTTGGGGACATTTGGCAGAAAATGCCAAATTTGTCCTGTAGAAAGCAGAGAGAAGCTATGAGCTTTTTCCATGTGTACACACTGCCAATCCATGCAAACATGCTGCCTTCAAATTCAAGAGACCATAAATGAATACCATCAGTTCTTTGCAAGCTTGCTCATGCCGTTTATTTCACTCTGCAAAAGAAGATTTACAAATAAGAGAAAGTGCATGTTTCCATGCATTTGTGCAAGCTTTGTCTCTCCCTTGTGCTTTTGGAAGGTGAGGGTGGCTGCAACACAGGGTGGGCTGGGAGAGCTGGTGGCAGGAGGTGCCTGCAGCCTGTCCAGGCAGGACGTGCCCACGCTCTGCCCCTTTGGTCCTGGCTGAGGACTTTGGCCAGGAGGGGACCTGGAGGTCACTTGTCAGAGAGACACGGGCAGTAATTTCCTTTGAATTACCCAATGAATCATACAAGGATCAGAACCCCACAATCCAATTTTTTCCTATACGATCTAAAAGAATTATCTTTCCCATCCTTCCTAGCAGTGGTATTTCACATCAGCCTGACTGTTGGCAGCCCCCCAAGATATGGGGCCAGATCAGCAGAACTCCATTTACTTCAGTGGAAGGATGCCAGGAAGTGCAGCTGAGGACCTGGCTCTTCTATCTGAGCTGTAATTATAATGCTTACCTAAGCTTATCTGCAAATTTTGCCTGAAGATTTTGAGAACCAGTTTTCTCGCATGATTCGGATATTTCTTGTGACAGGGCGGGCTGGAAATACCCCATAGCAGATGTTCTGGTGGCACAAGTTACTCTTGCATTCCAGGTCTGGCCTGACCCTGAAATAGCTGGGCATATGTGGAGAAGAGGAGGAGCAGAGACGCTTGATGGAAAATTCTCCATCTTCTCAATGGCTTGGTTCAGCGTCAGCAATGGCAGAGCCTAAATTTTCAGAAGAAGGAAGAGAGCTTGTTTCTCTGCCTTAGCTCCCTTGCTCTTTCAGGTGGTATTAACTCTCAAACTCTGCTGCTTTGGCTTATTTCCCCCTGCCACCATGGATGTTTGTGATGTCCTGAGATTACAGAGCTCCACTTTCCTTGTTTTCCTCCACATGGTAACGCTCTCCTGTGCTTAGTGATACCCCACATGGAAATCCTCGTTACTCTTGTTAATTACCATTGTCCTATTTAAAATCAGTTTATTTTATTATTATTATTATTTTTCAACCAACCAGAACAGACCTTTGTCATTAGGACTGACTAATTTACATCAAGTGGGTTTGCTGTGCCCGAGGTTCTGCTTGGCTGTGTCTGCTGATGCTTGGAGGAGTTTTGTAATCACAAAAATAATAAAAATAAAAAAGCAACATTTAATTCCAGACGTTAATGCACTTCCCATAATACTTATGTGAAGAGTGCTCCTAGCAATGGCTCTTTAGAGTAGGCATTATTGGGGATTTGGGAAGCGATGCTTGCTGTGGGAAGAATTTCCTTGTACAGATGTAATGTGATGCACGTGTACATTTGGGTCTGCTTATGTTTTAGCAATGTATTACCCAGTAATGGAAAACACACACATTCAACATGCAGTACAAATGATAATCCCACTGCTAAAACCCACAGCCGTGCAGTGGGAAAGGCCTGATTCGCTCTCTGTGCACATTACCCATTTTAATAAGATTTAAGGCTGAAAATGCACAAGGCCAAAGCTCAGCTGTTCCAGGGAGGTTTGTTTTTTACTGCTCAGGTGTTCTGCAATACTTTTCTTATGGACCAGCTTGTCTCTGTTTTACATGAGTTGTAAGTACTTCTTTGCATAATGTAGCAAATAAATGAGACAGATTCCAACAATAATATGACGATCAACTATCTACTTATAAAATATTCACTTTTAGGTATGAAAACACTTTATAAAAGAAAAAAAAAGTTAATTCTACTTTCTATATAGGGAAAGAAGCCGATAAGAGTTTGAATTATTTATGCAAAAGCCATTACCAGGTCACGGCAGCATCAGAAGCTAACTCCAGCTTTTCTGTGCTTCCATCCACGGTGTTTGCCAGCCCTGTGCAATGTTCAGGCTATGGCAGCTGAGGAACCAAAATGATGCACTATTAGTCAGCCCTGAGATTGCAGGGGGAGGAGAATCAGGCTGTTACTGTGAATTTTCTATGGCAGCTGCTGCATAACAGATGCTTTCAGTGAATACCTTGAAGTTTGATGTCCTGTCCTTATCACTGAAGCACAATTTATATAACGAGAAATCTCATGCCATTTGCAAGTAGTCCCTCAAACAATTTTACTCCTAAATTATTGCATTTATCTGTATTTTTTTGGTTGGTGTATTAATGCCTGTTCTCCAATTCTTCCTCTGGACTTGTGTGTGATCAAATAAATGGCCAAATTTGCACATGGTCCTGCCTTAAGCAGCAATGCAGACGCACGTGTGACATGCAGGGGTTGTTCCTGAGGGGGCATGTGCTCAGCAAAGGAAGCTCTGAGCATCTCTGCTGCAGTTAGAAGGGATGTTTTCCACTCCTGCCATCGGTATGTGTTCTTTACATTGCATGCAGCAACTCCTAGCTCGTAATTACAGGCAAGGAGTTATTTCAGGCAGTTCAGCCCATTTCTTGTTACCTAAAATAACTTCAAAGTGCATTTATGCTCTCAAAATGGGTGTGAGTGTGTTACAAGTATAGCTCTGAATAATCCCACTGCAAAGCATGCTATAGCAGTGCTGGGCCACTGTAATCGAAGAATAAAGTCTGTAACCCTCCCCTGTGACACCTCCCATGGTGGGTGCATGCTGTGACACACCAAGCCTGCTCTTTGCTCGTAGCCTCCATATAAAAGGAGAAAACCATTTGTGGCAATTTCATGCCACTGCAGTTATGAAAGGGCAGCAAATTTTGAATCTTGGTCATGGTTATTGCAACAAAGCAGTTGTTTCCACCACACCCATGATTGATTTTTTTTTTTTTTTTTAAAGTACAAATCCATGCCCTGGGTAATTCCAACCACATGCGAGTTTCTCCGTACAGCAATCTCTGCAAACATCCCTTGAAACACCCACAATGAGATTCATACCCACTTCTGAACTGGAAACTTAAAGCTTACAAAATGCCACTTTCATTTGCTTTAATGCCTGGAATTTGATTTGTGGCTAGAACATGAATCTCACATATGCATGTCTGGCCTGAAAACGATGGCATGTTTTTTCCTTGGGTTAATGTCAGGGAGCAAAGCCTTCCAGAGACCAACGTGGGAGGGAAGAAAAGAGAAGTATCTTATCTGTGCTCTTCTTTTGCACTTCTCCGGGACTCCCCACCACAGAGATGCGGTGGTTGGCCACTCTGCAAGTCCTTATCTTCCACAAATCCACAAGAATTCCCTTTATGGGCTGTGAAATCCTCCCACAGAGAATAAATTGCGAAGGCTGAGAAAATAAGCTTGGGTGGAAGGAAAAAACCCATGGTGCTGGCAGGGGGCAGGATCACCGCTGGCTTTCTGGGGCTGGAAGAGGATCTTTATGCAGATAGTGGAGCAGAGGGACTGTTGTGCCATGTGTGGATCATGCTGAGCTTTGTGGTGGTTCATCATTTTTCCTGAGTTCTGCCTTGCTGCATTTTGCCTTCTCGGTGAAGATTTTACAGCGCTCTGCTGGCTCGCCACCAGCTCCCGAAGGCCACCGAGAAGGCTGCTTTCCTCCTTCAGGATTTTCCACCTTGCTGCGGTGTGGGCAAGGAGGACAAATTGGCCATTTCACGCCGTGGTGCACCTCAAAGGCTGCTCAGCTGGGCACTCAGGTGTGCCAAAATGACTTGGCGAGCACCTCTGGCATCCTGTCCGCCAGGCTGTGCCTGTCCCGCGTGCCTTCAGGGATGCTGCAGGGCTGGAGGCCAGAAACCAGAGGAATGACACATTCCCAGAGGTGTCCTGGGACTGTGGGAGGACGCTAATAGAAAAATCCACCAATTCTGCCTCTTACTGTGCAGTCACTTGAGGTTAATTTTAGTCTGACTGACTCTAATCTCTAATAGAGTTTGTTTTTTTTTTTTCTCCCCCTGTAATTAAGATTTTACTTCTCCTTGATATGGACATAGATGGAAAAGTAGCAAAAAAAAAAAAAAATTAAATTCCCGTTATTTTTGTGTAATCCTTGCAAACCATCAGGATGGTGAGGACTTTGAGGACACGTCTCTGCTGTGAGTCTCACTGCATTTCAGTGCCCCAGCTGCACATGTCCTTCCTGCTAAGGCGGCTTCTTGCTCCTAGGGTATTATTTTAGCTCATTCAGTTGCAAAGTAGTGTGTTAAAAGAAAGGACTGCTGCATTGTCTTAGCTCATTTATGGCAGGTAACACAAAATTTGGAAGGGAAGTAAGGAAACAGTCAATTATAAAACCTTTTGCAATGGCACTTGTCATTCTGCAGGGTTAAATAGGCCAGGGATCACAGGGTGTTTCTTTTCTTAGCCAGCAGAAAAGCACCGGAAAGGAAAACCAAGCTCTTAGAAACTCTATTTTCATAACAGGGTATTCTGACTGCCACGTGAACTGTGCTGCTAAAAACAGGTTTTTTTTTAGAGGACACAAGCTAATGTGACACTGGATCTGGGCTTAAGGATATATAAGAATAACTTATTTAAGAATAACTTTTCTCCTTAGTAAAAGGAGATTTGTGACTCAAGACGTGTTCCCACAGAAACCAAAGGCCAGATCTTGCTAAATAGCAGCTCTGGGTTTTGCATCACCTACTTGGCCACAGAAGATAGCTTTGTTCAGTTGAGCAATATTTTGCAAGACCTAATCTTATAGGTGATAGGGTCAGAAGATAAAAGTGTAAGAAAAAGAGGAGGAACTCGTAGGGTATTTTTATCTGTGTGAGTAAGTTTGCATGTAAATAGTCCCAGTGAGCAATTAAAAAATAAGATTTGCAAGAGTGAGAATGAAGTTCAAGATTGGGCTCCCCTCTGTCCACCTTTGGACTCTATAAATTTTGTTGAATGGATTTATGAGGTGGTGGTCTTGTTGGAGCGGCCTGTTTGCTCACTTTATTTCAGCACTAAAGCTGTTGTAGCATTGGTCTTGGCAAAGAACATCACAGATTCGGATCATTTTGCAATTTTAAATAGTTGAAGGAGTCTGTGCAGCCAGATAATCAATGATCTGTGTAAATGCCAACACTAAAATTAAATGGTTAATTAAGTTTATTTTCCCTGGGCTGTTCCTTCTGCATTCTCCCAATGTGCTGCTGCAGGACAGACAACTGTTCTTCCAGGAACAAAGGGAGTTTTCGAGGTATAAAACGAAGCCAAGAGACAGCAGACTAGCATGAAAGCCATTAAAATGACTGGGAGCTGTTCCATGCTATTTAACGGGCTTTAGCTCATCCCTTTTATGAGCACTATGAAAGCAGTTGTTAGCCATTTCTGGAGAGGCCCCTCTCCGGGGTCAGCGTTGGCCAACCCCACTGGCAGAGCCTGAAGCTGGTGGGCAGCCCCATCTCACCCTAAATGCCTCACATGGGGGTGGTGAGGCACCTTCAGAAAGAATTACAGCATCCCCATCCAGCCAGGTGATTGTGTGCCTCCCGAGAGGCGTGTGTCAGGGAACTCTGATTTATTGCAAAAGAAGTTGGCACCGCATACAAAACACCCAACAATGTGTTAAAACAATTCTCCAAGTCTCTCTTAGGCAGTGTTGCTGTTTGCTGGCAGCTCGGGGTAATTCAGATGAAAAATTATCATGCACTCTACATGCTGAAATCTCCCCATACTCTGGCACAGCCTAGGGATAGCTGAGAAATACTAAAGTGTCCCGTGAGTAGAAGCAGCCCTGTCGGGAGCAGTGATTTATCACAAATCGCTGTAGCTCTAGAGGTGGAGGAAAGCTGCAGCGATGAGACTTCAGTGTAGGGATGTGATAGTAGTGTGTGATGCTTGTGCCCAGGGGTGCTTGGGGTTGGGACTTACCTGGAGGCTACTCCTGGAACCGGTGCCCTGAGGGGCAGAGGACATCACCCCCTGATAGAGGTGATGGTGGGGAGGTATAGCTATGGAGGCTGTGGATTTGGTGTTGCTAGTTCATTTGAACTTTTTCTACGTTTGCTTCCTTTTTGGACTTCACGTTTTGGGTAGTGGAGATTCCCACCTGGTTAGAAGTAATCTAAGCATTGTCTTTCCTTGCCCTTGCTTCCTCCATGGAGCTTTGCCTGTTCAATGGGTTTGAGGAGGAAAAACATCTCATCGTAAGAGCAGCAAGCCACGTCCAGGTCCTTCTTTGGCTTCTGTGTCCTCAGCTGCTTGTTCCCTCGCTGTTTCTGGTCACTCTGGTGATCCACATGCCACACTTCCCATCTCATTCACACGCTCTCTCTGTCTTTCTCTTCCTCACCCCTTCCCAGCCTCATTGGCTATCCATCACCACACTCACCCCAAACCCTTGGCTCCCTGGCAGTCATATAGCTTTGGTTATGGTTTCTCTCCTCTCTCAGACTGGCTTTTTGAAGTAGCCTCTTACATCAGGCTTGTAGTCAAAGAAAAACCCATTGCTTCACAATGATGTTGGGCTTCCAGGTCTACATGGACGTATTCAGATCTGGATTTCAATGATTCCCCAGCATCTGCACACTCCTCACAGCCCTGGGACATCTTTGTCATGCACGACATCCCCCAGCAGCACAGACCAATTAATAACATGTCTTCTGCTCCCTTCCCAGGTCTGTGTGAGTTTTGGTTGCTCTGAGAAAAGGCACGTCATCTCCATCCCCACGGCTGCTGCTGATGGCTCCTTCCAATTTAATTCAGGTGCTCTCGCTGCAGGTTGCACCCCCTGGTTCCCCTTCCAGAAGGGATGAGCTGTAATTGCTCCAGGTTCTTTGGAGATTCAGTATCTCAAAAGGCTGACCTGCAGCTTCGGCAGCCGTGAGCTCTCCATGGCTATCATGTATGCAAAATGCATTTCCTTTTGCTAGAGGCTTGAAAACTCCCATGCACCTGTTACAATATGACTCTGGTGCATCTTTTGTGGTGTTTTATGTAAGATCAGAGCTTTTCTACCCTATTTTTGCCTGAACTAGGAGGCTTAGTTCTCATTTTCTTCTTATATAAAATTTAACTTGATGATGTTTTGTGCTTTGAAAAGTTTCTCTGAAGATGCTAAGATAAAGTCTATTATTTAGGTGCTATTTGAAAAGTCTTTAAACTGTCTTGGCTCCATTTTCTTCCAGACTGGATGAGATTATCTGGGATCAGTCTTCTGTGCTGAAATCCAAAAAGCCCAAAGTTTTGCCTGGAGAAGTTACGACCAGGGGTGGACAGAGCAGTTTCCAGGATGCTGTGTCTGGGAGAAACAGACTGTATGTGACCTGTTTTAAGGTGGAACTGTGAAAAAAAGTACAATTGCAGGGTACATTATTTTTAAAGAAGCATTCTAATGCAGCATTTGTTTTGGTGTAACAGCAGCTGCACCGCAGCCCCAGTATGTGGGGATCCCTCAATATGGCTCTTTTCTAGCCTGCATCGTTTGGCAAATTTCGGGTATTTCAACAGTTCTATTCTGTTTCATAGAATCATATCATACAATCATCGAATGGCTTGGGTTGGAAGACCAGGCTGCCCAAAGGCTGGCCTTGGGCACTTCCAGGGGTGGGGCAGCCATGGCTTCTCTGGGCAGCCTGGGCCTGGGCCTCACGACCCACTGAGTGAAGAATTTCCTCCTTACATCTAATATAAATCTCCCCTCTTTTAGTTTAAAACCATTCCCCTTGTCCTGTCATTGTCTGCCTGAGTAAGAAGTTGCGCTCCATCTTTTTTATAAGCCCCCTTTAAGTATTGAAAAGTTGCAGTGAGGGAGTCTTCTCTTTGTACATTCATCTGAGAATGAGTCAGGCCAAGCTGACTGCTCTTATCACAAGGTCTGATCTGTTACCTCCTTGAGTGGCCTGACAGAAGATCTGGTAACCAATTTTCTATGCTTCAGCTTGCATTTCATTGCATGTCTTACAAAGAAAGTCCTCTGTAGGCTTTGTTTGAAACAGAGCACTTTTCATGCTAAATTTTCTATTTGGAGCCAGCTGGAAGTTACCATTCATTTCTCTGCTAAAATTAATTGAACTATTTTGGTGGAAAAAGCTGCACTGTGCAGGAGCCACCACTCCACGGCACATTGCATTGGTTTGAAAAATTGTTGTGTAAAGCCACGCGGATAATGGATGGTGCGTCATGTAGCTAAGTCTCTAACTCCAAGGTGCAACCTGTTTTGTATAAAACGCTCATACTCACATGCTGCTCTTATTTGTAATTTGTATTTATTCCGACTTCTAATGTGGAAGCTGCATTCTTCCACTGGGAGATGGATGCAACTGGAGCCCTGTGGTGTGTTAATAGAGTGAAGGCAATCTTCTCACCTCTCTTTGTTGATTCAAACTGCAAGCCTTTTCCACTTCGAAGAGTTACTATTAGTTTGGTTTTCCAGCCTTGCTAGGAAACGTCTTGTGTCCTTTGAAAACAGAAACATTTGAGTTGCAGTTGGCATGGGCTGAGGAAGCCTTTGTTAAGGCACCGTCCTGGGGTCCAGCAGTAACCTTCATGCCCTCGGAGCACGAGGCACTCGTGGGCATCACCCGGCCCATGCAGGGCTGAGGTGGAGCTCAGCTCCTCTAATACAGCCACCCTAATTCAAACCATCTGGCCACCAATGACATGACCATCGTGCCTAGCTGTGGCAAGACTGGGAGCCTGGAGCTCCAGCTAGTTTGTTTATTGATAGTGAGAATTGCTGTAAATTTGCCTCGGGGTTATTTTTTTTAATAAAGACGCATTTGTTCCGATAAGACACACTTCACTTCATGCAGCTGAAGCCAGAAGTAAAAAGGAATGGTGGAATTTGGTGCATGATGTTATTTACACAAATGTCTTTCACATTTCTGTGGTTTCTTTAACCTGGAAAAGCAAATTTGCCTGTGTTTTCGTTTCCTAAGAGGAGATAAGAACTCCCTGGAAAAAGCCCACTGAACTGCTGAGCCTTGATGTGTGCTAGCTTATAAAGCATGGCTATATGTAAACCACATAACTGGGATGTAATTGCCAGCTTCTGCTCCATCCTATATATACAGTGACCAGACAGTCTGCTCAGCTCTGGCCAAGCAGAGGGTTTGTCCTAGGGATGTGTAGCTGTCTGGGAGTCTGGTCACCTCTCTTTGCCCCTGCTCTGCCCATTCCCTGCCTCCTTCCTTAGCCGTGCCCCATGGTTAGGGTAGCCCTGGTGCCTTGGAAGGGGACGACAGCTGGGTGAGGGGTGGAGGCACAGAGGGTTTACTCTGCAAAACTGCTATTGTATTTTTGTTGCAGCCTTTCTCAGTCTAGCACTTGTGGGGTATCTGCAGACCGAGGGATGTGTGTGCTCGGGGTCTAGGGGAGCAGAAGAACCCTCCCTGTGTTTCACTCCCCCCCCCCCAGCCCTCCAGCTTTCTTCATGTTTCTCCACTCTGAATCTGAGTCCTCTTCCCCACACCAAATACTTGGTGGTGATCCTGGGCTTTGCCTTGAGGTCTCACCTTAGATCCCAGTTCCTCCATCACTGTTCCCAAACATTTTGAAGGTGTTAAAATGCTTACCTGGTCACTGTGCCCTGCACTTTGCACCAAGCCCCCGTGATGCTTCGTCTTCCTGTATTGCTTTGCCTTGCAATTGTTTGGCTTGTGATTATCAGGAGTTAACTCTTTCTTCTTTTTCTTTTTTTTTTTTCTTTGCCAAGTACAGATTTAGCTTTCTCTTTTGTCTCTGCTTGCAGCTTGCTGGAACGGCAATTTTGGAGAGCCCTGGCCCCTGCAGGAGCGTGGATTTAGCTGCCCTGCACAGCATGGCCGTGGCACTGCCAGGCCAACCTGAGGACGGAGCTGCAGCCGCCCCATTCCCGTGTTAAACCACATCCTCAGCTTTGTGTTTATTTAAACTTTGCAAACAGCACCTCGAGCTAAAACCTCGGGGAGGTGAAGCATGGTCAGGGTTTTGCGTTGTCGGCCCCTTCTCGCTCCCTCCCTGCCAGCCCCTGCCCATGGTGGCATTTGTGGGCTGGCAGTTCATGGAGTGGGCTGAGCTCATGCAGGCCGCAGCAAAAACCCTGGCTTTTAGCTCCTGAACTGGATTTGAACTGGGAAAGATCTATAAATAAAAGACCCTCCAGTCCATTACCAGTCCTCCGCAATCCAAGCCTCCCAGTCTAACTGTATTTATGAGGTAGCTACTTAAATAAACTGTGTTTTATGGACATGTACACTCAGACTTCCACGTCAACCATTTAGGATCATGTGAGCCTTTAAAAGCTTTCACAGGCTCAAGCTGCCCGAGCTGATTACACAAATCTGATTTGGGTGCTGGCTCCCACTCCTGATTGCTGCCATCCAGCCGTGTTTCAGCCCAGTCCCTTCCAGGTTAGAGAAACCAGATTAAAAGGGCTTTGCCAGGACACCCAAGAAAACCTGCCTTGCCGAAGCTATTAGCCATCTCCATATGAAATCTGATTCACAATAGTGATTAATCTTTCCAGCAGAGCTTCTTGCGTAAAAGTTGATCTTTCACTTCACCCAGCTGTCAATGTACATCTCGGTCACCTCAGTCCTTTCCTGCCCTGCTTTGTGCATGTCTTACAACATTGAAAATAACATCTGCTTCTGTATGCAAAAAAATAACAACTATATTTTACAACACAAGAGCACACAGTTCTAGCTGTATTTCAGTAAAAGAGACAAATAGAAGTTAATTTACATTTGGCAAACAGAGATAATGAAAGCGCAGAGATTTGCAGGACTATGAAAATCAGGTAGTGAATTTTAGGTTGTCAAGTAATGAATGTTTAATGGCAGAGGCTTTTTTAATGGGAGAAAATTTGCATATATTCCTTATATATACTGTACACCAGCTAGAGCTGTCAAAGTGTGGAAAAAAAGTGTTGGGTAAGCATTTTTTCCCCTTATCGACAAAAGACTGCTTACTCTTCCATTTTGTTTTAACTTCTAAATCTACCATAATCCCCAATTCGACACCACTCTTAGGATCATTTCTGAGCGGGATTTCTCCTGTCCTTTATTTTACCCACTTTCAGCCTCCCTTGTGCTCTGGTTTTGGGGACACAGTTGGGATGTTCTGGTGGGGTCCCCCCAGACCCAAGGATGGGAGAGCCACAGTCAGGCCTCCCCCACACCACGGCACCACGAGGCCATCTTCTGAAGGATGGTACATAAAGGAGCAGTAAAGGATGTAAACTTTATTTTATTTTTTTTCTCTGTAAACCTAGGGAGGTTTTAAAGTCATTGGGAAAATGTCCAAAAAGAAATGAAGTGTTTAATGGTGTTATTTTTGTCCTGGGCTCTCTGCAGTCCTCATGTCTTCTCCTCTCCTCCCTTCTTTTCTGCTGATTTGAACTTTGGGATTAATAAACTGATTCAAGTGCAGATTTTGAACCCAAATATTCTTTCTTTCAGATGTAAGAGCTCTGCTCCTGACTTTATAGCCTGAAGTCTTGTTGGTAGGAACTGCTGGGATGGTTCTTTTTGATGGGGATGAGACCAAGGCTGGCCTCCCTGCTTCCTTTCCTCCCTCTTGCCGAGCTACCGGGTCTTTCCCTGCACACCTCCTAACAGCCTTGCCATGGCTGATGGAGAAAGATTTTTCCTTCCTTCATCTCTTCTCATCTGGAACAACTTTTTAGTGTTTTCCTGCTTCACTGGTTCTTACATTTCAGATTTCAGCCACATGCATGTTTTCTCCTTTGTGCCGATACCATGTGTGTTAAACCCTTTCCCTTCCTGAGGGTATTAATTAAAAATATTAAAACTAAAAATATGAACTATGCTAATCTTACAATGAGTGATTTATTTATTTATTTATTTATTTATTTCCAATTGTCTGTGTGATCACTTTGGAGACAGAGCAAATCTGCAGACTGACCCTGAGATCTGCCTTGCCTGCTTTGCATTCAGGTTCTGCTGTGAAAAAAGCCTCTGCAGGCTGGGTACATCCCGCTCAGAAAAGGGGTGCATCCAGCCCCCAGACTGGGATGAGGAGGACGTGCTTCCTGCAGCCCAGCTCTTCCAGTTCTCCAGAGACAGCCCAGCCCTGGCTGCAGTCAGGTCCCTGCTTGTTTTATGCATTGCTCACATTGCTCAGCAAGTTCCTACCAACAAAAGCGGCTCAGTCACAAGCAGATTACATGGCTGTCATGGGCATGACTGGAAGCTCTCCTCTTGCCTGGCTTGTAGGGCCTGGCTAGGGTGAGAAAGTACAACTACTTTACACACGGATACTGGTAAAGGTACCTGGAGCATCCTGGTGTGCAAATTGTCACAGCGAGCTGGTTTTCATGGCAGAACACCTCTATTGCATTCCTTGGCGGAATTACCAACACGATTCCAGAGAGACAAAGAAAGGGTACCATAGTCCAGGAAGAGAAAGTTTCTCTTATTTAAATGAATCTCAAGGGATTCTGGGGATTTTATTTTCCTGAGGTCCCTCTTTCCCAAATGCCTGCTTTATGGCTGTTGCAGGCTCTGCCAGCAAACACGTCAGCATCCTATGTCCTCAGGACAAATCCAGGGCTCACAGTTATTTGTTCTGGCTCGTGGACAAGAGCCAGAACCTTTCTGCCACAGAGACCCCATGGAGCTGCACAAGAATATGAGGTTCTGCTTGTCCTTGGGGTCATTTGTGAGCTTGGACGATTAAAATAGCCCTCAGTGGGCATACCACCAGCTGCAAATGAACACTAATCCAGAGAGTACCTATGGGTGCTGGTCTCGGGGTGTTCATCCCATGCATGTGCCTGCTTGTTTGCTGCCAGTACTTTGCCCGTGCAACTACTCAAGAGCCAGTCTTCTGAGAGAAAAATGGAAGTAAATGGAAGTAAATTGAAGTAAATCCAGCAACAGCTCTGTTCATGGCACGAAGTAAGGAGCTGTTTTTCCCCTCTAAGCTTTCTATTTTTAAGGACTTTTCAAATAAATGTTTACAAATCCTATCACCTTTTGTCAGGAGGTTAGCGTGGGAAAACACAGAGCTCGTTTAGAGGCTGCAGCCTGATTTTGCTGTAAGTTACGCTATAGCTGGCATCAATTTCAAAGCCTTGCTGTAGCATTAAAGCTTCTAAAGGACCTAGGTAGATTTCTGATATATTTATAGCTGAGTATACTTTGTAAATTTGGAGTTTCGTCCTTTGCTTTTTACAGGTTAGACAAGAAGTCAATAAAGTAATTCCTTCAGTCCGCTTTTCTGCAGATGTGAGTATACAAGCTGATACAAATCAGCAGCTCATTCTTCATGTGAAGCTCATACTTCACATTCTGCTTAGAGCTAATTTGGGCTAGATTAAGATTCAGGATAAAGCTTAATGCAATGTAAGAAATTACAGAGTTAGGAGACATGGCGATGAGTATCCTGTCTTTGCGACTTTATTATGATCTACAGTACACTTCAAAATATTTCCATGACACCACTTTAACTGATGGATTTTCCAGCATTTATATTTAGAGATAATTTTCTAGTCTGGCACTGAGATTACCTGGATAGTTAAGTGTTTGGGAGAGGAATAAAAGTGTTTTAGATTCAGGGTAAAAACAGCATCCTCAAGTAATGCAGGTACTTTTTGCCAAGCTTGTTGCAAATTGCCTCAGGTGTTGAATATTTGAATATTCCTCTTTGAATATCGTTAGGAAACTAATTAACTCTCAAAGACACAAGTAGAGGTATAAAATATGCATGGAAAATCATGTTCTGAGCCAAAGTTTTAACAGGAGTTGCACAGTGTGTCACCATTCCAGTTTGTTATTGTCCCATGGAGCATTTTCTGTTGGCATCTCTTGGCCTTATCTTCACTTGGCTTCAGTTTTGAACTAGAAAACCCAAAGAAAATGTCTCCATGTTTGGGTAATGTTTTGAAACTTACTTATCTTAATGCCACAAAAATCAAATACATTTTCTCTGATTTTTTTTATATAACGTGGTGAAAAAAAGAGAAAAGGATATTCACTGCAGAGATATCGAATAACATCTATGTGACATTATTTATCCTTCCCTAAAATATGCTTTGGAGATTGAATGGATAGAAACCATGTTACAGCTCATCATGTGTGACAGTGGCTGTACCAGGGAGCCCTGAGGGACCGGTGGCTTCCTCTCTTCACCTCAGTGATGGTCGTGGGGGATCCAGCATCTCGCCTCGGCTGTCACAGCCTCAGAAGTCCTCCAAAACCTGCCAGCTACCATCCTGTGAGTCCTGCTAGCTGGGACATCTCTGGGGTTGAGGTCACATTTTCCCGTGTGGCCCATGCTTTGATCTCGTGCTTATTGTGGTCCGGAGCAGAATGGGAAAGCGAGAAATCCTGCAAAGCCTTCAGAGCTGAGAGCCCAGGAGGACAGTGTTGCACCACCAGGGCTGTTAACTTTGTTTTCTGCCTAAATGAGCTCTGATTTTTCTGAAACACGGTCTGTGGTGGATGGAGCAGGGTGAGGATGCCTTACAAGGTGCTTTCTTCTGTCCTTAAAGCAACATCTGATCTCCGGGGGTCACGTAGCTAAATAATCAGGATTTCCTGTATAGCTCGGGATCAAAGTCACTGGTGCTCTCCAGCTGCTTGGCACTGTGCTGGTAATGCAAAGCAGCCATAAAGTTGGCTTAACGCTGAGACGTTAGGTGTGCATGTGGCTTTGTATCGCTGGTGAGAGCGCGCCAGCGAAGCTGGCGCCATGGAGCACTCAGCGGGCTCGCATTGCCAAGAGAAAGAGTTGCCAAAACCACGTGAAGGTTTTCATTGCCCTGAGCAAAGCTCAGCACAAAGAATGATCATCATGATCTGATGTCTTCTGAGCTTTCTGAAACACAATGCAGGATACAAGGCCTGGGGAGTGAAAGCTCCTGTGGTAGGAGTCAAATACTGAAAACTCATTTAAATTTAGGCACGAGCACTGTACTTGAAGTGCGACCCCAGTGTGCATTTTTTGAAACAACTCACTTTGGCTCAGGTGTCTACGTGAATTGCATAGTTTACATTAATTCAGGTGACAATAAGAGCATTTAGGTGGTCAGCATCCACTTAAAATATCAGTTGTAATGACACATGATTCTTTTTTTTTTTTCAGATTAAATCATAAATCTAAATATATTTATTTTCTTTCCCAAATAAGTAAAATATAACATGTAGCATTTCTCAAGAAGTTGGGAGGAATTTGTTACATTTCACAGAGGAAGATTTATGTCATGAACAAAGTGGTTTCCAGTGAAATATGAATCAGTTATTTTCAGTTCTCTACATACAGCTTGGAAAAGCTTTAATTATATAAGTGAGGTACACTTATAGACTACATATGTGTTTTCAATGCTTGAACAATTTTTCTACCTTCAATGCAGCTGTAGATGTGGGACTGGGGTCCTCACGCTCTGGCCTGTGGAGCATTTGCAGCAGCACATGTTTGCACAAGTCTCGAGAAAACAGTTGCATAATGAGTTATTGAGTTTTCCTATAAAGAGAGGTTTTCCTCTCTGAGAAAAAAGTTTTTCATTGCTAAAGGTCCAAGTAAATACAATTGTGTTTTCAGAATTTATTACTTCTCAGGGAAAACATTTTATTAGGACTTCTAGTCTGTTACTTATGTTGAATGGGGATTCTAAAAGAGTTGTGTTTGTTTTCTGAAGCGTGCTTAATTTCAGCTTAACCATTGGCCACGACTTCTTCAGTACCATTCTCAGTAATGGGCTTGCATATATTAACATTCATTTCTACATCCCAAAGAAGATTTTCAGAAAAAAAATTAACATTGCATTAAATACCCCATTTTCTACAAGAAGAAAAAGTTATAGCCAATTAAGCACACAAGCTCCCTGTTCCCAGTGATGTCAGAGGGCTGGGGGAAAGGGAAAATGCTTTATTTGACATAAGTAACTTGCCATTTCTCAGTTTTGTTTCTCTCTGTGAATAACCTGAAAGTGCCTTAATTTTTTTAATTCAATTTGCAGTCAGCTAATTACCTCTGCAGAACAGCTAATGAATGTAAAGGAAGAGGTTTTGAAGCCTCTTGTGGGAAAGTTCAAGTATTACTGGTGAACTCTGGAGTGTGGAGCTCTGCTCTGTGCTGCAGCTGGGGTAAGCAACACTCACAGCTCTCCTTCCTCAAGAAAGCTTGGACACCAACGTAGAGTCATTGCCAAACCTGTATACATGTATGCAGAGCACACAGGACCACTGCAAGAGATTTTAGAGAATTTCTCTTTTAAGTAAGCATGTGCTACTATCTGGTGTGTGCTGATGCCCATACGAAGTGTCAAGGGTGAGCGTGAGCTGCGTGCAAGGTCCTGGACTCTGGAGAAGAGTTGGCCAAACCCCATCCTGTATGCCAAGGGGTACTTTCCTTGGAAACGGGAACAGGGCTTTTCCTATGTAAAAATGGAAGCCTGTATCTAGTGTAAATCAACATTGCTTCTATGACTTTTAATGGAAGTCCTGATTAACCCTGCTAGATGAGCCTCAAAACCTGGACACATAAATAGTCCTTGAGCTGTGTGCAGGGTGAGCTAGGGAGGAAGCTGTAAGACACACGAAAACATGGGGCTTTCAGTTCACCAGAGAAATTCACCCATGGGACTAATCTCACAGAATTTCATGGTCTCCTCCTACATCAATTCCTGGGGTTTTTCTACACCCAGCTAAAACATTCACCAGTTTGCAGTGTGCTTATCTGAGAGTGACGGCACCCTGATGTACCTCACAGGAGATGTGCTCTTCTTGGCATTATCTACTTGGAAAACATTCAGTTTTGCCATAAACGAGATTTTCCATCTTCCAGTTCAGTAGTCTTTGTTAACAAGAGTTAGAGAGCATTTAAGCAGAGAAAAAAGGCAAATTTTGATAGGCTCATTGTGACTCTGGTCGATGAGACTGGGATAGGGAACAGGGAATGGAAGAACAATGCTTTATTTCCACTTCCCCATTGATTCGATCTCACCGTGAGGTCTCAGCGTCTCATTTTCTTGACTTGTAAGATATGGGTCTGCTACATTGCAGGGTGCTTTGGCTTACAGGAGGCAAAAGTGAGTTTTCTGCTTGAAGCTGCATGGAAAACAGCCACACACATCAATAATGTACCTCCTGAGGTGTACCTCCCCTGTTGTCATCTGTATGCACATAAAGCTATACTAAAGCCAATGGGGAGGGCTGAGGAGGTGGATTTGCTTCAGAATTATGTTGTTCACACACATTTCACAGTGTTTAATTCTCTTTGTTTGTTTTCTTACCTGGGGTTACTATACCTCAAGTAGGCTGAGTCAAATAATCTCATCTGCAAGGGATGAAAGTCTATCAGGCTTCAGTAAAATAAGCTAGGAGATAATCAGCCTTTGGAAGAGAGCTTCAGCCTTCAGAGCCACCTGCAGGAGAGAGCATGGGGGTTCGTATGAGGGAATCCGATGTTGGGAGGCAAAATCACTGCTCAGCACAGAGAGCACTGAAGGGAGAGCAGGAGCAGGAGCTGCTGCTTTGGAGAGATTCAGAACCTCATTTGGAGTGGGGAGAGAGTGGAAACTCCATGTGTAAGGAGAACAGAAGGAGAAAATCATTGAATCTGATGCAAAGAGAGCAGGAGAGTGTGATGAAACCCCTGCGAGCTGCTCGCAGTCTCTTTCTGTACATGGTGGCAGAGCTGCGGGGTGGAGGGAGCGCTTTCCTGAGGACGGTGGGACATGTGGGAAGGGGAGAAAAGATGAATGTAAGAAATGCACTTGACATGAAGGAGAAAGCTTTGTTCAGTAGCTGAGAGGAGGGAAAAGGCTTAGATTACATGGACTCCTGCCTGGCTCAGTCATGCTGCGGAGCAGCCTCTGGTCCGTGAAGCTGCCGTCACATCCAAAATCCCTCTCCTCTTGAGCGACGCAGCAGAAAGCTGTCATCCGAGTTGTTTCCCAGAGAAGAGGCCAGTAAGGATACTCTCAGATTAAAAGTCCTTCTGTTGGAAGCCAGCAGTTTTCCAAAGTCTTGTAAGGCGCCTGCAGGAGCAGCGGGGAAAGGCCCAGCTGCTGCTGGGCGCATTTGGCACTAAACCCAGTGAATGTGTCCTCTTGAGTTTCTGGCTCAGCCCTGCAGATGCAAGGTGCTGCTGGGCTGGGGCTCGTGCACCGGTTCCAAAGCACTTCAATTTTTTAAGCTTTCTTATTGCTGCTCTTAAAACATGAAGAGCTGTTTTTGTTTTGTTCTGTTTTGTTTTGAATTTCAAATAAAACATGTCTGTAACATGCCCGGCCAGAGACAGCAAGCATCTGGCTCTCTTCAACACCTCAGACTTTTCTGAAGGGGAATTATACTCCACAAAGTGGGTCCTCATGTTACTAAAAGCACATAGATTTTGCTTTGAGTGCACATAGAAATAAAATGGATTGAGTAAAAAGATCCCCATGCCTGGGACCCCTGCGGCCATACAGCCTCCTCCAACATGGACACACCTGAATGGAGGTGGAAAGTCAGTCTGTGCTGGGGTTCCCTGTGCAAGCAGGCACAAGCTGAAGCCCAAAGTCTTAATGCAAGTTAATTTCTGAGCAGTGCTGCAATATCTGCGGTGCACATCTGGTTATGACAAACAGTTCTAACTCACTAGACAAGCAAAATAACTTGTCAGCTCTGTTTTCCTCTGGGGCAGCTTTTATTTAAGAGACATCATTTTTCTGTAATTAAAGTTCTACAGAGAGTTTTAGAGTGGCACGCTCGCAATTCACAAGAAGAGCTGAGGACACAGTCCTGCATGGGGAGCCACATCGTGCTTGCATGGCCGGGAGCTGCAACCAGCCCTGGGGAGCGAGGAAGGAGCAGGGAGGACAGAGGTAAAACATTTATGCACCTGGAGGTCACAAGAGCACTTCGAGGAAAACGGACAGACACTAGTGGTGTCTGGGAAATGTTGAGTTTGTCAGAAGAGGAATATTAAAGCAGTTTCCTCCATCTGTTACAGCACAGGAAACAGCAGCATTGGAGACTAGGCACCCACGAGGAGGGCAGCCAGAAGAAGGGCCATGATGTGATGGTTGGCATGCCAGAGCTGGGAGGTTCTGCTACAGCTCCACATGGCAGTTGTTCCCATCGTCCCAGTCACAGCAGCCCAGAAAGAGGTGCGAGTCTCTGCAAGCCCAGCGACTCCTGGTGCAGTGCCTTGTCCTGCCCTGCCTGGCCACATGGTTTTCCCAAGGGCACTTTTTCCGGTTTGTATGTGAATGATGCACTAGATTTTGCTCTCCCTTTTTCACAAAAATCACCCCAAATAGTAGAAATGTTCAGCTTCAAGATGATGAAGGTTTCATTTCATGACACGTGAATAACTGGGCTGCAATGAAACCTTAACTCATGCATGTTGTCCTGCAGAGTAATAAAGAATCATGTTAATCTTTATAAACCCGAACGAGAACTCTTCTAAGCATGACTTACAATCTGTTCTCTTTAAAGACAGCATGAAGTAACCTTTAGACATTTAAATTTTGTCTAAATCATACAGAAGCTGCAGCATGGCTTAGACATACGGCCACAGGTGATAAATTAAAGGTATTAAAATCTGACAGAATAGAAAGGCTTCCAGCTTTACTTTACTATCATGGATTTATTGGAAGAGGAAGGCTTTCCAACTCAGCTGAAAATAAGATTAAATAAAAATCCCCAGATGGAATGTGGAAGTCATTAGGAAATTAGCCTTCCATCTTTAAGTTGGTGTTTGCTCTCTTTCAGGCAGAGGAGGAAGATCCTCCATTGCCAGCCCCTCACAGGTGCTGGTGCTGGGAGCCATCCAAATCTTCTTGATGAAGGTGGTCCCAGCAACAACAGCCACCAGCAGCTCCTAGCCTGGTCCTTGATGTTATGATGCCGAGCACTGGTGGTAAAGCTGCATCAGCAGTGGTAACACTGCATCTTTCACAAATGAACTACAGGAGTTGTTAAGGATATAATCCCACAGTCTTGCCCAAATAATAACGTGGACCCACCAACAGTTTTGTAGTGCCTTAAATGAAATGCCAAGAGCTTTTGGGGTTTGGTCTGCGAAGATATCCGAATGAGTATCAGTTCCCCACTCTGTGTATCAGGCACTAACTCCAGCAAAGAGACACGTGCAGAAATAAATGTCAGGACAAAATCTGTAGCTCTGTGATATAAAACTTGGGAAAAAAGAAAAAAGAAAAAAAAAAAAAGAATGCATCTGATACAAGAAGGGAAACAGAGGATGGTATCTGAATCTGAGTGTTACTCCAGACCTCAGCCAAAGGCTAGTGTTTCTCATCCTCTTTGTGCTGCTTCTTGCAGGCACAAAACATTGCATTTTAAGCACTGATGTACACAAGGCTTTAGTCTATATAAGATCAGACTTGAGGCCAAAGTCACTGCCTGACTGCAGATTGCTTGCCCACATAAAAGTATTTCTGATCAAAATGTTACGTTTATTCCTGGCAGAATTTAAGTCAAATTTACTGAGCTGTTTGTTCGGAAACAAAACTGAGCCGATTTCAAAAACAAACAAAATGTGTTCATGTTTCAGCAAAAATTCTTGGTGTTTTTTTCTTCTGGAAGAATTTTCTTTTTATATATATAAAAAAAGAAGCCTGCATTGTTATTGAAAATAAACAAGAGAAACGTTTACAAGTGTTTGAAGTCCATATGCAGTTCTGGTTTGAACTGAACATTTCCATTCCACCCATCACAACAAAACCCAACTACAAAATCCGTTATTCTTCCACTCCTCTCTTTTAATGGCAGTAGAATTGAGTCAGAAGATTCTAGCCTGGCAACTGAAAAATAAAATGTAGGATAAAATTATATCCTTATATACATACACATAACAGTACTCAACTCCATCAGCATCCTAAGGTGTACATCAAAATGAAAATAATAATTTAATATTCACTAAGTCTGAGGACAAGATTTACACACAGCAGGAGAAGTGGAGAAATATTTCACATGCAGTCCACATTTCATTGAACTTGCAGGAACTACGTACTTAGGGAAGCAAGGTCAATATTTCCACTGCTGCCATCCCTCTCCAGTGCAAACTGGGTAGCTGCAACTCTTTTCTCAATGAGAAAAGCATGTTTCTGGAAAAATAATGGCATGGCAATTGAACGTTGTGTAGTGTTTGCCCATGGCATTGCAGTATTCTTCTGTGCATCGCTGTGGTGCGTGGTTAGTCCAAGCTGAGACACAAAGTGGTCCTTTCCAAGAAGGGCCAGCAGATCTAAGGTGGAAATTAATGAGTTTTCCTAATGAGTCTATGGGCTCACAGCTCCAAGCCTGAATTTCAGCCTTATGGTCTCCACTGTCTGGGTCCATGCATTGTTTTAGGGACATACTATTGTTCCCTAACGATGCTGAAGTTCTCCCTTGGTGAAGCACTTCATCTGCTGCCAGACTCATTAGATGATGCACATTCACCTGCGGTTGAACCTGTGTGGCTCCTTAAAGCTCAGCCTTTGCAGTGGGTTAACATTCCCCGAAGCTCAGGGAGAAACAGGAGAGCACGGGTGAGAGTGGAAGCTCTTCCCTCTACATCCTCCTCTGGCTGAGTAGTGCAGTGGGAGTCTCTGTTACCTTCCACACATCTCCAATATTCCACAGCAGGCATTTATTTTAATGTCTGAGGTAAACATATTGGAAGGAAAAAGAGAAATTTTGCCAATGTTTAGCCTTACTGACTGATATCCTGCAACTATTGTACAGGGATTTGCATTATGTGCCAAGACTTGATGAGAAAGATGTTTCACGAGCAACTCAGAGAGTGGGTGGATCCTGCCCCAAGACATACTTTTTTTTTCCTTCCTTGAACTAGAATTTACTTACTGGAAAGTCTCCTTGCATTGCTAGTAAATTTTGTGCTCTGAGGACAAGGTTAAAATAAAGGTTGTGAGGACTGCAAATGTGCCCAGATAACCACTTTAGTAACAGTGACATTTCTGGTGCAACTTTGGGGTAGATCAGAGCAATAAATAACTTCCTATCATTTATGCTAAAACCAAATATTTGTTGTGAGCACAACATGTAAGGCAGTTATGACTGGCAGCCTTCTGTTATCACAAGCTGAAAAAATATTTGTAAAGTCGTCAAGCATGAGATACTCAGTGTGCTGGATTTGTCAAGCTGATGTTGTCAGATACTGCTGATGTGTATTCAAATAACTGGGATTTGATGATTTTTTGTCATACAAAAGCCCTTTGGAAGCTCTTCTCCAGCCTGCAGGATAAGCTGAGTGCTGGTGGCTCAGTGCTGGCTGTTCCAGGGCAGCCTGCCTGTCCTGTGAGCTCTGGGGGAGCTGATCCCAAATTGGGATGGAGGAGCACAGGTAAATGCTGAGCCTTCTCCTGAACAGGATCCAGGCCCACTGAATTGAAACTCACTTTAAAAATACAACTCATGTTATGAATGTCTCAGTGACATTTTAATTAACTTGAAGATGTCCAGGGAGCAGAAAACATGCTGCAAAATTCCCATCCTTCTACCACATCTGTGATGAGTTAATGCCATGTGGTGTATGCATCATGCGTTCAGTCACAGCTTAGTTCTGCCGAGGTCAACCCACGACACAGCAGTTAGTTTTTGGAACTCATTCAACCATTTTAACTATTTGCCGAGGAGCCACCACAACCCCACCTACGTGGGTGAGCTCGGCAGCTGCACAGCTCTCATGTGGTGATGTAAGGGGGCACCCATGGCATGGGGTCTTCATGGGATTAGGAAGCCCCACTCTCAGTCATCCTACCCTGGCTACTGTCTCCTCTAGGGTTGGGAAAAAAGTCACAAGACTTTCTTTTTGGGTGCAGGATGAATGGACGTTCTATCCAGCACCTTTTCTGTGCTTGACATGCATGGATAAGAGTAATGGGAAAGTGGGAACCCACCCTGATAGAAACAATTGTTCTGGTGTGATTGTAAGTGATTGCTTTAAAAGCTGCGCACAATTTGTCTTTCCTTCTCCGGCAACTCCCCTGAGGTTAATTAGTGCAATATTTTTTGTTAATCTTGTGGCAGGGAGGAAATTTGGAAGAGATAGCCAGTAGTGACCTCAAGTTCATAGGTTCTCAAAAAAAAAATAAATAAAAAGAAAGAAACTGAAGAAAATAACTTCCTTTAAACCAAAACATACCGTTTTCCTCATTCTTTTTGCCTGAGTTGGAAAGTAACATTTGACAACTGTTGATCAAGACGACAAATCTTGGAAATAGTTTGTCATAAATATCACATTGAACCTGAAAAAAAGCCACCTTAGGATATCGATGCTAAAACATTTACATGGGAGGAGAACACAGACTGAATGAAGTGAGATTTTTCACGATTTCAAGGCTGATAAATAAGGAAAACACAGCACAATGAAGTATCTCCCAGCTAGCATCTGAGAAAAACAGGTTAAAAATAAATCATATGCAGATAAATACAGAGATGCTAACTACAGGAGGCTGTTACTGGGCCTTTGTAGCTGTTGGCTGCAACAGGAAAAATCACAACGTAGGGGCAACGTTTTAGCACCATGCTGTTTCAGCCCAACTACTGAAATTATCAAGTATTTTTAGAAGGTATTTTGCACCACAAGTAGCCCATTAGAAGTAAGGTATTTGCAGTGATGCCAGCTAACAAAGCCAGACTTGAGCCTATTCTTAGGGAGCTAAGTTATCAGATGTGCATCCAAGGGATGCTTTTGGGGAATGCCCTGGCTGAAGTTTGGGCAATGAGAAGTTGCGATGGTCACCTCTGATTCTAGACCCATATGCTCCACTTACCACAAAAGCTCATAAGAAACTATAAAATCTATAGAAATGACCCTCAAAGCATTTCAGAATGTCAGAGTTAAATGCTGAATTTTAACATCTTTGACTTAACCAGAATTGGATCTTTTCTCCCCAAAGAGCCTCTCTTGATATCTATCCCCATGCAGTTTTCATACAGATGGTGGGGAACTGTGCTGGCTCTGTCTATGGCTGGGGAGAAACCAAGACAAGAGATGCCCAGCATCTTGTTTAATGCAGCTTTTTTCACACCGGTGGTACCAGCAGTCTGGTAGCTCTGTTCATTTTCAGAAAAAAAAAAAAACAACACATTTTTTGCAGTGTTCCTTTTCTTGTTTTTCTACTGTCTGCAAATACATTTGTGTCTCAGTAGGGGTTAGTTCATACGCACTCACAACGTCGGGGTCTGCAGAGCCTACTCGGCTGATGATCAAAGGATGCAGTTTTGGAGACCAGCCACTCTTCTGCCTGTGGGCTTGTCCTCTCCAAGTCTTGCTGGTCATTTAAAGGCAATCATCCAAATTCACCACCTTTTTGTGATGAATTATGCACTTATTTATGCATAGACTGCTGCAAAGGTAAGACTGTGTGATAACACTTTAGTAAAATCTATTAGCTTGCTGGGATCCTACTGCAGACAGTAAGGGGTGATCATATGGGATGTTGTGAGTTAAAATCGGCAATTCTCTTGAAAATATCCTGTAGAAAACAGTCCTTCAGTCCCTGCAGAGGCAAGGAAAACCCCACTACTTCCAGCATATCACAAAAGACTTTCTGGTTATTACCAAAGATGCAAGAATTTTTAAATAGGTCAGCATGGTTCACATTCACAATGCCAAGTGATGGAGGCATGTAATTGACCTGAAGATTAAAGCTGAAAACCCGCATTCCCCCAGTGCCCAGAAGGTTACAGAGGGAGCACAAGAGTGCTTTCACCATTGGGAAGGCCAAGAGGGAATATTGAAAGTATTTGTTTTCCTCCATTGGTAACTACTGCCCTTGGAGTTTCCATTTAAGAAGGCAATTTCAGAATGGAGGATTTTGAATAGCACGTGGAACCATAACACTGGGTAACATTATTTAATTGCAGAGCTGTAACAATGCCCGGTGTTTCAGCAGCCTTAAAATGTAAGTCTTAGTTCAGTAACCTTTAAGATTTGTTATTCTTTGCCTTATCACTGAGTCGTAACATTGTTGAGGTGGTTATCTCTAAGAGGTTTAAATTTCTAATCTATTAAAGTAATTTTAACAATTTATTATTTCTAGGCCATTGAGGAAAGGTTAAAATGAAAATTACACTGGAGGGAATAAGTTCTGTTCCAAGTAGAGGTTGAAAACATCTCAGCTGTAGAAAGCAGTAAGGTTTCAGGGGAAGAAGCACTTATCAAGGGAAATGAAATGACTGATAACTATTGATTAAAGCAGCTTGAGTGAGGCAATGTGAAAGGATTTTTTCCCCCAGTAATGTAACAGGGAATTTGCAATGCATGATTTAGACAGCTTCTACCTTGGAGGTGCTTTTGCACATCCGAGTTAGACTTTTAGCACTATATTACAAGAACGGAAAATTTCATTTTCGGGAGTACACAGAAAGACCAGCATCCATCTCTGCACAGCCATCCACCCAATTTAAATAAATCTACATGGTGCAGGAGAAGCTATGAATACTGATGTTTGGGAGCAGGAGCGAGCCCAGAGATTCTCACATCCTAAGACCTTGTGGGTGTCAGCTGGACAAATCACCTTCACAATTTAAATTTGTGATGGGCAGAAGAGACAATGCTCTACCTTGGCCAAGTTGAGTGTCATTTGGTCATGGCTTAATGACTGCTCAATGCCTGTTGCAGCACTAGCATTTTGGTCATCGCTCATGTGTTTCTCTCCTCCTGCCTCACAGCCCATGGCCTTGCTCACTGCTGAGCTTTGAGGGATCCAAGTGCATCTGGGTTTCTGCCATGCCCTGCAAGTGAGACCAACTTGAGGGAACAAAAATCATTTGTCTCTATGTGCAGAAACAGCAGCAGCAGGAAAACCTTTAAAAAAAACCCTAGCCCTTAATGCTAGATGTGTTTGTTTTATTTTATTTTTGTACAATATTAGCAGTTGATTTTATTAATTTTTACAGCACTGTTGGGAAATTTAATAGTGCTATAAAATCTAGTATAAAAACCCTGTAATTGTCTTATCTCTTCAAATTAAATGCATACTCTGGGAATTTTAAAAATAGGGACTATCAACTGGATAGGCCCATTACTATGAATAATTTCCCTCTTAAACAAATACTGAGTCCTGACACAATAGACAATAGCCCTCCTGATTTGTTTGGGGGTGAATATGCCAAGGCTCGCTAAAAGGGGTGTTTTGTTCATTGACCCCCGTCTGCTGAGGGCTTCTTTTGAGCTGCCACGTGTGCAGAGCAAATTGCAAAGCACCATGGACTCTTGTCCGCTGTATGATTGCACAGCGAGTTGTTTGAAAACAAATAATTCAGCCATTTAATGTATTTTCACATAGTAAAACTGTGTAGTCCTTGGTACGGATGAATGGCACGTTCAGTAAAAGGAACAACCTGCCTGGGGCCACTGGAGGTAAGTCTCCAGGAGATGGTGGCACGGCAGGTTTTATGGGAGGGCACAGACTTTTAAGGCACAGAGTCACAATTTAAGCAGAGGAAAGAGGAAAATTGATGCTTTCCGTCAGCCCAGGACCAAACACTCAAAACTATGCTTTTCCCGATGGCTTCTAGAAAGTCATTGCTCTCCCCATCAGTTGGGCCCAGCTTTATCCCAGTGTGCCCCCAGCCCAATGCCCCAGCTCAGGGCTTGCAGCCACCATGGCATCCAGCTTCTTCAGCTCACCGAGGCTGGGTTTTCCTTGTTGATCATGTCCCCATTAAGGTCTTCTTACTCTTGATAATTTTTTTATTTTTTTTTTGGTAAGGAGAATGAGACTTTGCAGGCAGTGACTATAATGAGTTTTTGCCTCCAGGGATCATCTCTACCACTGACAGAAATTGCAGGATGGATATGTTTTATACTCCTCTGCATAAAGAAGAATGTAAAAAAGAATGAGAGCACCGAATCTGGCACGGAGTTTCCGCCTTCCTTCCTTGATCAGATGGCTTCCCAGGCTTCCCATGCAGGGCTGGTGCCAGGGTGCTGTGCTGTGGGCAGGAACTGCAATCCCTGTTCAAGGACGTGGAGCCAACAGGTGACACGTTGTGTATTCAAAGAGGACATCCAACACTCATCCCGTAGTCTCCAGGCATCATTCTAAAGCCCCTGCAAAATACCTTCTCCCAAACAAGCACCAGATGGAAATGGATTTTTTTTTTAACCTAATTGTGTGAATGGCAGGGGTGCTACTCATCGTCCTCCATCCCACCCGCGTGCTGAGGACCCGATGGCAGGCACACGCTGCATGTTTTATTTCCAGAACGAAAGACGCCATCTGCAGCGTATCCCCCTGTTTATGTCTGCTGTATCTCTGCAGACTGAAAACTGTTGTGTGTGTCAAAGCAGAGCCTCTCCAGTTGATGAACTTTTTCTTTTTATTTTTTTTTCTTATAGGGATGACTCACATAATAGTGCAGAGAGAAAGTCATTTCCAATCACAGGGCTATTTCTGAAAGTGTGCTTGGCACCACTGTGGAAATCTTGGCTAAAGGTGGTTGGTTGTAGTGGCATACACAATACCCAAAGGCAGAAGTCCTGATGAATTTCTGACAGAGGAGGCTGGGAGATAATTCATCCGGCAGCTTGAGAAGGACTCTGCACCTCTCTTCCAGATAATTGAACTTTAATTTATTTAAATTTAATGGGAAACCATATGGAGAGGAACAGAAAGCTAATTTAAAGCAGTGCTCAAAGCAATCAATATGTTAACAGATTCCTTCAACTTTTCACACTTGGTTGCTGAAAAATGCTTAAAATGTATGTTTTTTTATCTGGTATTATGAAAACACAGGGTTTCTGGCATGTTGTAATCAAAACTCAAGAGCCAAAATGAGCCTCTGTTGTGAAAATGAAAATAATTTGAAAGCACAGATCTTATTAGAAGTGAAAATAACAACTAAGATATCTTTTATCAAAAACCACACATCTCTGAAGTCTCCTAAGAAGACAAGTATAAATCCTAGAGGGTTCAAATTGCTGGCCTTCATATGACACAGAATAAAAGCAATAAAATAGTGTGAATTGCATTAACATACTGAAATTGGCAGCAAAAACCCAGCAAAGAACACTTGAATGTAAATGGAGTAAATACAGATTATGGCAGGAGAACACAAAATTACCAAGTATGCACAGTAAGGACGAAAGAAAAACTTTTATCAATTTTCATATTTTCCTTATACTTTTGGTCCACCTCAAGATCAATTCTTTTCATACTGAGTTTTGAAAAGCAACTTTCAACAGATTTTCAGGGGCAGGATATCTAATACTGTGCTTCTGCTCTTAGATGTTGATCTTGTAACACTGATCCTCTTGCGTCCCATGTTCAAATGATTATATTTTTTTGCTCACAGCAAGGTACTAATTGATTTAATTTTGTTATATATTAAACAAACTGTAGACATCTTAATATCTGAGAAAATAAGTAACATTCTCAGATTTTATCTAATAAAAATATAATGGTTTAGTAATGTCAGTGAGCTGTCAGTTTATATATGTAGTTTGTAATTTATGTTATGGCTTCATCTACGCAAGGCTTGAAGAGTACAAGCTGTACAGAGAAGCGAAGTCTGTACTTTCCTAAAGTTTATTAACTTGGGATTGTTAAGAAGGCTGGAAGCTGAAAAGAGCAGATACTCCCTGCAATGAACTTTCAGCAACCCTTACAAAGTCTTATGGAAATTCTATAAATAGTCTTCAGTCTAACCTCACTCAGGGCAGGTCTGACTTCTCTGTGGCTTTTAAAAAAAATATAAAAAAATCTAAGCAGCATTTTGGACATTACTTTTTGTAAGCAAATGTTCCTGCAGCCTTTTTCATTATCTGAGGCCTGGAATTCATTTCAGATTTGCCAAGTCCTCTCCCAGAAACTTAGTGAAGTGGTACAGCTCCGCAGAGATTAATAGCTCCAAAGGAAAAGGAGAAAATAATGTCTACAGTAGGTTTTTATTTTTATTTCTTAGATTTTATTTTATTTTTTATATTTTAATAATGTAAGACTATGTTCCTTCTATTTCTTTGCACCTTTTCTCCTTGGATTTTTTCTATGCTGGGATAGTCTTGACTATAGGGCAATGGATAATTAAAGTTCCTGAGTCCTGTAAATACTGTTTATTTCTTGCAAGATCAACATAATAGTAAAACTCCTGAATACCAAGTGAAAATGAAAGACTCTTTTAAATAAAATACATCATAAAACTGATGTAATTAAGATGTTTGTCTTCCAGTGGCTAGTCTGCTGGAAGCAATTCACCTACAGTGGAATGCAGAGGAGCTGGAAATTACACTTGCTGTGAGCTTCTTAAGGCTTTATGAAAAAAAAATTGTTATGATCAGTAAAAATTGTTATGGCCAGGCCTTAAAGCCAGCATCCTGAAGGAAGAGGATGAAGCCCGTGTCTGCGTCCCAGGATGCCCGCAGTAGTTGTGCAGTTGGGGTGTGAGATGCCCATTTGACAACCAGCATGGACCTCCCTCCCTCCCTGGCAGGGCTCTAGGGCAGTGCTGGAGGGGTGCACATTCCTGAGCTCAGGTCTGGTGGCTGGGATGACTTTGATCTTCTGCAAACTGCACCTTCTGCTTCCTGAAGAGATTTCTGAATACAAGTGGGGGTGGCATCTCACCACTCCCAGCATCCCAGCTCAAAGTGTGAGCAGCCTCTGCTGATTTGGAAGAAGTCAAGAAAAACCCCTCAAGTCAAAAAGTTCTTGTGGTCTGTCAGGCAATCACTGGGAGGTCAGAAGAACAGCATTAATTAATAGCATAAATATGGTGCAATCAAATTCATTAACAGTTACTCAGCAAATCTCCTTTCAACCTCTCACAGGGAAAACCACCCTTCAGGGCCTTTAATTACTAACTTGAGGATTCTTTCTGTTCTGCTACCAGCTGCCACCCAGAGAGCTGCCAAGATCCATCTTTAAACAGTTTAGGTTCCTTCCTCAACTATGGGGTCTGATGGAGGGTTTCAGAATTTCAGCACAGTGGTTAGAAACCCAATTCCACCCTCAAATGTATTCAAGACCTATATATATATCCATTTCATCTTGTCATACCCTTCCACTTAAAGAATTCTGGTTATCCCTAGACGATTTTTATAGAAAATTATTCTAGCCTTCTCAGTCTTTAATCTCCTGACTTTCTCTGTGATACCTGAGCAGATAAATTGGTTAAGCAACTGGCTTTGGCTGCAAGCTATAAACCACGCTGCTGATTTTCCTTTACACTCTTCCTTCCAGAAAGCGGTTCTGTTAGGCCAATGCCCACTTACACTACCCTCCTAAACTAGCTGGGATTATGGTTTCTGGGGAAAATGAAGGTAAGTGGTAAGGGATAATCGGTGAGAGGACATTGCTTTATTTGCTAGGCAGAAGCTCCATGGCAGTAATGGTGATGATTTCATTAAATTAATGTTGTAACTAGCTTAAATTATGAAATGCAGAGCTACAGAAAGGAGCAGGCAATAAGAGGATTTTAAACAATTAACATGGGATGTCCAGGGCTTGCTCATAGGGTAAATTGGTATTTGTATTTTTAATTGGTGAGTAGTGAGGTTGTTTCTTTTATTGACTTGAGGCTTTCTATTAGAGGCCTACATCCAAACAGTGGCCTGTCCAGTAATTTAAGACACTCATCTTTGGAAATTGTTTCACAGCAGGAACATCATTAAACATAATTTGTGATTGTCACTGAAGTGTTTTGAAATACTATAGGTCTCCTGCCTGTTATTTTTAGCCCTCCTCTCAGCTCAGCTTTGTAAGTGTGCCAGTGGCTGTGGCACTTGGCATGGAGAAAGTACCAGGGTAGGGCAGATGTGGAGCCACACATTGTCCTGAAGGCTAAACTCCCCTGGGAGATTCCTGCTTTCCTGTGAAGCAGCAGCTCCTGCGGGTGAGATGGGACTCAGCTGGAGATGGGCCACGTGTTACATCTCTGCTCTTCCCACCTTTCTTTCGAGCATCATGTTTGTGGGGGCTTGTGCTCCCTGCAGCCAGGGAAATAGCTGCCAGGCAACCCTCCTCACCCTCCTCTTCATCCTTGTCCTCATCCTCTGCAGGTGGGGTTTGATCACCCCTGCACTCCATTAAAGCAGGATTTGTTTTATCTGCAAAGCAAGATCACGTAATGACATGCAGACACTGCTATTTTGTACTTGAGACCTGATGAAGACAGCTTCTGGTTTAAAATATAATTTAGCAACTTCTCTCTAAAGATGAGCCCAAAAGATCATTGAAAAGAAAATCCCAAACCTCTAGTCCAAAGTATCATGGGGCTTGTCTATAATTACGTAGCTTAAAAGAAAATGCTAAACATAGCAATGTTAAACCACACACAGTATGGGATCTCCTTTCCCAAAATCACAACCAGGACTGTGGTTAGCTCTCCAGGCATTTGTTCAGAGGCAGGGCTAGCAGGATAGCCTGCATCTTGTACGTGTGATCATAGCATCATGATGTGAGCCCAAGGGAAGGATGTCCGAGACTGAAGCGATGTTTTGTGCAAACAGGAGGATGCCTGGGGATTCTGGGGGGACATGCTGGAGAGAGGAAGGGATAAAGAAGCTTTGACTCCTGCTTGCAGGCTGTGTGCAGCACCTGAGAACCACGCACCTAGAGGTATGGAGTTGTAGCGAAGCAGTCTGACCTGCCTGAGTGTCTCCAGCGGGGCCCCAAAATACTCTAAGTTTAGTAAAAACACTAAAGTCTCTCCAGACTCACTCAAAAGGTATGGATGACATCATGTAATGCTGCTAGTGACTTCCTTAAACCACACACGGGATTAGAAAAAGTTTATGTGTATGTACTCCTGCGTTATGTATCAGAAGTAGAGCATGTGCAAATCTCATTTACAAACTGAAAGCAACACGATGCCCTGACACACCAGGTCTCACCAGGGCTGTGCCATTTCTTTATGCTCAGGTCTGCTTTCCCATAAAGTACGTCTGACACAGGCTCTTTAATATCCTAAAGACCAGTGGTGCACATTATTAACGTATTGAAGATATGATACCAGAAATTTCCATTTATACAGCAGTGTCTGTAATTTACTTAATTAAAACAAAGAATGCAACATAAGAAGTATCACTAATGAATGGCTCCTCTCACCTTTTACAGCCAAGAACCATCCATCACTTACAGAGGAAGCTGGTTTTTCAGCTGACTTCACCCTTTATTAGAATTTATTATTTTTTCTTTCCATGGCAGAAAGTCTTTTCTGGTTCCCAAGACACAGTTCAGGATGTACAAATCAAGCAGTACAGAAAAACGTTAGTTGTCTGTTGACTGGAATAAGGAGTGTTGCTGCCATGTGCCTTCGCCTGAGAAATGCACTTATCTGGAAAATATTGCTGCAGTTTTGCAGAGCACAACACCTGGAAATCCCAGCCCTGACTGACCCTCCATCTACGACATTGGTTGGATTGCCTGCAAGGAGCAAATCCTTTTCTCCTGCAGGATTTCCCTCCCGTCTTCTGAACCTTCAGTCTCACCTGGTCCTCATCCACACCCCCCCCCCCCCCCCCCACCGTCTGCACTCCTTACCGAGCTGTCTGGAAATAGAAATAACAGCAGTCCCTCTAGACTTCTCCAATCTCTATGGAAAGATTGGTTGGTTCACTGTGATTCACTGTTGTTATTTTCTTTCTTTCTTTTTTTTTTTTTTTTCCTTCCTCAGCGTGGGTGTATGTGTTAGACATTACCTGGCACAGAGACAGGCGAGGAAGGAGAAGGGGTTGGGCTGTGGGTGTGAAGCTGGAGCAGGCTGGAACTCACTGTACGTGGTATAGGGACAGTGTCCGTTCCTGGGGCTTGCCCTACAGATACTTCTGGTCCTATGGGAGAAAAGTGAGAAAAAATAAAAAGCCTGTTGTCTCAGACTGACATGTTTTCAAACCATTCTCATTGAATTTTCTGGGGATAACCTTGCCAAGCAGAGCATCTGTCCTCAAAACAGGCAGCCAAAGTGAAGCAACGCTCTCTAACAAAGATGATAGGAGTGATGGGTTCATCGGCAGAGGAAACTGGAGATCATGGCATCCCCCTCCCTGTTTAACAAAGAAACCTCCTTCTACCTCCTTTTGTTAAACAGGGAGGGGGATCCCGTCACATAGCTCCTAGCCCTTGTTTTATGGATGGGGAGTGAATCACAGAGAGACAGAGATCCATCCTGTGAGACCTGTG
Source organism: Cygnus atratus (assembly GCF_013377495.2). NCBI lineage: Eukaryota > Metazoa > Chordata > Aves > Anseriformes > Anatidae > Cygnus > Cygnus atratus. The sequence goes on from NC_066368.1 coordinate 4,176,756, forward strand.
GGGATCGCGCGTTGCAGACCTGGATGTGGGTGACATACTAAAGACAGAGAGCAGGGAATCAGACCTGGGCTTTCAAAGTCCCTGTGACTACTGCCACAGACGTGGCAGATCAGAAATATTCCATTCATCACGGGGCAGACTTTTACAGAATAAACATTCAGCTGCAGCTTTCTGCAGCACCAGGAGCTCCACGTCTCTCTGCTAGCATCTGCGTAACATTTTAATCTTTTTTCCATCGTCCATTGTGTATTTTGTTCCTACACCCTTTTGATCCTAAGTGTTAAAAATGGGCTGACACGGGTAGTCCTGTATCCCTTGCCTGTGTGGACTGGCTGCTTCCAAAGGTCTCCCTATGAGTGTAACTTTTCCATCGCTCTTCAAAATACCAGAGTCCTTCACAGCCCTTGGTTTCTGCAGAAAGAGGCTGGTTCTTGTAATACACAGCAAGAAATTCCTGTGGTGGTGTTTCAAAGTGCCAGCACATGTGGACTGCTCTCTGGGTACATATTTTTACTGTTTCCATTTCAGCATTATTTAAGGCTATGGGGAAAATAGTTACAAAGGGGCTAAAAACAAAACCCCAAGCTCTCCGAGATGGCTGAGGTCGGGCAGCTTAATTTTGTACTTAGCAATCACGATCTGCAGTGAGATAATTAGACTCAAAAGTCAAAAGAAAAGAGACAGATGTTTTCAAACCTGTTCAGCCGAGATTCTGCCTTTGATTATGACAATTTAGCATATGAAATAAAACTATCTATAGTTGGAACTGGAGTTTAATTTTTGAGGAAAAAAAAATCTGCTTCCTCAGAGGAAGCTATCTTGGAAAGGAACAAATAGCTTGTGAAAACTAGCAAGATAAAAGGCACAGTTAAGTCAAAAATTAATGAGTTTTGCCCTTTGTAGAGCTTAAGCCCCGGCTACAACAGAAAGGCCATTGGAGTATATGATAAACTATTACTGCACACAAAGATAAGAATAAAAACTGTCCTTTTGATCTGTTTCCATTACAGTAACTTTGAGAAACAAAAGAAGTGCATAGGACATCCCTGTCTACCAAAGACTTTAAAAGACTACATATGGAAAAATCATGATACTTGCAGTTTTTGAGTTGAATTTTCCAAATTTTTGTTTTAATACTGGGCTAGAATGAAGTTGACAATGACAGTTCAAGTTACATTGGCTGAAGATTTTCTCCCATTTGATTTTTTTTTTGTGGACCTCAGCTCTAGATTTCAGAAAGCAACCAAAAAGATTGCAGGAGGATCGAGGAAGAAAAAAGAAAATTATGAGAGAAGAAGCTAATTAGGATTCTAGAGTATTGGAAAGACCAAGTGCACACAGACTGTGAAAGGTCAGGTAACTAAGAAACAGTCCAATTACATTTACTTTCCCCTTCAGCTTTCCAAGGAAACCTCCACAGCCACAGAACATTTCAGACCCAAAGGAAAATGGAAATATTAGATTCATTTTAGAGAAAGTTTTTTTAAGTGTTTTCTCAAGAGCACTGGTATATGGCTGTAAACTACACATAACTTTGAACTGCAAGAGTAGAAATCAGTAGAAAAGCAGCACACATAGTAATTATCTGATTACCCATCCTTATGTGGACATGTAACAAAAACAGAGCTGCTCAGAGTCCACTCTGTGGCTGACCTTTCATACTGCAGAGCTGTAATCCAATAACTTCCAATATTTAATGTGAAACGTGTGGTCATGAATAAAATCTCTCTGGACTGGTCAGGAAGAGGAATGACTGTAACTCTGCCAAGAGGAAAGAAGTTACCATGTTCAGAAATCTTCACTACATTATCAGGCTGGCTCTGAGCAAACTGCTGAGGGAACCAGACGTGCCACAAGTGGTGGCTGTTGGTGTCAGAGCTCACCCTCTGGCCACCAGGCACTGGTGTGAATGATCTCCATGCATGTGAGCTGTATTAATCTCTTCCCAGTTGGGGTCATTGGCTGGGGAAACTTAATCCATTGGTTCACGGTAGAATCACATATTATGATATGATTTCCCTTCTAATAACATCTGTATTTCAGAGACAATTCATATTCAATATCTTTTTTTTCTTGATAAAATATTCTACTGAGCAGTTTCTGCATATGTTCAAAGTTACATAGAAGGATTTTTGTAATAAACTGTTGCACAATAACAGAAAAATTTATTAGAGCTACAATTAACCTGGATAGTTCAAAGTCCTCAAGCAATTGTTCCCAAATGGTTCATATTCTCCAGCTTCCCTTTCATAAAGTAACTGATTTCTATGTACAGGCTAGCAAAGTCCGTCTGAGGGCCAACTCATTCCCTAAGCAAAACTGATCCAAATCTTAATCTATATGCTTCTGTATATGTTATACTGCTGAAATTTGTCTTTTTGTGTATGTTTGTACCATCAAGGCTTTCAGTCACTCTTCTCATCTTTTTGTTCCTTTCTTCTCATGGTTTCCTACCAGCCACAACAATCTCCCTTGTGAATGTTCAGTGCACCCATGGTCTCATTGCCTGTGTACTCTCAGTTTCATCACTCTCAATGCCCCTTCTCATGAGCAGGCACAGGTGTCTTACCCTTGCCTTGGAATGTCTTTATTAGGAAATTGGCCTCAGTGCTTGGACAAGCTAAAAGTATTAACCTTTTGCTAATGTTATCTTGTTTAATGATAAACCCCCAGATCCCTAGCAAAACTGAGCATTGTTCCTACTACAGCGGAATGTAGGTGGCACACCCTATGGATCACTGCAGCTCCCAGATCAAAGATGGCCAAAAAAGATTGGTGGATGATAATTCTTTCTTCATATATAGCTGAATGAAACCATGCAAATAGAGCAAAGTTGTTCTTTAAGGCTTGCAAATAAGCCTTTTACAATGTGAATCATAGAACAAAACAAAACAAAACAAAAAAATCTGCAGAGGATGTTCTCTTTAGATCTTTGAAAAAAAGCATTTTATGAAAATATATTGCTACTGATGTTTATGCAGTTCTCTGCTTTTACAAACAAATTTCCCTTCTGCTTTTCTTGGATATTGAGATCAATACTGATTTTTTTCCAGAGTCTGAGGGATTGAATTTGGTCTTTTAAGGGTATTTCTTTGCTGTTCTTCAAACTGATATCTGCTCACCCTATTTGGTTGGAGGTTGTAACTGACCTGTGAGGTAGGAGGGAATTATCCTCATTTTTCAAGGAGGATGTCTGAGTTTCAGAGATTGACTTACCTAAGGTCACTCAGTGTGACAGAAACAGGCACAGAAGCAGATTCAGACCACTTGTTGTCCAAACCTATATTGAAACTGTTAGATGTCTTTCCTGGGAGCAGCAACTGGATTATATCTGCAGGATATCCTGCTTTATTATGGGCTAATTGACACAGAAAAATATTTTCAGAGAAAATTAATGTTTAATGACTTAGTAAAATGAAAAGTTGAATTAAAAAATGCTTCTGACTCTAATCATAGTAGGAGATGAAGAAGACACACTGGCTTCTTCTGAAAAATCTTGTTTTCCTGTAGTTCAAACCACAACAGAATTCAGATCTTGCAGGAATACAGCAAGAGATTAAGTATGTCTTATTTATATGTCATTTATTATAATAAATACTTTTTAAATGCTTGCAAAGTCCTGTCTTCCTAACCATCTGCTTTCAAACAGAATCCACACAGAATGCTACTTCAGTTATTTAGATAAATGTATGTAGGTGCTTTCTAGCCTTCGCTGGTCTTACAGGCAAAAAATAATTAGATGAAAAAGTGTCCCAATTTGATTAGGATGAAAATAAAATCTCTATATATTCTGTTATTTGGAAGAATGCATTGAAACGTGGCTCACCATCAGACACAGGAGAGTGTCATTTCTGATCGTCTGAATCTTTCAGTGAAATATAATAAATTTGCATTTACTTAATGCAAGGCTATACAGAAATATTCTTAGTAATACTACTGGGATGAAAGTTCTGATATTCCAAACTCTAGGGGACAAAGACATCCTTAACGTACACTTTGAGGCTTTGGTGTGTAGGGACAAAGCAAACACAATGGGTTGCACACAAGTGAAAACAACCCATGTCTAATTTAGCTTCGGATATGAAATATTTATTTGTATTTAAACTCATGCTTTAAGCTCTCCATACAATTGAAGGAGAGAAATTTCTCCCCTGGGCTATTTCCACCATCCTTATCTCCCACTGAAGCCTAAACCTGAACTCTTCGGTGAGTGTTGGTCACCTGAAGGAGGAGAGACATTTGTCCTTGCCAGGGGCAGAAGAGCATGAAGAGAGGCTGGACAGCCAGCACCAGGACCGTCTGGCCCAGTTTTTAATTTCCTGACCATTGACGCCATGGAATGTCACCGTGCTGTAGCAGGTGGCCTGGATGAGATCTCAAGGATTCACTAAGAACAAAAGCTGGCCCACTGGGGCATCGTGTATATAGAAAACGCAGAAGAGCAGAGGTGCTGAAAGCCTCAGGATCCCTGATACTGTCCTGTGAGGGCTCTGGTTTAGTGACAGAGAGCTGCAAGGAGGCCATCTCACCTCAGGCATGACTCACTTGGTGGGGATGGTGCCAGCAGTACCTTTGCTCAAAGTGGGGCCAGTGACTGCAGTGGCGGAGGTTGTGTGGGCGGTGGGTGCGTAGTCGATAAGATCCCCGGGTCACACGCAGCCAGGAGCGAGCAGCTGGACAAAAATGGCTTTTCCAGGGACTGGGTTACGCAATTTGTTCTTGTGATGATAAGAGTTCGGCTGTGACGTGGGGAAGCAGATGCAAGAGAAGGCTCATCACAGGAAGTCTGCGCAGTCCCCAGGGGATAAGCTATTACCGGGGGGGTTGTTATCGTGAGAGACGAACAAAAAGCCACAAATCCAAACCAATGCTCCTACGCTGCCTGGGTGCAGGGGGATATGTTGTGCTCATCTGCTTGGAGAACAGCAATCCCAAAGTTTAGCTCCTCTAGCACTCACCGCCTAGCAGGCAAACGAGAAGGAGCAGCATGAAATGTGAGCAGCCTCGCTCCTCTGCCCGTCTGTGTCTTCTCCTTTTTACGCTCATGCATATTAGCATCTAACATCTCTGAACTTAATTCTCACTGTACTTCTTCTCCAGCCCAGATTTGACCTCTTCTTGCATGGCAACAGTTTGTTCATAAAAATTGCTCTTCCTAGCCATCTAGCCAGTTCCTTATTCAGGCAGCTGCTCTTCTCTTTTCTTCTCCCCCCGCCCCCCCCCCCCCCCCAAAAAAAAAAAAAAAAACTCTCAGACTGTGTGTAATGGCAGAAAACTTTTCAGTTCCACATTTTACTTTCATATATATCAGTGCCTTCTCTAGGAAAAGGGGACATGGGGGACACTGCAGAGCCTCTAACCTTCATGGGATCACCCAGTCTATCCAACAGATAAGTGGGCTATCCAGTCCTTCCATTTGGAATTCAAACTGGACTCCTATTTTGAGAAACTTTGGTTCCTTCCTCCCCAGAATGATCCCCACATGGGGTCCCCAGTTTTGGGTACTACATTGCAAAGACACCACAGATCAGAGGCTGTGATTGCCTCTGGAGGTTGCAAATACCACAGGAGAGGCATAGCTGAAATGGGGTGTCGATTCAGGCAAGCAGGAAAGAAAAAAAAAAAAAGAAAACCAGTTAAAAACATAAAGTCCCTGGAAAACAGCTCAGATTTTTAGACATCATTGATTTGATTTTTTAATCTCTTTTTCCAGTCTGAAAAATCCCCCAAATGAGAAGTGTGTCTCAGGCAAACGCAGACATCACATAGCCCTCACAACCACTGTGCAGCAAGGTGCAGGACAGCTGAAGGCTGTGGACATGTGAGCTGTGCTTTGGCCAGGAATCACTCTCAGTCTCTTTCCAAATACCCTTTGCTACACCACAGACACCATGATCAGTGCAAACAGCATGTGTTTTGGCAAAAGTGGAGTAATTCCTGCAAAACAGATATTAAATATACTTCTCAGCTAACACAGAGTGCTGTCAGCACCCATCAAGGTAATGAGGAGGGAAGACGTAAGGAGATGGCACTGGGCTCCATAACATTATTCGCAGTTAATTGGGTAGCAGGAGTCCAAGCTCAAGGCTGGATCCTTAGTTTTTAAGAGGTGCATGGAGAATTAAGCATTAATAGGGATGGGAGTCATCACGAAGCAAAACAAAAAGCCTCGTGTCCCGCTATGAAAATGTAAGTTTAAGTACAGCAGCTGCCAGCAGAGAGATAATTGGGTGCACTCCTGGCCTTCTCTGAAGAGCCTACCCTGCAGCCAGCCCTTAAAAGCCATCTCCCAGTGAAGAAGAGTGCCTGCCTCATATCAAGCTGTTTAAATGGTGCACTGCAATTATGCTTACAGATGTTTTAAGAGTAGGTAAGTAGGAAACTGCAGGTCTTTAATTATAGGTCAGCCTGCAGACAGTGTGCTTGGCTCGACTGAAAGCAAAGCCTCTGCTGCCTGGGGTGACCTTGGAAAGTGCCTGGGCAGGAGCTGGAGCTGGTTCCCTCCTGGCTTTCAGCTTCCCATGGCAAACACAGCTTCCCACGGGCACATCCAGCTCCCAGAGCTTCCCACAGCAAACACAGGACACAACAGCAGTCCCTGCCTGATTGGGGGAGAGGCACTGAAATAAGGCTGGGTTTTCCCAGCCCAGCCCCAGAGCTCCCTGAACTGGGTGCCCCTCTTTTTGCATGCCGTGGGATGTGGCCACCTCATGCAGGTGCTGCTGATGGGTGCTGGGTCACAGTGGGTCTGAGCTGGACCCTGCCTGCCCTTTCCTTCCCCACTCTTGCTTTCCCACCTGCTGGACAAACCCAGGCTGCAGAACCGATGAGCACACCCAAGCGAGACGGAGCGCTGCTAATTACAGGGTACATGACATTACTGCTGTTTGCCTGATTCCACAAGGAAACACTTTCTCCGGCTCCTTGTCACCATCTTGCCTTCTTGCATCCTTTCCTGTGATGAGCACCACAGGGCAGTGTCCCTGTGTATGCGCGAACGTGCAAAACATTACAAGTGGAACTGAAATGCACTGGCAATAACAACAGTGCCAGCATGCTTGAAAAGCTGGTTAACCAGAAGCAGCAGCCGTGTAAGAGGTGGCAACCCTTTCTGCAGAGTGATGCGCCTCGTAAACATTCAGTGGCAGCTCAGCCATCAAATATCCCGCTGCCCTTTAATTAATTTTTACTTCTGTTAGCCTGGCAGGGCAGTGTTACCTGAGAAAGAAAACCAAGCTGAATGCCTCCTGGCGTGCTGCCTGGCAGCTTGTTCGTGAGCTGGGCACACTGCTGACCAGCGCTGTGCCAGCTGCGGTGATGGGAGCTCGGCTGCCCCTCGGTGCCTGGTAGTACCCCGCTTACATGCCTGCAGCATGGGAGGGGACAGGACAAGACTTTCTCTTCACTATCTTCTTGTTTTCCAGTTGTAAACTTAGGGTCTCAGCAAGTAATGACTTCATTAAGAAGATTAAGCACTTTTGTATTAAAAGGTTTAAAGACTGCAAATACCAGTCAAGCGTCAAAAATGTACTGCTCATATTAAAATATTTTTTTTCACTTGGGAAGTGCTCTGAAATCATTCCCTCTCCTGGGTTAGCTGTGTGTCTCACAGATGTACCAGCTCCTCTTTTATTTTACCCGTACTCGGGTACCTCTCTTGATCTTACCGCTGGTTTCCCCATCAACACTGCAGGGAGAAATCTGCGATTATTGGGGTGTTTTTAGAATCATGCTCACCATTGCTGTGATGCTGCAAAGCAGGAGAGGAAAAACCATTTCAGGGCATTTCAGAGAAATGGGCAAACAGAGCAGACAGGTTGAAGGTGGCGTTGGCACCGCTGGGTGTAGGGACACCCTGGGGACCTGCCAGTGCTCGTCACCTCTGTCCCACTGCAGACCTGTCCCCTGCCCTGGAGGATCAATACTGCTCTAAAAACAGCTTCCTTCCCCACTTTTAAGGCTGGAATTGAAATTGCATGAGGGACCAAAAGCTGAGACTTTATGAAGGCTTTATGAAGACAGAAGGTTTTGTCAGTTTTGTGTTTTTATTGTTCTGAGGCAATAGGAGTCCTGGTCGAGGCTGCGCAGGGAGAGAGGAGGCAAAGAGAGGATCCTGCTCCCGGGGCAGCAGGTATAGGCAATAAGCAATAACTAATATAGGCAGTAAGCGTGACATGAGAGGATTTCACACCTACTGAGAAATGTGTAACAGGTTCCCATGTCAATAGGAGCAGTACCAGTGGCAGCTAGCAGCGATGTGCTCGTGCTCATAGCAAATCCTTTATCAAGTGACTGAGGCCGGGGGAAGGCATCACAGCCATCCCCGACTTTTATTAAAAGAAAGAAAACCAATAAACAGGAAGGAGTTGCATGTGGAGAGACCACAGTCGATGGAATGAAATGGGAATAAAGGTTAAAGGATGGTTAGCAAATTTAAATGTGAGTGTTTCCAGACTCTCTTGGAAGCGGATGAAAGACTCTGATCTCCTCCAGGCTATTCTGAGAGGTTTTGGTTCAGGGCTGAGAAAAGCATTATGTAAAATATGCTTTCCTGCAACAGTTCCACTGTTTCACCATTTCCTGACCTTGAAAATCAGAATAATTTAACTATTTCAATTGGTTTGCTGTAGTGATGTCTACTGATAACTTGGAGCTAAGAGCTTGCCCACACTTAAAGCTTTTCAGCATGGCTCTCTCACTAGTAATTCTAGCTTTTACCAGCAAATGCTTTTAATGGCAGAGATATGTCAGACATGTAGTAGTACATCGAGTCATTTGACATGTAGTAGTACATCGAGTCATTTGTGTGAACAGAACTGCTGTCTCAGTGCTTGAGGTATTGCAGAGGAAGGTACGCTCGTACAGGACAGAGAAAAATCCCATGCCTCTGTTCCTCATACACTCAGAAATACAATATCAGTGTCTAAACACCTGTGATCCAGGCCTTTTTTTTTTTTGTTGTTGTTGTTCATGTTGCCAAAATTTCAATCTTTTTTCTTTTTAAATACTTGACTTGAGAGAAAGACGTCGCTGTCGTGTGACTCCAGCACCAGAACACACCTTTCTGTGTGAAACTTCTGTATTCTGTGTCACCTCAATCCACCACGAGTGTCAAGTTTTACCAGTCAGTGATGGAGAATGTGCCTACAGAGGATGGTGAGGAGCAAGTCTAAATGGCAAAGCCATTGATGGGAGACAGAAGTGCTTGGATTAGGCACAGGACTCAGATCTCAAACTGGCTTTTATATTCTTACTCATCCTAGTCTATTGTACATGGATAAGAGATTTCCACTTAGTACAGACTTTACTTACAGCTCATTTTAACCTGAGAAAAGTTAACTCCTTTAACCTGACAGTTCTTATTTCCCCCAACTGCAGCTGACATCAGAAAATTATACATGTGAATCGTGGAAGTGATTGTGGGATGAGCCTTGTGTATGCTCTCCTGCTATTGCAGAAATCAGTGACTACCACAGAAAACAAGTTCAAGGACAATAGCTATGAAACCTTCCTTCCTGGCTTCTGGGGAGTGATTCTTTGGGATATCACAGAACTCACGAGTGAGACTGTGTTGCATATGAAATCAAATAAATAGACGGACATTTTACCTACCATACCTTGTCTTTTAAGATATTTTCTCTTGTAAGTACAGATATCCTGTGGGCTACAGATTTCCTGAGAGCTAGAAATAGTTCTCTCTCTCCCCTCTTTGTCTCCCTGTTTTAGTTTTGACTACAAGAATTTATAGATAACTCAGGAGTATTTCATCTAGTGTTACAGTGAGCCATAACAGTTTTTTCCTCTGTTTTTCCTTTTTTTTTTTTTTTCCCTGTAGCTGGACAATAGAGATTTGGAAAAGAACAAAACAAAACAAAACAAAAACAAACAAGCAAAACAAAAACAAACAAAAACAAAACAACACATCATTACATGCCTACAGACTTTTCTATGCAGGAGGATGCAGTAATGCCAACTCTCCTCATTAAAATATCTATTGATTTATTTAACAGATATACTAAAAGCACTGGCTATAACAGAGCATCTACAGATTCCTTGGCAGACAGTGCTCCCAAGCATTTACCTTCCTTGGCACCAGAAGGCATGTTCAGAAACTCCCTATGTTCAAGATTTCATGATCACAAAACCCTCTGCAGATATCTCTAAGAGTGATGAACTGCTTGCATGTATCTCCTGTACAAAAGCATGCTTTTAAATGTAATGGTAAGCTGGAGAACTGTCCAAGCCATACACTGCATACTCAGGAGCCCCACTTAGAAGATATTTTTGCTTTATTGGAGACTTCTCCTTGGCCTGCTGATGTGTACAAGAAAGTAGTTCTCCTGCTTGGGAAAATAGGTAGTTCTTTGGCAGTTCACCCTTTGTATAGCTTTCCAAATTTTAGATTAGAGTGTAACTAAACATTAGCTTGAAATGGAAAGTCTCATCTGGGCTCATACTTCATCAAAAACAAGGAGCTAGTCCAATGGGATTTTTAATTTCAACTCCACCTGTAATTTTATCTGCAAATCTAAAGCTCATGAGTAATGAAATGGGAAAATCATAAAATGCCTACAGCTTTTCAAGCTTCAGCCTGTGATTTTCCAGCACCATCTGACTTTCATTTATTCTCACATCACTTTTCATGAGAGCTACTTGAACCCTCACTTAAAGAATTTCCAGAAGCATCAGAAAAAGCCTTGTGCCTATGAGTGAAGGTTCATATTGAATGAGATACAAGGGCTAGAGCTCTAATGGAAACTTCAAAGTTGAGACAACTCCTACAGATACCACCTCCAACTGGACTTTTCCTGTAGCTTCTGTCCCTCTACCACTTGAATGCAGGCTGCAGCCAACTGGAAATGAAGACTACAGCCGGGTTATATGATAGAGCTATGGCATTTCTCATCATTCTGTATAAAGTTAGTCCTCTTCAGTTAAACACATTCCCTTCTTGTCTTGGTCATCAACTTTGCAGTTAGCTATGGTATTTTATAACCATGATCATCTAGGGTTTAAGTGAGGCAATAGCTTTTAGAAGGAGAAAGTTTATCTCCTATTGGATCACTGTAAAAGAACAGATAAGCACCCAGGCACGCAAGGCCAAATGTTCAGAAAGGAATTGCTCATTTGAAAGCTTGTCTTTTCTCTCCAGCTTGGTCAATTTGTCTAAGGAAAGTACTTTTCCTTGCCAGACTTGCCTTAGCCACCCCTGAAATGCTACACAGAAGTCAGGGAACAGCAGTTTGGATTCCCTGTCAGGAAGTGCTCATAGACAATTTTTGAAGAGCTGGAATGCCAGCCATAAACATGAATTATCTGTAGGTCTTGTGGACTTAGATGGGAGCTGGTCTGGGTTTTTTGGCTGCAGATGCTCAAGGCCATTCCTTGGCAGTGTTACAGCAAAAATATTTATACAACGATGAAGCACAACTTTGTCAAAGCATTTGCACAAATTAAAAACTTTGTTTTTCCTTGCTCTTATTTATAATAGTACTCTAAAACAAAACAGAACAAAAACAAACAAACAAACAAACAAAAAAAACAAAGCAAAGCCACAACAACCCAAAGTTGTTTTCCCAATGAAGGAATTTTAATTGGTTTTCATGACAGGACTCGGTGACACTGTAGGTCCTTTCTCATGAGCACTGGGCCTGCGTTTCCTTCATCTTTAGACCCAGGGGAAGTAACCTGTTGCAAGTTTTATCAGAGGAAAAGCAGCACTAAAGAGAGGTCAATCTTGAGACCTAGAATACTTCATTGCCTTGCTCTAGCTACTTAGACAGACAGCTTCCTTTTCATCTCGGTGTTAGTGCAGTCCCTTGTACAATTTTTCAGACCCATGGCTGAAGATACTCCATGGATATATACCAATGATAAGCTCTTTGGCATCACCCTCTCAGTGGCTAGGTCAACTCACTGAAGATCTTACTCAAATATTTATACAGCTCTGATGGGCAGGATGTGAATCTATCCAAGTGTAATTAAGCAGAGCGGTTCTAGTTCAGCCTTTTCACCACTACAGAAACCTGCTGCAATAGCTATTCATTTAATCTTTCCTTTTGAATATTGAAATAGAAATGCTTTTAAATGCTTAGGCATCATCTCGTGTGAAATGTGGGAATGAGGAGGAAGAGGAAAGAATATTTTCCTCTTATTGAGAATTCTGTACCAGTAGCAAGAAACAGAGGCTTTAATATAGGGAATTTATGCTGAGCAATCTGTCTTAGCTGAGCTGTAGAACAAGCAGTTTTTCACCCATAATATGAAACAAATTCATTTTTGGCTTCAGGCTGCTTCTTGAATGCATGATAATGCAGACAAGGGTTTCTTGAATTTTAACTTCAACTTTAAAAGAAAAAGGAAATGTCTGTATTTAAAATCTGTGGTCACATATGGACCCCGGTAAGGTCTGTTGATGTTGAATACTTCGCTGGCAGCTGCGCAATACCTGGGAGATACACTCTATGCACCGAAGAACAGAAGGATAACAATGAACTGCTAAGTTAACTCTCGTGATTGTGCTAGGTATAAGCACAAGAGAGAGATATTACATAACCTCTCTGAAATGAATGATCTCAAAGATCTCTCACTCTGAGAAATGGATTTGTGTACCTGCATAGACTCACAATGGGTGAAAATAAGATTTTATTTTCAGATGTCTTGGTAGCCAATTAGAGCTATTCAGAAAATAGCAGTTTCATTTTTTAGGCAAATATTGGAATTCCTTTATTTTTTCTCACTTCAAACTGGAATAAAAAGTTAACATTTGCTGATGCAATAATCATCAAGAAAACTGTACTATAGTACTGTAGTAAAAAAAAAAAAAAAAAAAAAAAAGAAACAATGAGGCTAACGTCTTATTAAAATAAAATATTGAAATATTGACAGTTTCATTAGGAAACTAGCAAGTATAGTAAAAATTGATATGCCATCTCAGCTTGCTGCTGCAAAACTGCAGTTCTCCAGGTCCTGCTCCATGCCTGTCTTAGCAAGGGCTGTAATAACTGCATTACACACAGCTGTGACTGTGTCCTGCAGCTTGCTTTTCTCATGCATTAACAGCATTTTAAGAGAATTTTCTATGAATACTGTTGGGTCTGCTGGTATTTAAAGCCCTTGTGCCACGGTATCCCGTGCAAGAACAAGCTGTTTGGTAGAGCAGGCAGAGGTTCCTTGTTTCTGCCCCAGCAGTGTCTGCGGGATATGATACACAGTCAGCTTCATGCTGATGTTCTATTAGAGAAAAAGCATATTTCTGGGAGCCTAGGGTGTCTACTTTCTAATCTAGCCTCACTCCGTTGTTCAAAATACAGCTCTCTCTGCATTGGCAAGCAAGTGATCTCGCCGCTTAAATTCTACCTTGCTCTTGCAATGAAGCAGTAGTAGAAATGGCGAGAAACATTAGGGAATAATGTCTGATAAAGACAAGGGTGAAACAGGTCCCAGAAAGCCCATTTTGCTTCGGAGCTCTTTTACGTGAAAGCTTCATGCATTTGTTCTTGCTGACAGAGTTAGAAATGTATGAGGCTGTCAAAAACAAACTCAGAAGCAATGTTATGTCTGTCACCATGTTGGTGGAGTTTAGATATGACTGAGAAAAAGAATTTGTTTCCTTGGTAGCAGAAAATTGCTTATTTTACAAGGTGCCATGGAGAGTGTTATCTACTTGGGATTTATGGAGGTAGAGGCTTTAATAATGCATTTCAGCAGGAAAGGAATATTTGTTTTAGGACATACTTTCCAGTGTGGTGGTTGGCTTTTAGACACACTGTGTCTTGAAAATTGATAATGCACATATCAGAGAGCTTGGAAGTCACTTGCCACAAGGGCAGGCAGGATTCGTGGAGCTGAAGCTCAAACTGACTGGGTAGATCCCAAGGCTCAGGGCACCCTGGCTGGCGGACATCCTGGTGGGACAACATCAGAAGAGGAGCATGAGCACATGCATCAAATGAAGTTCATTATTTTGGACAGCGTCTCCTGGTGTGGAAATGCCATTAGCAAGAGCGGTGGTGTTTAAGCCATTAAAAGCTATTCCTATATGGTAGTATCGGGATTTGGTCCTGTGGAACATTGCTTGTTGACATCTGAAAATAATGATGAGATAGCACAAGACTTTGAACCAAATTCAACGAGGATAAGAACAGTGCTGTTGCTTTCATATTAAAGTCAGAGGATTGGAAAACATGATATAATTTACAGTTATTTGGCACGCAGCAGCTCTGTCAGCTGAGTGGAACTGACACACCAGGCTGGGTAGGGAGGAAGGCACATCGCGTGACAAACAGCTAACAGGAGGATAATATCAAGTGGGTGCCGAGAGTTATTTGTTGCTTAATGAAGAGCCTCTTGAGATTGAAAATTTACAGTCCTTTCACAGTTCAATTTTGTCGGAGTACAGAATAAAAATAACCATTGACTAGACCGTGGAGATGTTTCAATGCACAGAGGAAGTAGCGCAGACCTTGCAGACCCAAGGCACAAAATTATATTGACAAGGGAAGGCAGACCCAGAGAACGAGCCAGCAAAGGCCAGCTAGGGCATAAAATGGGGGTGGTAATTAGGCCACTAATTAGATTCTTAAGGAAGGAAGGATGCTTTCGAGTAGAAAAAGGAAGAAAAAATTCCCAGCACACTGTCAGACAGGCATGCCGTTTTCCCCCCGGACCAATCTGCCTCATGATTTCTACCACAAGCCAAGTGCTGGTGGAGATGAGAAGAGGTCTGAGCAGCTGGCGCTGAGATGTGAGGACCTTGTGCCAGAAATAGGCACATATTCGCTGCAGAAAAAATGAAGTTCAGATCAGAAACTGCCGTGACTCCTCCACCCACCTTGAGGGAAGGGGCCTGGTCAAAAAGTTGGGAACAAAACTGGGTTTTGGTGAGCAACGGCTATGGATGGAGGTGTTCAAGGCAGGAATTGCCCTTTGCAAGCCAGAATGCAGTGCCATCTTGTAGGTGATCTCAGTGAGGTAAATTACAAATGCTGAGAATGTTCCCTGTAGAAAAACATGTCTCCAGTGAGTTCAAGAAGCTGAATTTATGTCCTACAAATGCCTGAACTTGATTTTCTGAGATGGTTGGAGTCCCTGCAGAATCACATACATTTTTGACCTGTGCTTGGCGTCATCCTGACCCCCCTTCCACTTGGTCAAGTTTATAAATCACACTCATTTCATTATATTTTTCGTTTTCTAGGCTGGGAGTTCAATAGTCTAGTCACACACAAATATAATCCAAATCCTC
Source organism: Cygnus atratus (assembly GCF_013377495.2). Classification (NCBI taxonomy): domain Eukaryota; kingdom Metazoa; phylum Chordata; class Aves; order Anseriformes; family Anatidae; genus Cygnus; species Cygnus atratus. Next base: position 4,192,003 of record NC_066368.1, read on the forward strand.
TCTCCATACCATTTTAGTTCTTATCACAAAAATGGCTCACTCTGAAAAGAACTTTTACAAAAAATTGTTGATTCTGCCAGAATGGATGAAAGCTAAATCTGTAATATGAAGAGAAGAGAGAATTCAAATAGTAAGGAAAAAGTGAAGGCACCTGGGACACAAAATAAATGTGTCATTTTAGCTGTGGCTCTTTCACCTCTGTTTTATTGTGTTCATGTTCTTATTATTTGAAATAACATCTCAGATTTAAAATAAGCATAATACCTGAAATGGCAAAAAGGCCAGAAAAGCTATTCAGAACCTTAAAAGTACAGTTAATATAATTTAGAAAATATTTAGTGGAGCAACGTTTTCAAGGTACATATGCAAATGGTGTGGATGGCAGTGCTGGAAATGCAGTTATGATCAACCGGTTGGGCTGAGCCTCTCCCTGTGTCTGGGACCATCTCATTGTGTGCCATATCAAGTGCAGCCTTAGGAGTGTTTACCGTCCCATCTCCTCCCAGCTCTATATCCCACCCACGAGGTGTCACTGGGGACTGCTCGTCTCAGGGCAGGAAGTGGCAGAAAGGAGTATTTTGGTGAACACTTGCCAAAATACCCTCTGTGAACAATGGGAGCAATGATATTATGGATGTCCACTGGAGAGTGGACACAGCCTTCAACTCCACTGAAAAAGGTTCCCTACAGAAAAGTTATGCTCCAAAAAAGTTGAAGACTGGTCAGTGGAGCTTGCATCTTCCTGACAATTCAGCTACTTTGGTCAGAGATTGTATCCAAATAATCTAAGATCATATTAAGGCCAAGTAGGGCCACTAATACTTGTCCTCATGCTTTTTTTTTTATTTTTTATTTTTTTTAATTTTTAAATTTTTTTATTTATTTTTTTATTTTTTCTAGCATTGGGCCAGAAAAGGGGAGACTTTGAGAGAGAGAGGTGACATCTGGAGCAGCTAATAACCAAGCTGCGTCCCCCAGCTGCATCCCCCAGTTGCAGCATGTGTAAGACGGTGTTGGCCCCAAAAGTTGACCAGAGGTCACCTTTATATCTTTCCTACAGCAGAAAGCACCAGGAGCCGTGGCTCAGCCGGTGGCCAGTTGGAGATGAAACCAGCTCACCGCGTGTCCTGCAGCAGCAGCTGCTGGGGCCGGCGGCAGCCCGGTGGTGGGAAGTCTCCAGCCATGCCGTGGGGACACGGTGTGCGCTCACTGCTGTGGACAGTCCCGGCGGAAAGGACAGGACAGCTCTTTGTGTTCCTTTGTGTTGGCAACGCCGTGCTTTTGTATGGCTGCAGGCTCTGGAGGCTGGGTAAACAGCTGAGCACACAGCTAGCCACTTCTGAGAAAAAAAAAAAACAAACAGGGATAAACCCAGATTTTGCTGCAAAACTGGAAATGAGGAAGAGGAGCGTCTGATCTTGGCAGGACATGCCCGGGGCGCTGCTCCAGCCGTGGGTGGAAGTCCCCATCGCCGGCAGCCCAGTGCAAGCAGGAAGCATCCTGCTGCAGCCCCGGAGGAAGCCCTCGCTATGACAACAGGAAACGGCTGACAAACATGAAATGTTGGAGAGGAAAGCAAATATTGCAACTCGGGACGGAAATGGCGATATTTCAATCAATGTTGTCACATCAGCTACGGATCGTTATTGTTTCCTTGAAAGAAGTGGAAGATGGAGAGGAGCAGAGAGTTTTATCTTGCAGCACAACTCCTACCTTCAATAAATGTGCACAGAGTGCAGAGCGAATTCGCAATGCCCTGGTGACTGCAGAGTGCCCCGCGAAGTTCAGCATCAATACTTCTCCGCTACTTGCAGGTCGTAATTGACAGTGGCAGTTTAATTAAACAAAAACAGCGAGGCACTTTCTTGCTAAAAGGGCAGACCATAATCATTTTCTAGAAATGGACTCCTCAAGCTCTCGATGAGGATAAACAGTTGCAGCATAAACAGTTGCAGCACTTGCAAATTCTGCTAAGTGAGTTCAAGCCTTCATTGTTATCTTGCCTTTTTTATACTGCAGAATTGTTGGGAGGAATAAAAAGATTCAGAATATTTATTACTCTTCTTAAGGGATTCATTGCATTCTACTTTGCAGTGCTTTTTCATATTACCAGTTGTCACTGTACACACATTTAAAAAATACTTAGTGTTATAAAGATAACACTCTCATCACTTTAATGACTTTGCACTAGTGCAAATGAAAATGAATATTAATAAAGTTAGCAGTAACCATGGTACAGTAAAAAAATGGTTATTTTCTTTTACAGATCAGCGTAGTCTGTTTTACTAAAAATGTCTACTCAGCCCCAATTCTTCCCTGAGGTGGTTCTGCTGCCTATCAGCACTGCCGTGACTGAATGAAGACACCATATGTGCATTTCTCTGCCAGCAGGTATACAGGTCTTTGGGGGTTCTGCAGGAATCCCAGCATACGGGTCAGACTGACATTTCTTTTTCGATCCAGAAGAGAAATAGCAATGGTGCTACAGCAGCCTTTCTAGACAGTTCTGCATTGTCTCATCCAAGCAGCTTTCCATATCCTTTCTGATCGTTCTTCCCTACCGTTTGTATGCCAGCAGAGCTGCCTTACCTACCTGAGCTGCTGCCAGGACGTGCCAGAGCAGCTTCATCACGGCTTGGCCAGGGCTGCACACGATTTCGGTCTTGCACTGTAAGATAGAGCAAAGCCGGGGTCATGTCTGGGGACAGCCCCACACCCAGGGAGCCGCGAGCTTCCAGGAAGGCTCAGACATCCTGTCTGTGGGTGATCTGCGAGAGCGCAGCCGGTTCAGGCGGCGTGGGATGTGTCCGACTGGTCACAAGTCTCCGGCCCAGCTGCACAAGGCATGAGCAGTTGGTCTGGCATGGCCCAGAGGCACTGGGCTGGCTCTAAAGGGTCTGTTCATTTGATCTCTGTTACTGCAGGAGACATAGCTATGGTTTTTAGAGGCCTCCTTGCTTGGTATGAATCACTGGAAGTTGTGGACAAGGGGAAAAAATCCTGCAGTTGCAACCTACCAGAAAAGAAATCTTTGTGGAAGCAAATGCGTTGTAGTATTCATTTATTAAATGAGTCAAATGAAAGTTTGCTCCCTCTTACATTAGGTCATTTCACTTTTATTTTTATTTTTTAATAGTCACCACCAAACGATCAAATACAGAGATTTTTCCATCCCTGTACATTTCCTAAACATTTTTCTTTGTTTATATGAAGGTTGAATTTGAGATTCAGAGCACATGGAACTGAGAACCAAATCTTTTTGCATGATTTTTCTCCAGTATACTCTGTGCTGACCTAAAAACAGCTATAGAAGCAATTAATACCAAGTAGTAGTATCTTCCACAACAGAGAGAATAATCTATTCTGAACAACGAGCTCTCAAACACATGGTGCTTTCTTAGTCTAAAATGAGAGTTAAGCCAAAGTTCTGAAAGTGCAGTCAGAAGAAATAAAGATATTGCAAGATTTCAAATACTAAGCATGAATATCTTAAATTCAAAAACCAAGAGTTTATGTAAGTTTAAGCCTTGAGATTTTTACGTCTACAAAATCTGATAATTTTAAAGTTATTGTCCTTACTACACAGAACTCTCACATTGCTCATTTGCTTTTATGGTTGGTGGACATTTTTACACACTAAGGCATAAATTTAATAGAGTAAACAGTAGTGTAAAATACTACAGATAGCAACTGTACAGCAGCCAAGCACTGGATCTTATAGTGAACTTAACATTAGGGTTTCCTGGTTGAACAGATGGCAAATGTCAAGCCTGATGATGCATTAATGTAGCTCTCTTCAGTGCAATCTTTTGATGGAAGGAAGCTTGAGGTCAAATTCACAGAAAATCTGCATTAACTGCACCAGTACATTATCCAAAACACTCACTGTGATGATAATACCTTGACAAAGACTATATTCATGTGGATATGCAAGTCATCTCAGATATTTGCGCTTGGCTTTCCAGTTTGGTGAAGGTATCTGGGATTTACAATGGGATGGAGACCATCAGCAAACCGCTGGTGGCAGAAGTTATGAGAGATTCAAAATGAAGGAGAATTGATTCAATCCGATAGCCTAGAATAATATATTTCTCTATTTTTGACTCATAGATATAAAGAATTTAGTAAGAAAATGCGGTGTGTCATTGTGGGATCTTGTGCTAATTCAATGACCTCTGAAGCACTTAATGAATAGTGCAGGAGTTTGACCTAGCTCTAAACATAGCCCTGTTTTCTGCACCATTATGACAGTGTTACTAGCCTTGGGTATAAAGGAAATGTAGTTGTATTTTACAGGACAATGTAGGTTCCAGAATGTTCGTTCACCTCTCTACATTGGCATTACTAATCTGTCTTTCTGCACCACTCTGATTTACCACAGTCCATAAAATGCACACTAAGACCTCTCACTACTATTTATGTCACTGTCATTTTTCTTTATTTTGTCCTGCTGTTATGCTTTCAAGCAGTGAGAAGCTGGCAGCCACTGTCTTAAGGATAAAAATGAATTGACTAAATTAATAATGGCCACAGGGTACTGAGACAACCAGAGGTGTGGAGAAAGGTGGCCAGGTTCCCAAACAGTGTTATTAAATATAGCAATATAACCTTGGTGAGTCAATACAACATCAATTGCCCACAACTAACACAATAATTTTACCATCCAGAAACACTCCAGGGAAATAAACATATCTCAAGATTGCCAGGAAAGCCAAATCATTAATGAACAGAATGATGATGAAATGCAGAAAGTCTTGGTTCTTGAGCAAAGAACATTAGTTTCAGGGACATGAAGCTCATTTGTAATGTGAATTTAATTCATATAATCAACACAAAGACTCTGAACAGCAAAGAGGAGATTTTCTGAAATGAAGATTGATTTCTTTGCCAGTACTTTTATGTGAAACACACTCACAAATTGTATTTCTGTGGCCAGGAGTGGATATTTAGATGCCTAAATATCCATTTGTGTATACCAATGGGCAGTTTGCCTCCGCAACTAGAAGAATAGCAGTAGAGCTGCAGGTTTTCCAAGTCTGAGTTCCCAGTGGTACTTCTCGACTCTCACTTTGAGGAGAACTGGCTCGCTGTGCTTTTCTGCCCTCAGTACTTCTGGATAAGATTCAGAGGACATTGAAGTGCTCCATAGCACTGGTCCTAGCTCTTTGTACAGGGGTGAGACTGTCCCTCGGTCTCATCTGCTGTGTAGTTATGCTTCCCATTAATATTTCACTTCTCACTAGAAGTTCTCAAAGCTCTTTTCAAACCTAATTAAGGTTCACGTTACGTTTAAGAATGAGGCAGATATCCTTATGACAGGAAAAGTGAGGACAAGAGAAATGAAGTGACTTATTCAATATCACACAGTTGCAGTCTTGAGACTGAAACACAAAGATCTCGATTCTTGTTAGTTTGCTCTAACCACTAATGAATAATAATGACTGACCATATTGAAAATTAATAGCACTTTCACCGTGCTTAGCACGTTTAAAGTGCTGTTGAAATACTAATTCATTCATCCTCGCTGATCACTGGGGGTTATGCAAGAGTTTCTTCCTGCAACTTGATCAGCTTTGCACTCGTGGAAAACCACTGAGTTAATCAGATTGCTCACCAGTGGAAAGCAGAGCATGGAGAGGATTGCAGGATGAGGAATGAGAGAGGATGCTCACACTGTCTGGCTTTGTGTGTAAAACTGAAGTGTCTGATGTAGGGGTGCTTGAGCTGAGAACTTGTCTCCCTTACCATCAGCAAAGAGAAGCAGGCTCCATTAGAAGGCATTCAAAGCATCTGAGTTAGAAGCTATTTCTCTGTGCTGAGCCTCTGGAGAGCCTAACATTAGAGGTCTCAAGCTAGACATGTGAATCCTCTCCCTTAAGTGCTTATTATTATTCCCATTTTGCAGGTGGGTGAACTGGAAAAGACAGGACTGTGCTAAATTAGGTGAGCTGCCTGCAGAGGAAAGGCTCCCTCCCTGCTCCGCCCCCCCCCCCCCCCCCCCCCCCGTAAAACCTAAAACCCCCTGAAGTGTGTATGTGAAAAGGAATGTAAATATGAATAAATCTCTGGAGAATATGTTTAGGCTGTAAAATACAGAGACAGTATCAAGATATCTGAAAGTGCTCTTAGAATATATGGTGAGTCACGGGCATGGCACTGTGTATTAAATGGTCAACACTTATTCAACAAAAGTAATTTCTCATGCGAGACCACAGGAGTCACAGAAATTGGCTTTGCACCAAAGTGCCTGATTCAGCAAGATATTACCAGTGTGCAGAAGCTCTGCTGCTATGTTTCAGCTTTTAGGCACTGGGAGACAAGAAGTAACCAGTGTGAGGAGAAACCAAGAGACTCCTTACAGATTTGAGCATGGCAGTGTTTTAACTATGTGAATAGAAACTTATCGTTGAAAAATATGTAATAAGAATAGATAATATATGTATGAAATTCAGCCCTCCCATGCTATTTCTTTAGCTTGTATGAGGCAGATTGAATTTTACTTCTCTGTCTTCTGCTACCTCTACCATTCCTCTTGAAGTCAGAATTCAGTTGCAACTATGGCAGACATTAAAAATGATAACATAAGAAAGTGTTTACCAGTTCTACCACTGCAGGTGTCCTGGAAGAATGACTACAAATTGAAATGACTCCATTACAAAGCCTGACAAAGGGTAAAAAAAAAAAAAAAAAAAAAAAAAACAATATTCATTTTTTCCCCTGAAATTAACATAAAGACTAGCACTTGAAGAAAACATTTATCAGTATGTCAGCAAGGAGGTATGTGATTTATCTTTGTAATAATGGTTTTTGTAACTTAGAAGGTAAAGAGTTGATCCAGCTTGTTATTTTTCATATGACATCTAGGAAGTTTAATGACTTTATTTGTGTTTCTAAAATGAAAGCTAATCTAGCATAAGTGTGCCTGGCAATGCATCACCCACAGCTGGACAGGGTCAGGGCCCATCGTCTGGTCCTGAGGGAAAGAAGCCTGGCAAGAGCCATCATTGCACAACTAAACTCTCTTCTCCTAAAGAGGGCTGATCTCATGTGTTGACCTCATCAGTGACTTCATGCCTATGGGAACAGCCCCTGACCATGCTGTTCCCTGAAGCAGGCACCCTCTGGGAATGCTAGCTGCCCGAGGCTAAAAGCAGAGCCTGCAAAAGCTTGAGTGCAAGTCTGGCTTCAGATTTTGGCCCCTCTACCCTCAGAGTGGCCAGGTAACAACTCCTCACCAGGTCAGAAGGACCCCTGGAGAACCCCTTGGATCCTCTCTTATACAGGTATGTGGTTTTCTCCTCATACGTAGGATTTCTGTTGCAGCAAAAGGCCAGTCCACACAGAGAACATTCACCCCATGTACTTTATATTAACAAACCAGCATTGGTAATTCAAATATTTACACATTATGGCTAAAAGAAACAGCCCTTCCCTTCCCTTCCCTTCCCTTCCCTTCCCTTCCCTTCCCTTCCCTTCCCTTCCCTTCCCTTCCCTTCCCTTCCCTTCCCTTCCCTTCCCTTCCCTTCCCTGTGCTTGTTAGAACACATTCTTGATCAATTTTTAAATGCTTCTTTTTGAATTTAAAAGCTAAAGGAAGAAGAATAAATGACATGAAAAAAGAAACCCTGGGCAGGGGAGTGCACACAAAATGTCCCAGTGACCTACAATTCCTTACCACAGGCACAGTGGTGAAATATGCGACCATACAGCATATATCTGGAGAGTGACATTTTAAATGTATGACACAGAGGGGTAAAGATTGCTCAGTAGCAGAAATTAAAAACCTCCAAGGGCAACACTCTTCCCTCCTCCTTCACAGGAGCAGAGCTGCCATTAACTTCAGAGGCAGCAGTGTGTGCTTTGAACCAGGAGCTACATGCAACTGGTGCCAGAGAAGCCACTGGAGAGTTTTAGCAGAGATCTGTGGCATCTTGGAGCATCTTTTCCTATTTAGTCTGCCTTAACCACCCAAACTCCTTCTATAATCAAAGCTCATGATGTGTTACAGATTACCAAAGACTTTTTTTCTGCGTTAATACAAATAATTCAAATAAGAGACTGAACTAACCTAACGCCAAGCCCCTTGGTTGCTGGCTCACATAGTTGTTCCACAGCTGCAAAGAGCCCTTGGTTGGTGTCGAGAGTTACTGGAAACCAGTGTGAAACCCCCTGGCCGTCAGCACATGTGAGCTATTTCTGCTGCCAGTCTGAACCCATCTTCATGTGTCTTCTAAATCATAACCCCTCATTCAGATTCCTTTAGGGAATCGCAGAGCTGTGCATGCACCAGGCTGAAAAGTGTTGCCTGCCCTAGGAGTTAAACACACATTTTTCCAAAAGCAGCAGGCTTCAGTCGGCTCCGAGCCTTCTTGTTGCATGTGGTGCCACAAAAGCATTATGGTAATTCTGAGCACTGAACCATTTAAAATCTATTTTAATCGATTCCTGGCTATTTTGTGATTCCAGCATATTGTTAAATGGGTGGTAGATAAAAGTAGCAGGAGGTAACATCTTCTTTTGTATTGCTGCAGGGAGATCATGCCTAAAATACAGCATTAAATTCTGGGTACCTCATTGCCAGAGAGATGCAGACAAATTGGAAGGAATTCATAGAAGAGCAATAAAAGTGATTAAGGGTCTGAAGAGACTGAGTTACGAGCGAAGATTAAAGGGACTTAATATGTATCACTTGGCTAAATGATGACTAAGAGGGAAATGATACCCTTCAACAAGTACTTGGAGGGCATAAATATCACAAATAAAAAGGAATAATTTAGGGTGCTGAAGGACATACAACTTGGGATAAAAGGATGGTGTTAGGCAAAGGGAAACTGGCTCTGAGTACACATCATTAAATCTAACAGACCATTTGTGGGAAAACGAATCCTGACACATTTATCTAATCCTGTTTCAGTATCAATTATTGCCTGTTCTTGGAAAAATCCTGTTGTCTTCAATTAAAGACTGAGAAAGGACTCCCAGATGCAATCCAGGGATTTATGAGCCAAGAAGCAGTGGCAAATTGGGAAAAGTGCAAGAAAAAAAATGTTTGGAGTATTTGAAGGTTGATATACCCTTTTCCCAGCACCAAAGGATGTATAAAGACATGAAATCAGTGATCTGAATTTTAAGAATGTGTCTGTTGCCAGGATACCACAGGGAAAATAAAAGTAATAATGCATTTCTTTACAACGTACACATTCCATTAATTCCAGTGAGAACTGTACCAACACTTTAATGGGAAAACAGTCCATGAAGAAGAATAAATCTTCCTCTAATTTTCTCATAGCACCACTTAGAGCTACGAACCCGGCCTCAGAGCTGGAAGAAGTGCTGAAATGTTCTCCACAAGCCTGACAGCGCTGCAGCCCTAACCCCAGTCTGTCTTAGAAAGCAGCCGTGCATTCAACAGGATTGAATGTCTGCGTGAAATTAGGTTTTGCCGTGCCTGTGCCCAGCAAAGCGGATCAGCGGCATAGCAGTGTAATGCCTAAAACTGCTACACACGCCGTATGTAGCACCTTGTGGTTTTTTGGACCTACTGCATGGAAACTCCCTGACACCATTCAGAAGTCCCCACGCAGGACATGATTTTGCTCCCAGCTCCAGCTCCCCCTTTGCTTCCGTGTGCTGAACCTGCTGCCTCGGGGGGAGTTGGCTTTTCTGTTTGCTCCTCGCAGCTCACAGCACAAGGGGGACAGAAGCTCTTTGGGGACGTTATTCGCTTTTCCTGTCATAACCCACATCAGGTTCTGGTGAGATAAGAATTTAATGTGAGGGCATGAGTTTATGCTGGTACCCTGTGGAAAAATCCCTTGAGAAAGCCTTTGGAAAGCTGGGCCTGGGGATGGGAGGTCGTTGGAGAAGAGCACCCCAAAAGCAGCAGGAGTGGGAAGCAAAAGTCTCCGGGGTTGTTGTGGGGAATGGACTTCCTCCAGTGTTTGAGGGTGGGAGAGAGCAAGCGCCAAGCAGACACATCAGCATTCCTGCCCTCTTTGTGAGAATAGCCTAAAGATGCTGATGCTGTAGCAGGCACACAGAGGAAGAGCAGTCCATTTCCCCGGATTAGCATCCCATTACAGCTGTGCTCTGAGGACACAATCTGATTTGTTTATCCCGGAGTTAACTCTGGCTGTAAATGTGCAGTTCTGCTCCTGTCAAACCCAGCCACCAGACCTCTTCACCAGGGGTCTGCCCCTAACTGCGATCAGTAGCAATGAGGTAGGAATCTCCTGCATTAAAAAATCACCTTTTATATTCATGCATCTGTGCTCCCAGCTTTCTTTTTTTTCTTTTTTTTTTTTTTTCCACTTGATGACTTGATAAGCCTGCTTAGAGCTTGCAAATATGTTCAAACATGTTTTAAAAGCGAGATGATCCTTTCTACGTTGCACAGTGAGCATGACAAGCAAGAGAAATCATATCTACAGAATTGGGGGTCAGGAGCTTTTGTTTTCTGAAAGCCAGTATAGTCAGGAACAGTTTTCCTATGATTTCTCTGTTTAATCTCTTCATTTCTTCCCTCTTTAAACATCTTGAATCATGAGAATTAAAGCCCAACCTTAGTTTTAAAGATTATTTATTTTGACTGCTCTTTTTTTCTGACTATAATTGTCCGCGATAACACAATTCATTGCTGGAGAGTGATTTAATACGTCAAAACATTTTGGATTTCCCTCCCCATCTCACTGGGTAATGTTGAAGATAGTCTGCAAGTGCCCATGAGATGGGTAGACAGAAACTTTATGGACTGTCTGGAAGCTGCTGCTTGTGGGTACTGCATGAAGGTATTTGCTCCAGCTGATGGTTGGTGGGGAGTGGGGTGAGCAGATCATTTCCCAGGGAATGAAGATCGTGTTTTCATGACAGTTTCTTTGATTTTTTTCTTAAATATATAGAAAGGAAGGAAGGGAGTGCAGAAATCTGGCTAAGCGTAATTGCTATTCAGAGCATCCCATGAGGCCTAAAAAGGCTTTGGAGGGCAGCATATTTAACCCAGAGCAGAAACACTGAATATGTGTGAATATTTCAGAAGTACCAGGTTTTACCCAGTCAGCTGTTTTATTCCGAGGGGATTTTAAGGTGAGAAATTGGTGAGACTCATATATGACCTTAGCTGAGACTCTCTGATCCATCCAGAGCTCACATATACCATGAAGTAGGAAACTTGTGGATGTGTGTTTTTAAGTCAGTCTCTTAGTTATCTGTATGTGATCTTACAGGTGTATTTGAATTCTGTTTGGCTCCCACTCACAGCTGTAGTTTGGAAGCTGTTTTGCAGTCTACTTTTAAGTTATATATGGTTTCACTTCAAAGGGGATTCCTGTGATTTTTTTTTCTTTGAGATGTTTCTGATTGCTATAACCAAAGTTGGATTTAGGAATGGAAAATCTCCTAAAACCCAGTATTTTCATACTTAGCTCATGCTTTGTTACCTCGACATGTTAGCAATGAAGTCGCTGAGCACTACCCATGCAGATTGAAACCCGACAGTGGCTTCCCTTAGTGGTAGGAGACGGGTACAGAGAGCTTTCCTCCTGCGGTGTGCTAACACCCAGACCTTGGCCAGGGCAGGCACAGCTGCACAACTTCAGATAAGGCAAGCCCTGTGAGCGTGGCACACAGCCCTGCCGTGACACCGCACGCTGAGCACCGCAGGAGCGTGCAGACGTTGTGTGGACGGTTTAATGAGCAGACTGCACGTTCAGATAAACACATCTACTTATGTCTACACGGTGGGGTCCTCTTGACGGAGGATGAACCGTGCGCTTTCGGAGCAGTGGATTGTGCCTCCCTAGCCAGCGTTTGTGCTGTTGCTGATACAAACCTGAAGCAGGGCTGTGGGACCCGCTCGGGATCTTCGGGTCTCCCTCCTCCTGCCCCCACTCGGCGACTGGGGCCGCCGCCTTCCTCCGGCACCGTCCCGGTGGGACAGCCGGGATCCCCGCAGCATCCCTCGGGAGAGGCCTTGCCGGGAGCACCCAGCGAGCCGAGGCTGCAGCCGATGCTGCGCCGCTCCCGGCGGGGGCGATGCCCGGCGGGACCCGGAGCCGGCTGGGTGCGGGTGCGTGCGGGTGTGTACGGGTGTGTGCGGTGTTTCTGGGGGGGGTGTGCGCTGGGGGGGGGCGCACGGCGGGAGTCCCCCCCACCCCAGCGGAGCCGAGCACGCCTCCTCCCGGGCTGCGCAGCGCGGCCGGGGAGCGGCGCGGGGCTGCTCCCTCCCTCCCTTCCCCTTCCTCCTCCTCCTCCTCCTCCTCCTCCTCCTCCTTCCCCTCGCAGGGGCGCGGATGGGAGGACGAGCAGAGCGGCGGGCGCGCCTCCCGGCGCGGTGCGGAGCCGAGGTAAGCCTGAGCCGGCTCTGGGGGGGCTCCCGAGCCGCCTGCTCCCCAAGTTTGGAGGCTGCAGCACTTTGCGGGAAGTTGGGCGGCACCGCGGGGCTTCCACGGGGACACCTCGGGCTGCCCCGCTTTGCTCCGAGGGGAAGGCTGGCGAGCCCCCACCCTCCCGGGTTTTTTTTGGAGGGACGAGGGGCTGCACCCCCGCGGCTCGGCCGGTGGGGAGAGGTGTCCCCCCTAAGCGTGTCCCCGCGGTGACAAAGAGAGAGCCGCTCGCTGTCACCCCGCAGGGAGCTGCGCCCTGGAGAGGGAGCAGGCGCCCGGCGAGCGGCTCGCCCGGGAAGCTGCACCCAATTCCCGCACCGCATCCTCCCTAGAATTAAGCCCCGGAGGGATGTTGCCACTCACCGCTGCTTATTTTTCGGTGAAAAGGGGTATTTCTTCAACGCGAGCCGTTGGCCGGTAAAAATAGCTTCGTGGCATGCGTTTGCTGAGAATGCAGTCAAGGTTCAGTGGCGGGTTATTATGGTTAGGCTCTTAAGCAACAGTCCCCTCTCTGAACTTTGGTGGTGTCGTACATGGTGAGTTGGTGGCTTTTTGTTGTTGTTGTTTCTTCCTGTGCTGCTTCATTGTGACACTACAGCCGTACCCTGAGGTGAAGTCCCTTACTTGGTCACAGCCAGGTTTGCAGGTTAACGGGATAGACGGCAACATTGCTAGGGTGCTGCATCTCAACACTCACCAAACTGTCCGATATGGAAATGTATTTCTGTCTTATTCCATGGTTTTGGGCCTAAGGACGTCTTTGTATTGATTTGCTTGCATATGACATAAGAAAGGTTTCATTTTTTGAATTGCGTTAGCTGGAAAAAACACCCAGAAAACATTCTCATCTGAAGAACAAACATGTGCCTTTTGTGTTTGGTGACCAAGGAAAGAGCAGAGCAGTCAGCTGAGCAGATTACAGGTTAAACCCCAAAGTTTGCTGGAGCTAGTCATGAAGGGTAAATATTTTTAAGGTTTGAACGAAAATTACATGCGCTCATTTGTGTAAACAAATGCTTTATTGAACAGCATCATACTTGATACTAACTGGGGACTACTAGGTCTCTGGCAAAAAGGAAGCTTATCTTAATGAGAGGTCACAGCATCTATAGGATTTATATGTATTCTATAGGATTTATACGTATATACTTATGCTATTTATATAAAGTGATGTAAGTATTTGATTTATAAAGAAACACACACACACACACATATATATATATATATACTCATAAACAGTAAATAGTAATGGAATAGATATCTTAAGGTTTTCTTTGTCACTGATCACTTTGTCACTGATATGTTGTCACATATCTCTTGGCCTGAGAGCTTCTCTGCTGCTGGTGCCATTTCACTCTTGGGCATTGAGTCAAAGTATTCATCTGGCTCTTCACATGCCAAAAGGAAGAAAATCAGTTTGAATGCAGAAAAGAAGAAACTACTTCTATGAAGACTTAGTAGTGAAACTAATCTTTTTCTTATTTTATTTTTTTTCTTTTAAATGGCATTTATATCCTATGTCTGTAAGTGCAGTCAACATACAGTTCTGAAATCAATAACAAAATAGTTTCATGGTTCAAATTTTGTAACAGGAAGCCTAATCTCAAATTCAGAGTGCTTTATTTGAGGGTTTGGAACAGGAACATGATGAAACAGCGGAGATTTGCATGACAAAACACTTAATTCCACTAATGCAGTGGAAGACAGTAATGGATTTTATCTTCTTTGCTAAACAAAAAGTAGTTATCTGGAAACTACAAATGAGCAGGTTGAAGCAGACTCTCATATTTGGGTTATTTCATGTAGTTGAAGTGGAAGGATAAGTTATATAATCCACTAGCAGTATTAGTAAGGATGGGATTATAAAGGCATAATCAAAGAGAGGTAAATGAGATACTGCTTATATTTTAACACTATATTAACAGCACAGCCATTGAGCTATTTGTGTCCAGAAGTAACATAAGTTTGGAGTTGTCTTCTTTTTTTTTTTTTTTTTTTTAATACAAAATATTGCTATATAGTTACTGTCTAGAATTGATGTATTTGTTAGAAGCAGACTGGTAACTATAAAATTAAAATAGTCTGAAATACATAGAAAATTTTTATGGTGAGAAAAACAATGAAAGTAGTTAGAAATCATAGACCTTCTGGACGAACTAAATACACTTGTGCAAAAATAATCATGAACTGTGATGAACAATTTTAATAATAGAGATTGACAAGTCATTCTTTTGCTATTTATCTTCTGTGCTAAAGTCCTCTGAGTGCGTACAAGCACCTGATACCAGTCTTGAAACTTGAAGTGTCACCGAGAGTGTTTTTTTCTTTTTGTGGCCTGATAACATGCAACCCATGGCAGGAGCTCTATGAGAACTGGGACTTCCAGTGGACAGAGATGATGTTTGTAGCCCAGGTGATTTCAGTGGGTATTGTATGTGTTCTTAAACATGGACTGTGTACTAAAATCTCCAAGTGTTTATTTATACTTAAGGTCAAGTTGCTAGGTGGTTGACAGCAAACTTCCAAAGTTCATGGGGCTATTGTTAAACATGATGCTACACCTCCCATCACCCAATAGGGATCTTTTTCTCAAAATTCCTCTGCTGCCTGGCAAGGGGATCCTTCACATTATTAAATACTTTTCCACTGCTGAGTACTTCCCCACATGCTCAAAGGAACAAAATTTTAAGAAACTGTAGCTCAGCATTGTGTTACTTTTACATTTTGTGTTCTAAAAGTTGTTCAGATGCTTTCTCTAGAGATAAACAAGCAGCAGCAGGCCAATCTTGCCTAAATTACAACAATTTAGGAAGTTGGAACATCCAGCTGTGCTCTTTCAGTACAGATACATCATTCAGGTGAAGAGAGACATGACTTAAATAGGTATCAATATACTCCCTCTGTCTCCGAAGTTTTAAATACTCTTGCAGTTACTATGTCCTTAAAGGCTGTGTATCCTGCCATTAGAAACTGCAAGGAGATGTGCTGTTAAATCATTCAGTGCTGCTCTGGAAACTCAGGTGATGTGAATTGCTCTGTTTCCAACATCTTGGAGAGCTTTTAGGAGCCTCCCCTGGTTTGAGCTGAGCTCCTTAATTGCTTTCTTGAGGCTTCAGCTCCTCCCCTGCCCCACCTATTTTTCTCCTTACCTCGCACAGGGAGGGATAACTGAGTTTCCACCACGCTCCTTGGCTGGACTTATTTTGCTCAGCTGGAAGAACCCAAAGTGCGGTGGAAAAACAAGGTAGATTTCCAATAAGAGAGCTTTTTTTTTAGTGCTTTTCCCCACAAATTAGTTTTTCTTATTTATTTATGTTTCTAGCAGAAGGCACTGTTTTTCTTACTGAAGAACTGCGGAGCCAGATTTGAGTCTAAATACAGCTATTCACATGAGGGGATGGGATCTGTGAGTTCCTACAAGCTCTTATCTCAGAGCAGCCTGAATTACACTGATCTTTCCACTTTTACTGAAATTTCACTAAAATTGACTGGCTATGTATAGCATTGTTGACCCACTCTCTTAAAGATAGGTTGGGCTGTACGTGTATTTAACAGAAAGTGTGTTGTACAGTCGGTCACACTGGCTGTTTGTCTGTACGACCTTTTCATTTGTGCTTCCCTGTCCGAAGGACACGATTACAATTCTGCCCCGGTTGCTCGATTTAGTTTTTACATGCGAGGGAGACAGGAAAGCTACCGAGGAGCTGGAGTGCAGCAGACGCGCTGCAAAGGGAGCTCTGTAATCCTTTGATTACACAGCTGTGCCCGACATGCCACTAAACAGCACTTTAGGGGCAAGCAGTTAATGTAGCTTTTCCATGGAATATTTATTAATTTATGTTACACCTGGCTTCCAGCAGCTGTTGGACGTGGCTTGCAAGCACTGGTTTTAAGGATCGTGGAACCCTCCCTAAGAGGATGTAACCAGGTGAAGTGCTTGATGCCTAGCGAGAAGAAACAAAATAAACCCAAGTCCAGTTGGGTAGCGGTGGCTGATGGCAATGATGGGGCAGCTGTGACTGTGATGAGAGACGAGATGTGATGGTGGATGTGAACAGGAGCCCGTGTCAGGCTCTGGCTGAATGACCTCTCTGTGTCCTCCCATGGCAGTGCACTGAGGTCATGGACTTGCCAACGCCAACCCACTGCCCTGCTGCTTCCCATTCCCAGATCCAGCTTCTCAGTGTTCCCACAGTGGCTTGGATTACCTGAAATGCATGCGCTCCAAGACTCTGAAGTGGCAAGTCTGCTGGTTTCCTAGCGAGCTTGCTAGAACTCAGGTAGTACCCATAAGCTAACCCAGATCCAGAAGATTTTTTGGAGCTCCTGGTGCAGCAGCCCTTCCTCGCTTGGGCTCCAGAAAGTGACTAAGGCCACCACAGTGCTACAGAGGGTGGGAGGAACTTGGCTGCCAAGGTGCCTGCTCCCTTTGTAATAGGTTTCCTTTTAAATGAAGTCATTCACGTGATGAAATGTGGTTTTGGGTAGTAGGGAAATGACAAAGGCCTTGGAATTTCACCCTAAGATGGAAGTGAAAGATAGAAAGGCATCATATCTAATAGGATGTCCACAGTTGGATTTAAAACAAGGCCCTTGCCCTTCTCCAGGCTGAAATTGCTCCACAGAGATTGCTTTTGACAGTCCTGATCCTAGTGCAGCTTTGGGCTTTCAATCCAACCCCTACAAGCAATCTAAAATGCAGGAGCCAGTGTATGTCCTAGATTACAGACCCCTAAACTGTGCATTTTGAGTGTAATTCTTGCTGTTTTTTTATACAGCAGTAAATCCATTTTGGGGCTTTACTTGATAGGATTGAAGAATAGGTAGTACTGAATCATGAGATCCCTAAAATTTAGTTATAAATGTTCTTTTTTATACCAAGAACTACTAAATTCACACTTTTTAATTTATAACTTAATGTGCTATTATTTAGACTCACCAAATATGCATGTCACTTTATATATGCTTGTGTTTTGTGATGCCAACTTTATATCTAGGGTAGCTGTTCCTTACTCTGAGGTGCACAGTGTACAAAACAGATCTGTACTTAAATAGTAAAATATTAAAACTGACTGCTTTTCATTTGCTTCATGTCTTCCAGGATGGAGAAATGTGCTTCATAAGGAGATATTTTTCCTGTATAAAACAGTGTTCAGTGTGGGTGAAGGTATCTTGTTATCTTACCATAAAATTAGAAAAGCTGATGAGATTGAAAAAGACTTCTGCATTATTATTTTTTAGTATGAATGCAAGTAAAGCTTAAACCTGCCTGGTTTAAGTCGGGCATGTCAACTTCTCATGGAATATCAGGAAGTGCTTTCCTTTCATATAATGGCAGTCATAGTTCTACAAATGGCTTTTAACTGGGAAGAACCATGATATCAAAAAAAAGGGAAAAGAAAAAATGAAAGGTTTCTAGAAGTACGAAGAAAACAAAATAAGACTGCTTTGAAAAATGGCAAACTTCTGTAAGATACATAGAAAAAATAATGATTTATATGCAATGTGTCCGTATAAGGGATGGAAGAAGCCTGGTAAACTGTAGTGTCAAATGAGTGCTACAAAAGTGAGCAGCCCAATAGATGCGAGTTTGAAACACTGGATGACTTCAGATGAAGATGACAATGTCCTTATGTGCTCTATGTGTCCAGTTAAAATTCAGATCTTGGAGCTAGATGGAAAAAAGTGCTTAATTAAAGTGCTTTAGATCTGGCATGAAATTAGTTGTGAGATACCAAGAAATGGGAGAGACATTTTGAAAAAAAGTAATAGAAATCAGGACCCTGGAAGGTTTTGCACATGATTTGAAGAAAATGTGAGCTCAGTGTAGTGCCTAAGATTGGATATAATGGCCTATGGACAGTAGAATTTATTAATTAATTTATTAATCCAAAAAAGGAGGAGGAGTATGTTTGGTACAGCCAGGAGGTTTAACATTAAAAAGCTGGAAATAGGAGAAAATCAAGAAGGATAGTTTAAAAGGTTATTTAATAGGTTTATCATGCAGTGAGATGGGTTTGCCTGTGAGTCCAGCTCTTTCTTTGGAAGCTTCATCCCTTGAGAATTCTATATCTAATTTTTATCTAATACTCCTTTCCAAACTCTTGTATTTTGGCTACTTGTTAGATCAGAAATTTGTCTTCTAACTGAGCTGTGTAGATATTAAATAGATAATGTTAAGTAGACATTGTTAATATTAAATAAGTTAAATTGAAATCTGAAATTTGTAGTACTTCCCAGGAACATTGAAAGCTCAGTAGTTCATAGACCTGTTTCACAGTGTGATGCCAAAGGTTGTGCTCTTCTTCCTTCTGTGATCATGATTAGTGCATCTGTAGGGCTACGGCCATAGAGTTCATCCTTCTGGCTTGATTGCCAGGGCCTGAGAAAATTGCCTGGATCCATTCCTCTAAAGGATTTTGGATGCTATTTTGTTGAAGTGGAAGAGGGGCAGGTTGCACGTGTACATCAGGTCTGATAGGAGGTCAGCTTCATGAAGGCATATGGGTTCATGCTGTGCAATTGTGCTTCAGGATTAGGTATTCTTCACTTGTTTTGTGGCTCTCTGGATTTCTAACCACGGTATCTAGATCATAGTTTTGCATCTATTGTGAGTGCAAAAGTCATATAAAGTGACTGAATTTTGCTGGGTGAAAGCTCCACTGTGTGAAAGGCTACCAATAACAGTTACTGCATTAGTTAGTTACTACATTACTGCTAAAATTGTGGTCTCTTCATTTAAAAAGACAAAAACTCATTCTTGAACGTTTTGGCATTGAGTATTACAGCTTTAGGCTGTGAGCAACTTGTTGGACTCATTCATAAAGTAAATAATTTAGATGAAAAAAATCATAAATTATAGTGCTATAAAAACAGTATCTCAGGTTGAGGATTAACTTGCCTGAGGAACAGATAAGGATAGATCATAATGAAACCAGTATTGCTTTTGACATTCAGTATTAGAATTACTTTGCAAAGCTATTTATGCCAGCTTTAAAACAGTTTCAACAAGAAATGAGATGTGAGAGGTGAACATAAGGGAACAGTGGAACCTAAGCTCATCACTCCCGTTATAGGAAGGAGGAAGAATTGATTTCTTTAATATCAGGCTATTTAAATACTGAAGCATTTAACTCTTCAGAGTAGGTTTTTAAACACTGCTAACGAAAGCAGTCAAATTAAAAATACACAACATAGTAAAATGCAATATATATTGGTAACCACAGAAATCCCACGTGGATTTCTCTTCCATTAGGGTAGGTCAGGAGCAGCCCAGCTCTCGGTTTTCACTGATGTAAGGGGGACAAGAATTTGGCACCTCAAACATGTGAGCACAGAAAATGTTCTCCAGTTGTTTTGGAGAATTTCAGCATTGACTATGTGTGTGTAAGGAGTCATGTCCCAGCTGTGCACTCCTTTCTGCAAGGGAGGGCACCTTGCTGGGAGCCTGCATCAGGGAGCGCGTTGGCCAGACAAGCTTTTGCCTTGTGTCCTCACTAGAAGGCAATGCCACCCTCTACTTCCCTGCATCACAGGTGGGAAAACTCCATCTTGTTGGACACATCGTTCTGCTTGCACTGGGACAGACCACACAGCTGAGTTGTCCCATTGGATGAAAGCTGTCTCTCTTGCTGATGACTGGAGCTGATCACTGTTTACATGCTGTACCTGGTCCAGCAGTAGAATCATAGAACCCTAGAACCATTAAGGTTGGAAAAGTCCCCCAAGCTCATCTGGTCCAACCATCCCCCTACTACCAATGTCACCCACTGAACCATGTCCCTAAGCACTATGTCCAACCTTTCCTTGAACACCCCCAGGGATGGCGATGCCACCACCTCCCTGGGCAACCCGTCCCAATGCCTGACTGCTCTGTCCCTACGTGTCCTCTCCTGCCCCTGCCCTGCAGAGCAAGTGTCCTGGGGCACGTGGGGAGTTTCTTTGTACCCTTCCTGAACCTTGAAGGGATGGATTGGGGGGTTCTCTGGTGCCTTTAACACTGCAATATCATGACAATGAGGAGCTTTTAGCTTAAGTCTCCACTGCTTTTTTTTTTTTTTTTTTTTTTTGTAAACAGGTTTCAGTAACTCTGGGTAAAACGCACTTCATAGATGGTTTCAAGTCATCTGATGCTTATTTCTGCATGCAGCTTTAAGAATTTAGTATTCTTGTTGTTTGATATCATGGTTACAATGTTGCAATAACTCATTTTGGTTTAATACTGCAGAATGCATAAAAAGCTTCTGCTGAGATTTAATAGCTTTGTCTTTTAATGGTACCCATTATGTGGGTGTAATCTCTCCAGTTGTCTAGGTTTTCATCTCACTATACTAGTACACTGGATAATAATTGACA
Source organism: Cygnus atratus (assembly GCF_013377495.2). Classification (NCBI taxonomy): domain Eukaryota; kingdom Metazoa; phylum Chordata; class Aves; order Anseriformes; family Anatidae; genus Cygnus; species Cygnus atratus. The sequence goes on from NC_066368.1 coordinate 4,212,738, forward strand.
AAGGCAGTAAAAAAAACTACTGTGAAAATACATGTAACAATGTAAATACCAACAAGGTTTTTTGTTGGACTATTATAATTCTAGATATTTTGTCAATATACTTTTCTAAGGCTTTTCACTATTAGAAAATAAAGTGAAACTTTATGACAATATATAATAGTGCATTAAAAATATGCGCTTGCTACTAAAACAAGATTCTCCCAAACATAATCACTAAAAATGTTACATTGCAGTATTTTAACTTTCTTTGTGTATCTTTAAAGATAACAAATAATTCTGAAATAACAAGTATCATTCAGTCGCATTTAACAACAAATTTCAGGGTTTCAAATTAGGTAGTATAAATGCTGCACTCATTCCAAACAGCAATTCTCAGGATGAACTTCTGGCTTCATTGAAGTCAATGAAAACTCTTCCTGCTGACTTAAGCATGCCAGGAGTTAAAAAAAAAAAAAAAAATAAAAAATAAATTGAAAGGGGATTTTAAAAAGTTTTCTTCTTAATGGTTGCTGGAGTTATTCAGATGTAGTTTTATGTCCTTTAGCTCAGCTGGGAAATTCTAAGGTGAAGATGATGTCTGGTGGGGAAGAGAGCATATGAAAAGAAAATAACATTTCCAGTTGAAATAATATAGCAGTGGTTGTGTTATCCCATAGAATCATAGAATATTCTGAGTTGGAAGGGACCCCCAGGGATCACTGAGTCCAACTCCTGGCTCCACACAGGCCTACCCAAAAATCAGACCAGGTGTCTGAGCGTTGTCCAAATGCTCCTTGGACTCCAGCAGGCTTGGTGCCATGACCACTGCCCTGGGCAGCCTGTCCCAGTGCCTGACCACTTCTGGGTGCAGAACCTTTTTCTAACACTCAGTCTGAACCGCCCTTGTTGCAGCTTCGTGCCAGAGGTCCCCTTTCTGGGGACCCGCTTTGGTGCTAAGGAAAGCTGAGCGTGCAGGTGGATGTTCCTGTTGCAGATATTTTGTCCTTTAAAGTGATGGAAACCCCCAAAGCCCAACTCTTAGAGTATTGCATTGTTGCATTGTGTGGATAGGAGTTATGGCAGGTGATTTTTTAATTTTTAATTTTTATTTATTTTTTATTTTTTTTTCATCAAGCACAGTATTCAGGAATAGTGTTAGGGACATTTTTAGCGTTGTTCTTCTGGCACCAAGGATTTTTAAGTAGCAATTGAATAGGAGGAAGGAATTAATGTGATTTAGTGTTGTCAAACTGAAAATGAAGTTCCTCCTAACACATCCTTCGAAGAACACTCAATGGCTCTGGATTTAGCCTGCCATCCGCTTTATTTCCCAGCGATATTTTTGAACTTCCTCTGCTGATAAATATTTAGAGTCTGTTTATATTTCATCTTATTTTTTGCTAGATAGCGCTTACAGATTCTTTCTGTAAACACTTATTACTGAAGAAATTGGTATCACAGGCCTTGAAATTGCAGTGATGGCAATTTTGTAATTTTAACTGTAGCTGACCATATATTTGTTAATTATCCAAGAGAGGCTTATTGTTTATAAAAGGGAACTTTATTTCTGGCTGCAGAAGCTAGAAAGGTAGCTGTAATTGCTTTGCCTGGAGTGCAGGTTTAGTTGCAGAGGACTTGGATTAGATGTGACCGTCACTGAGGATCAAGAAGGGATGAAAAGAGGAAAGACTTTCGTGTTTGTTAAAGTTTTAGTCACCAGCATGTTGTTAAACTCAGAATAAAAATCACATTTTTTTTTTTTTTTAAAGTTAAAATCTAATGAAAAACAATTTGGAGAAAGCCAAACCTATGTTAATTTATTTGAGTCCTTGAAGGATTTCCTTCTCAAAATTTTGTGTAGTCTTTCCTTACAGCATGGCTCTGCAATTTTAACTGGGGTTGCCTGGCTATATCTTAGTGCTGTTTTGCTATGCCTTGCTAATTCCTTTTTGGAGTAATGTTTTTTCCTGATGTGAATATGACAACCCCGCTTTAATTAGCTAACAGCAGTTGCCAGGGATCACAGTGCCTGAGAGTCTCAGAAGTGTCTGTGTCAAAATAAATAAATAAAACATCTAAAAAGCTTTACAGCTTTACTAAGAAGCAATAAACTTAATTGAAATGGTTAACAGCATTGAAATGACTTGCCTACTTATATTACAGCATGTAGCCACCAGATGTCACTTATTTTGTGCACTGTGCTGGGAGAAATATGCCCTTGTGTATAAAAGATTTTTTTTTTAAAAAAAAAGCAACTTGCTCTGAATGGGTTTGTTTCTGTTTGTATTCCTAATTGGCAAGTTCCTTCCTTTATAAATATTTTCATCTTAAAATAGGTTGTATAGATTTGTTTCTCACAGACAAGATAGACTTGCATTTTATATGAGCCTTAAATGTCAGCAGTGACATTCTGAGATTCAGTCTTTAAAAATATAATTAATAGTCTTACTTAATTTTCAGAAGGATGAATGTACATTTCTGTACAAAGGACAGTCTTTTTATTATGAACTGTACGATCATTAAAGATACTTTAACCTGTGATTTACATATACATGCATCTCCAGCCAAGCTAAAAGCAGTGAGATGAGTCAAAAACTCATGCAGGACTGAAATCATGGTGGAAGGATGTTCAGACAGGAGAAGGACCGCTTCTAAAAGTAGAAAACGGCATCCACTCACAAAACTCCACAATTAATCGTCAGGTTTTAAAGTCTTCAAAGCAAAGTGTAAATATGGATAGATACATGGGGATATCTCTCTGAACTGGAAAAGGAACACTTGGTGCCCAGTGTAAAACTCTTTCTCCAGAATCGAATGAGCACAAGCCGTCTTGATGAGCAAAACATAATGGCTAATTGCTCAGCAGTGAGAGCAAGCAGAGAGCTCATGATCAGGGTTGTGGTATTTAGCAGTGTTTCTTCTCTCCATCACCAGAGATGCTCAACTGACTGATGCACGCTTTTTGGTCTGTATGTAAAAGCAATGCTGTTAAAAAATAGAAACTGAATTTTCTGTACTTGAGATAGAAAGACTGAGTTGTGTTGGTGTCATAGTATCTCTGTGGGTCTTATGCAGATTGGAGGGCATAAATCCATATCTTGGAGTGAATGATGTGGTGGTTGTTCTCCCAAGTCTTTTTAGTTTGGATCCTCAGGAGCAGCAGTTTTGAAAGACTACTTACCTTCATTTTTCATCTGTGGTGAAAAATGTGCTGTAGCATGGCATTCAGTAAATGGAGGCAGAGTATAAGACACTGTTTTTACTTCCCTTTTCTGTGCTTGAGCAAAACCAGAGGCAAAGCGTTGTTTAACTGCTAGAAATGGTGCTGACTAATAAACGGAGCAAATTGGCGTTTTAGCAGTTAATACGAAACCAATCATATGAATGAGGGTCTTAACTGAGCATTGTTTATGAGCCTGAGAGTTTCACTTCCTCACTCCAGGTCTCGCAGCAGCGCTTCCGAAAACGCCACCTGGGGCTGCTGCTGTGGCAGGGGCTGGCTCAGCCCTGCCGAGGACCCCATTGCACAACCTGTCCGTCATCTTCCAGAAATGAGCTGCTCCACCCTGCGAGCTCGTGGAGAGGCTGACATTTGTCTGGTTTAATGCAGTTACTGGGGAGAATTGAGATTCAGTGCTGCCTGTCTTCGGTTGTTTCTCTAGAGATTGGATTGCCAGTGGCATTGCATCCTGTGCAACACATATCTGAATTTTGGCCAAAGTCCATCAATCCCCAACTCATGGAATTCGAGGTGGTGAGTTAGACCTGAGTTGTTCTTGGCCTTCTACCATTTTATGCCATGGTATCACAGGTAACACACATCAGGATGCACATTGCTTTGTCAGTCACAGACTGCAAAGCACGCTGACATCTGCCACTGGGAGTTACTCCAAGAAAGGGAATGGTGTCCATGCCCTGAGGGGCTGATCCCCATGGACCTTTACAAAGCTCTGAGTACCTTTGAATGCACTGCAGCATCCTCCCAAGTCTGCTGCATGTACGTGGTATTTGCAACAGAGACTAATGCCTTTGCTCATTTAATATTTTTATTTTTTTCAGGTTGGACAGAAACTTCTATGTAAAAGATTAATAAAATAATTCATGTGTCTTATTTAAATGTTCATGTTTGGACAATAACTTATTGTCTGTTCTACGTCAGTCTGGCTGGCCTAGCTTAGCCCTGAGCAAGCATTCTTTATGAGAAAAAGGTAAGGATAACTTCAAAGCCCAGTTTCCACATGTAAAGGAAGAAAAAACCACAATTGTATGGCTTTATTCTGATTTGCTTTTATTACTGAAGTCTAATTTCAATAATGAGCCATGCAATAAGGAAATTAAAATATATTATCACTGTATAATTCATTTTTTCACTTAGTGAGAAGAACTGTGAAATTGTCTGGGTTTATAGATTATTTAGAACCTGTGAGGGCACTTACTTTGATTATAAACATTTTGGATACTGAAGGCATTTTTCAGGATTTAAACAAGTGAGAAAGTTATAAATTGTATTGAACAGAGTAGTGAGGCTGTCATTTCTCCTATAATCCTAGGATGGCTGGTTTTCTAGCTTGCCTAATTTCTACATACACTGGTGAAGAAAGTGTTGTAAAAGCAGCAGGTGAGTGACTTAGAGTGGTTTACACAGTAGGCTTCATTTTTGCCCTCTAGAAAGACTTTGTCCATTAGAGCCACCACCAATGACAGTACCAAAAGGTGGAGGGTTCATGGGGAGAGCACCAAAGCAATTAATGATTAAAAATAATAATCAATCAGTCAATTCGGCTGACAACCTCACAGCCTGGATTCACAGAGACCCCCATGTGTGGATTACAAGGCTGCTGGCTGTCCCGGTGTTGGAGGCGTCTGCTGGAGCCAGGCACAGAGGGCAGCGGGAGTGGCTTTGCTCTTCTGTCCCCTCTGCTACAGAGGCAGTGCCATGGGGCTACGGTGTCTGAGACTGTTCCTGCCAGCTGCTGAGTCACGATCCTGAGGCTGTGATGAAAGATGTGGCATTTAGTGGCACTTGATTACATGTTGCTGGCTTTGGATGTGGGCGTGGAGTGATCTTTGCAGAAGACAATGATTGATACGGCCTTCTGCAGCACACGCTGTGTTTTGTTAACAGCGTTCTTGAGGGTGGAAAGCATAAAGGAAACTGAGCACAGACTGAATTGTACAATGCTGTATTTTTGAAACCATAAAACTCTTTCGATACCCTTAAGAAAAAAAAAAAAAGTAGGCATAACTCAATAGCATTATTTATACAGCAGGTCAGTATGGAGCCCATTTCTCCCATTTCTCTGGACTTGAGGCATTGAAACAAGTGCCATCTCTGGAGCTGCAGTTTGATCCATCAGCTGCACCTCATGCTCCCACTGACAAGTGCACCATAACTGAAGTGTATTTCTACACCTTTATCTGCACAACACTTATGTATTCTATTTATCCTTGTTTTGTAGTAATTGGGTGTCACTTTTGAGAAATGAACTCTGCTTTCATAGAATTCTTGTGTTGTCACTTACTGACAGTGTTTTATTTTTTTCATGGTGATATTATTTATATAATGTAGTAGTGCTTAGAAACCATAAATGGGCTTGGAAGCCATTTCTTCTAGTCCTAAGACACCCTAATAAGCTCTTATTTTGGTGTAGTCTCTGCAGCAGACATATATTAAGGAATTCATTGTTTACTTCACATTACAATATCTGCTCCTAAACGCATCTGTATGCTCTTGATGCCATTTGAGTCTCCTGGGTGTCTGAAGGCCTTGAATGCATTAACAGCCTGAATCAAGTTATTGCATTAAGCTCATGAAATTAAAGAACCATATCCTTGACTCTAGGTAGAGTAAACACTAGTGTAAAAAGAGAAACCTAACAGATGGAAATGCATTTCAATACTTGGGAGGTATTTTTTGCTGGAGATGGTTTTAATTAGATATGTTAATTTGGCTAAAGTTGGGGTTTATAGTTCCTCACAAAGCTTTTAGTGGTGTGTATTCCGGAGGTGCTTCTCGTTCTTTATGGAGTTTTATAATGTCAATACCCTATCTTTTTTTTTCTGCCATTAGAAACTAAGTTTTTTGGGTTCTCATTAACAGTCATGAATCTTTTTGAAAAGCTGAATGCCCAACTGTAGTTGTTTGAATTTGTGTTGCTTTAGATTTATCTTTGAATTGCTTCAGTAAATGATTCATTTCAAGAAGTGTAACCAGCATTCCAGAACTTCTGTGGGTCTGATTTCAGCTGGGATTTCCTAAAGAGAGACTGTGGTCTTCTGTTTTGAGATAATGTTGCAGAAAAGGTTGGGGAGAGGGGGGGGAGAGTATATACCAGGTTCTTCTTGGTACATTCATCTTTATGCAGAGTTCCTCCCCTCAGTTTCTTTCTGTTGAAAATCAGTAAAGAAAGTTCTCAGATTTGTATCTTGTTTGTTTACAATCTACAGTCTGGCTAAGTGCAACATAAAGAATGCAAAGATGCCTGTGATTGTGTTATTTCCAAGTGGAAAGCAAGTACCCTGAAACCAAACACAGGCAAAATTTGTAGGAATACATGGCCACGTCCAGGGAGCCAGTGACCTAGGGGATGAAGAACAGGCTTCTATTAGCCTGGATTATGTATATCTGGATACTACAGCATTTACTTACTGGGAATTGGTCAGTCCCATACACAGCATGACTTTATCTTCACTGTTTCTGTTACAAACTAGGGTTTTTGTGCAGTTACTAGGCTAGAGTTTACTGGGTTATGAAAACTGTATCAAGAGCTGGGATTTTTTTGGGAGGATGGTGAAAGAATGAAACGTTTTCCTTCTTTTAAGTGGAAATCAGCAAATGAAGATATTTGAATTTCTTCTTAAGTTTATGGTTTAAGTAATAACCTAAAGATATGAGAGGATGATAACACGTGTTTAAGCCATGATCAAATGGCATTAGGTTTCACATCAAGCATGTGCTATGCCTACAAAGATAAGTGTTACTATCAGCAGAAAACAGAGTGTAGTGGTGCAGTAATGTCTTCAGAAAGATGGTATCTTGTAAGCTGATTAGTAAAAATTTGTTTCACTTTTGTGTAGTTAAAGAGCACGTGATATGGGTGAGCAGTACAGGCTAAGCCCTTGAAATGCTTATGAATAGCATTAGAAGACTTTGGAAGTGAGTACTGCTTGAGTAAATAATAAGTAAAAGTAAATAAATAATAAGGTGTTTATTCTTACGTAAGATGCAGTAAGTTATTGCTTAATTAGCTGTAGCCAGAAGTTACCTGTACGAATGTCATCTAGTGATACCATGTTATGCTTAGAGTTTATTTAATTAGCAATTACTTGAGAATATTTAGGCTTAGTGGGGTTCTGCTCTCGGACTGTGAGCTCTGAATTGACTTCACTTTGGAAAAAGTGTGTACCTTCTTGGTACTTTAATAGGCTGAGATTTATCTGCTGTGTTGTCACTTAAAGAATGCAAGTTGTTGAACATTTATAAAAGTTATTGCTATGCTTTTTTTTTTGTACTGAAACAAAGTCGCAGTTGTGATTTGGTTTCAATGAATAATATTTGTTAACTAATTTTTGTTTGAATTTACAAGACACTTTAATGACAAACTCCAATACTTAGTTTGTCTCTTCAGGATGCAGCTGTGTATGTTTCCTTTCACCCACTCAGTTCTAGATGAAAGATGAAATGCCCTATTCATGAAAAAGTACTTACACAGTAGTTATGTACAGATGAGATATGTTTTTCCATCCATTTTAATGTATGTCTCATGGAGAAGGTACCATATATGAGTCATAATGGTAAATTTCAGATGACAGGGTTAAGATAACAAAGCTTACAGAGAAAATTTAGTTTGGAGGTGGAGGAAAATCCCTTTCCAGTCATTAAAAATCAGAGGAAAGGCTGCTAGCATATACTCTAAAATTGTCAAAACAACACTGTTTAAAGCAATATTAAGTTTCACATCAACAAATTCCCTTCAGAAAGACTGCTTATTTATTGAAGTGTGAGGTGTGAACAAATGAATTCTAGTGGATGCCATTTTGTTGTGTCATTGCAAACAAAAATATTTTACCAAACCATAAGATAAACAGGCACTGGAGGCGTTATATTATGCATATTCTATTTATTCCATATAATAATATTCATCCCTCAAAAGCATCCTTAAATTAGCAGCTGATCTCTTACAACCCACGAGATTTAGCAATTCATACTGTATACCATTTGCAAAGTGGCAGAAAGTATTAGGGAAAGAAAGTATTTCAGCTGGTGGGAAGAATATGTTTCTCACTTTAAATCAACTTGAGGTAGCAGCTGCTAAAATTAAGTAAAATCAAACGTGTAAAAAGAACAAGACGGTAATCAGAGTAACATAGCTGTGAATGCCCACTATTTTGCAGCATGTCGAGGCTGAAAATGCTTGGCAAGACTGTTGGAAATACTCTCAGAACATTTTTCTCCCATGTGTTGGTCCTGGCCCAGTAATCAATACAAGAGACAAAGACCCATGCTGAAAATAACTCTACATCACTGAAAGATCTCTTCTTGCAGAGTCAGCTGTGCTACATTCACCCTGCATCTCTTTCTTTAATAAGAGCTATCTGGCGCTCTGAATAGGAAGATATATTTGTCTTCAACACAGTGAAGCTTTGGTGTTCATCTCACCTTAGAGGTGTGCAGATGTCTAAGTCTGAAGCAAGTCACTCAAAGCTCACGTTGCAGCCAAGTAAACATATAGGATCTCCAAGGACATGGGTCATATTTAGACTGCTTCCTCTGGATGATTTCTCTCCAGTGTCCAATGTGATCATATTGTGTGTAGATCTCTGGCATCTACTTTTCTTCTGATGAATTTCATCTCTTCTGACTTGTGCTTTTCTGAAGCGGATCGTTATGCATGAGTTTCAGCCGAAGGGCAGCATTGTTTTTTTGAGGAAGACAGAACTGGGGAATTGCCAAATGGATACTCAATAATAATCTTCCTCCCAATATAAATTTATAAAACTGCTAGATTAAATTTAGATTGATTAAACACACCTAGGAAGGTGAATTCTCCAAGAACCTGCACTTCAAAGATCTTATTTTTACAAGAGCTTTGAGAACATACTTTTTACTTGCTTTACTACGTTAATTGTACTCTTGTTTATAAGCAAAGTCTGGTAAATGGCATGAGACTTGTACTGTAATCTATATTTATATTTTTATATCTCTGCTCTTATATTTAACTTGTTAAACCCTGAAAAGAATTAGCAGTGTTTAGTTGACATAGGTACACAATTACACGGTGATCTGAGGACAAGAATAGGCTTACCAATCAGCTCCTAATAAAATAATAGAAATCAAAGGGGAAATCACATTTTCTTGTCTCAGGAATGGCAGTGTTTGGTAAATAATGTCTTCTCTTTCCAGGTTATTTTTGTAGTCGTTTCTGTGTATTGCTGTTTTAGGATCAGTACTTGGCCAAGGTATAAGTGTGTGAACACAAACAGGAGAGCTGTGCTGTCTGCTCAGGCTCTTGCTGCATGCTGTCTGACTGCCTTGAGAGCTGGACAACCTTGCAGTCTGCTTCTCTTAATGCAAGAAAGTGCTCGAGCCAAGCTCAGCTTGCTGAACTTCCCCCCACCCCCCACCCCCTCCATTGTTAATGGCTTGGTAGCACTCACTACTGCAGTATCTGCTAGTACTGTACTTGCTACATCAGGACTGTTTGGTGTCCTGATGTGAGCTTGGAGAGGACCCATGGTCTCTAAATCCGTTTGATCTCCATGGCTGGGCAGGCTGCTTTGCTGCAGAGCTGGGCAGCTTGAGCACACAGAGGATTTCTCTGTGTTCAGATAAGGTGATGGAAACAAGCATGCTGTCCTCACCAAACCCAGTTTTACATGAAAGGAAAAGCTGTATCTCCACTGAGCAAGTTGCTTCAGAAGAGCTATTTGAGTAAATTATGGCAGTGTCAGTCCAGAGACTCAACCAAGGAAGCGGGCTTGGAAGGCTGAAACTAAAGTGGGATGGGCAGCTGTCAGAAAGAAGTGCATAATGAAAAATAGCCTGCCTTTGATAAGTGAACTCTGTCAATACTGGAGCAATTCTTTGCCTCCAGAGTTTTCTAAAGATAAGTACTTATTTGTTTTTTGATTACAGCCTGCCTGTGGGGCGTGTGGGAGCTGTTTTCCCACCTGCCAATCCCTCAACCCCCTGCATTTTGTTGATTAGAAAAACTACCTGGAGTGGAAGAGCTCCATCACAGATTCACCCTTCACGTTACGTGTTTCCCTGTTGCATTAGTTCTTTTAATGGGAATGTTACCAATTTGCAGAGTGATAGTGTGGTTTTTTGCTTGAAAGTGCCTGTAAGCAAGAATTTTCATTGTTGTAAAGTATTGTGATATCCTGTGTTGAAAATGAAACTTCAACATATGTTTGAACCTATTTAATACCTAATAAAATAATTTGTGCAAGGCCAGACTAATTGCTTCTACTGTACCTGATGCTGTATTTCAGGTGGTCCCTTAATCTTTACCAGGAGCTCTTTCTTTCATTTGTTTCATAACAAAAAGAAAATAAATATAGGTAATTCAACCTGAAGAATTTTCAGTGACATTAAATCACCGAACGAGTGATTTAACCTCCTATGTCTGTTTTGATCACATTGTTGACGATGGGTGTCTTTCTGGAGATTTAAGAGTGTTTTTTTTTTTTTAGCAGGGGATAAAAGTTAACTGCCATTAACATCAATATTTTATATCTGTTCTGGCTTTTAGTGATTCAGTTGTTTTCAGTGAGGGCCTGACTGTTTTGATAGCCATTAAATAGATGTGATTTCTGCTTGCATTCTGAATACCACAACTTTCAAATCTGGTTCCAGATTTGTGGGAAAGGAATCTGTGAGCCACACAGAGTGGACACATCAATTTATCTCTGTTTTTGTGGGATGACCTCAGTGACTGTGTAGGATACGTTGGGAGATTGCTCATGGTAACTATGTGAGTAATAATAATCATAATAATAAAATAAAGATACTGAACTTTGACCCTGCATAATGCTTTTTGACTCTGGCTTAAAATGGCTTTTCTGTGAGAAGACAGACACTAGTATAATTTAGGTAAAGGTGAAGTTTTTCTACAGTGTGCTTTTTTTTTTTAATGTTCAGTATAAATCTGTCAGTACTTCTCTAGCAAGCCGCTATGTGAGATGAATAGAAACTAAGTGAAGCAAAAAGATGAATTACTGGAGATGTTGCACACTGTAATCAACAAGCTTTGATCAAGAGTTGAGAAGCTAGTTGAGTCCTAGCAAAATTCTGCTCTGAGTTACCCTTATCAATATGTGAGAACAATGTTTTGTTCCATGGTTGGAGAGGAGGAATGCCTTAAAAATATCAGTGTGAGCTCCATCCTGATGCAAGGTGAAGGATTCACCATGCCTGGGGTGCCTGGTGTCACAGGTCAGGTGGCTGGCAGCGGTGGTTTTTCTTTCAGGGCTTTTGGAACTGCTTTTCTGGAGAAGTCATTGCAGTAATGATGCTCCAGGTCCCTAAGCTTCGCTTCTGCTCTCATCTTTGACATAAATCTTGCACTGGAATTGTTTTGGAAAATGACTTTGTGTGGATCTGAGGCAGGTATCACTATGGAGGAATTACTGGCTAGACCTCATCCCCTATGTTAAATGCAGAACTACCAGCCCATTGCCTTCTAAACCTTTATGCTAGTTTAGATCTAACAGGGTCACCATGTTATGCTTTGGTATTTATCAGTAAGATGGAGGCTGGCTCTCTTTGGTTCTGTTTTATTTTCCTGTCTGGACATTTTATTCTGCATTTAACATGGAGAAATGATGGGTCTGATTCTAGATCAATTTAAGTCAGGTGAAATGCAAAGATAAAAATAACTCAGAAGTGATTAAATTTATTTATTTATTTATTTTTCACATTGAAAAATAACTTAATCTAAAAATGGACAATATCAGGCTTAATTAGCATTTTCACATTTTCAAGGTAAAACAAAAAATAACACATCAGAACATGCTGACATACAAGCAAGAAGCTATGCCTAGATCATTTCTAGGAACACACATGGACTTCAGACATAACAGGCTCCTGGGGAAGGCATTGCCCTGCTGCAGCTGGTCTAGGACAGTCTGTTGCTCCCTTTCCCACCTCCCCTCCTTTTTCCTTGCTTCTGATAATCTGTTTATTCAGGCAGTGTTCATGCCCTAATTAAGTGGTGATTCAAGCTCAGTAACTATTTCCTGAGCTCTTCAGGACAAATAAGAAGAGTAGCTCCTTATTTGATTGAAAATACTGCTGTCAATCTGATTTTAGGGGAGTTTGCTGATTTTTGCAAATAGAGGCTATCATTTGTCCCATTTTTGCATTTTCTCTGGAAGTATAGTATATTGATGAGTAAGGAATAGAGTGTGTTTGGATTAACTCTTGAGAAAGAAACCAGCTGTGTTAAGGAATGAGCCACAGTTAGTATTTGGGCAAGACTGGTGATTCAGTGGTGATTCAGGAGGTTTGTTTTGGCTTTAAAAGGCTTCAGAACTGGGTTCTTTAAAGAATATTGTATGCTTGAAAAGTCTTCAGCTGTTGTTCAACAGGTTGAATGTATGACCATGGGTTATGACCACATATTCTGGATTTTAAAATGAAACTGTTTCTCAAGTGATTGCCTTACATATGTTTGTGGTGGCTTAATATCACTTCTTGGGAGTTGCACTTTTCTTTTTTTTTTTTTTATTAGCATTTTCAAGCAAGTAGAAGAGCTATACTACAGTCTGTGATTTTCATTTATTTTCACTTTATTTATTTATCTTGCAAGGAGGTTGCAGAGAGCAATGAATCATGATTCTCATTTTTTTTGGCAGCTCTTTGATTTCTTTGAGGTAAGTAGATGTGAATTCAGGCAAAGTTTATTTCCTAAAGCGCTAACTTGAGCGGCCAAATGAGTACAATAAGCAGGATAGAGCAAATATACAATTATTCCTTTCTTTTCATGAGCAGTTTTTTTATGTCCAGTTTTTATGGCTTCCACTGTTTTGTTTATTGAACCAGTACTGCCTACTCACCAGCAGGATGAACTTCCTCACGTTGCTTGAACAAATACCTTGGCTTGCTCTGAAAACACCATGTTCGAGAGCAAAACCTTTGTGCAGCCTGCAATCTTGCTCAGTCCTTATCCTGTCCAGTAAGGATAGAACAGGGAAGCAACAGAGCAAGAACATGAACTTCTCTTGTGTTTCTGTATATTAATAGTTCTAGGTTTTGGCTTTTATTGAGAACTATGAAGATTTCTTGTGAAAAAAATGCCCTTCTTTCTCAGGTGTAATAAACGCATCAGCAGACAAAACCTTAATGGGATGCCAGACATGGGTGGCAACAGGAAAATGGACAGAGAAAAAAAAGAAAGTGTCATTTTGTGAGACTGGAGAGCCTGTCTGTGGGAACTATATCTGAGAGATGTGCTTTGGCTGGGCTTCACCACTTCCACCCTGAGACTCTGTGGATTATTTTGTAACTTGTCCTAGACATTCACATTTTCAGGCTGTGACCTTCCCAACAGGACAATCTTCCTGGGTCAGATCTTCAAATGGCACATACATCTCTGTCCCTGTCTCTGGTCATGACCAGTAATAAATGCCCAGTGAAAGAGTGTAAAGCAGGTATTTATAGATTTCTCCCAGCCCCATATTTCTATCTTGTGGGAACTGGAAAAAGCAACCGCTGATAGATTTATTCTCCATTAATTGTCTAATGTCTTTTAAATGCATTCAAACTTTTGGCCCTGATGAGTTCCACATTTTAATTATATTGTGTGAAGAGAGGAAACAAAGTGATGTAGCTCCACTGACATCAAACAGAGAAACACTGTTATACATCAAGCTGGGAAGCGTGTTACCGGTCTACCTGAAGTGTGTTTATAATAGGTTCACAGCATGCCACTCTTTCATGTGGTAGCAGGAAAAGCTGAGCATGTCTAAAAGTAACAAGGCTAGTATAAAATTTAGACTTAAGCGTACTACCAAAAGTTCACTTTGTCTTCATTTTAAAGAATTATGGAAAAAGGAAAGCACATTAAAAATTGAAGCTTGTGACCTGAAAAATAGAAGTCATATGCTGAGACGTCCAGAAGATGTGTGCGCACCTGTAAAATCTATTCCATCTGGTTTATCTTATTCATTGAGGAGGAGAATTTTAGTTATACGACTGAGCATATGAAAGTAATGTATTTTCATAGTCATTTTGATTACAGTATTCCCTTACAGTTCTTTAAGAGAACGTAGAAGGATTATATTAAATCTTTATTTAAAAGAAATATAACAAATTTTGAATTATGTAGGTATGTATGAAAATATGTGAGCAATAAAAAATATTGCATGTTTTATTCTTCATGGGATTTATCTTTTTAGCTGTCCTTAGGACAATAAATAAGGCATAGTGGGTACTCCATTTTCAGTAGGTTTATTGCTAGGCTGTAGTGGGCAGCTCTGCCTTGTGCTGATTTTGATGTACCTGTAGGTGTACCTGTCAGTACTCTGGTCTTCTGCAGCCTGCACGGGGCAAGCAGGAGTCCTCTGACCATTCAGCCTGGGCAATACTGGGCAGTTTTATGTGAAGTGGGAGTTGCACAGGGAAACTAGAAAGGAAAAAGTCGTTTTTTTGCCTGTTAAAAACTTTATTTGCCTATTAAATCCTCTGTTGTCTGTAAATATATTTGTTAGGTTAAGTCTTCCTCAGTTGAAATCTGTAGTGTAGGTCCTGTTGGCTTCAGTGGGAGTTTGCTGAAATCTGAGGTAGCTATTTGAAGAGTTTTTGTTTGTTTTTTTTCCCCCCTCCTCATTCTGATGTGTCATCTCTTATGTTCATTCTTATGTCCCCGTTTCCTACTTAGGAGATTCCCCCAAACCCTCATTTTTATGAGGAGGATTACTTTTGGCCAAGGTGCTTGAAAAGGTTTATGTTGATTCCTGCTTTGTAAGCTGGTATATATTTATGTACAGCAGAAAAATACCGCATAGACATGATCATAAATAATTCACCATTCATCTCAACAAGAGGAAATTACATGCTACATTATTCAAGAATGTACAAAGATACTGCTTGTTGTGTAAAGAGAGTAATATTCTGCCAGTGAGCTGACAGCAGTTTTGCAACTAAAATAAAAAGACATAAATGGTTTTATTACCAACTCAAGTCTCACAGCTTTTCTTCTGTCTGCAATTCACTTTCTTCTACTGTCAGTATTGAAATACAAAAAAGGTAAAGTATATCTGTGATTATGACTGCTGGAAATGCTGAGTGGAAGAAACAACGAAGAGATACTTTAGATTGCTTGATTTTGTGGGATGAATGAGGAAAACATGGGCTTCTTGCACTGAGGAAGATCCTGGCCTTCTGGGTGTGCATTCTTCATTGCACAGTGAAAGACTGGGGAATGTATTTAATTAAAACTTCTTGGTAAAGAGAAGGGAGTGGCTGTAGGGAATTATATCCTGGCTTTTGTGTGTTTATTACAGTAGTTTTTTAGTTTTTTTTTTAATTTTTATATTGCATGACCATGACAGTGGGAAGTCATATAGAATGGTACGTCTGCAACTAACAGTTTTTTTTAAAAAAAAAAAAAATCAACAAAACAAAAGCCCTCTCTCTATTCTATTAGCTGAGTAATATATCATATTGCCCAGTGATAGATCTTCAAAGAGATCATCTAATAAAACAACCTGTTGTAGTGCATATGCATAAGCTGGCAGAATTATGGTTACTTGTGGAACTTTAAATTTTTTCTCCTGACTGGTGTGATTAAGATCTCAGTTTTACTGGGGCCTAAGCATATTTTTTTTTCCTTCCCTTGTATCACCTTCCCAATAAAGCATTTTCCTCAGCTTTCAAAAGTGCAGTTAGTAAGATTTTTCCTTGACTTTGTAATATGTATACTGCAGTTTCATGAGAAGTGTCTGCACCTATTAAGAGTTCAATAAATTTTGGTCCATTTTATTAACATGCAAATGGACAGAATAAGACTGAGAAGCTTATGCAATGTTTCTAAGATCCTGTGATCTGAATCCATCAATGTATCTCTGATAGTTCTTTTTAAAAATTTGAGAAATAATGTCAAATACACAAGTTTTGAATTGATTCTGCAAGAGTGTATGGGATAAATTTGTTCAATCCATAACACTGTGAAAGTTTCAGGTGTTTGTTAGAAGAGGACTGGAAAATAAAATGGATTTTCTGTTAATAGTGCACAGTAACTGGTCCCTCTAAAAATACATAGCATGGGGCTGGGAGGAGACTGAGATACTCGTTGGGTATCGTTGACTTTGGGGTGGAAGGACTGCACAAAGATATAAAAGTAGCACCTAAAATGCTTAATTGTACTGATGCTGTAGAGTTCCTTTTGGTTACCCAGGTTTTTTTATAGTTACCGCTGTAACCTGCTGCTTGTTCTTTGTGCATCTTTCTAAAAAGGTGCCTCTTTCAGCTCCCTTTTCTTTTCAGGGCCCTTGTTTCCATCCCGTCTTTTTGCAGTCTTTTCTGGGGGAAGGAACTCTCTCGGAAACTCTGTTCTAGCCCCAATGGATAATACCCAACTCTGCCCTTCCTGAGTCTCCTCCTGACTCCATTTCTTTCCCAGTGAAAATCTTTGCTCAGGTGCCTTATTACCTTGCATTTTGACTTGCAAAGTGGAAACTTTTTCACTTGTCAGAACCTCCCTTTCTCATCCTCCCTTTCTCTGGCAATTTTGACTGTCCATGTCATTTGGAGAACTGCTGAGCTCTTCTTACTTTAAATCTTGGATCCTTCTCTCCCCATTATGGTGCTGTCGAGGAAGTGGAGGCGTTGGGGGGAGTGGATCGCTGCTCTCACGGAGTCCACGTGAGGATGGACAAGGAGTATCACAGAGACAGAGCCTCACAGCACCTTCATTCCCAGGGACTAAAGGGAAGTTGTGTCTTTACTGGGTGACAGAAGCCAAAATAAATGTTGACCTTCAGAGGCATAACTGCTTCTTTATTTTTCAGCATCTTTTTCTTTACCTTCTCATTCTGTCCAAGTTTACTGCTTTGTTTCTGACTTTTCAAAATTGTTTTAAAATATTTCCTGTCGTAGAATGGCTCGGTTTGGAAGGGACCTTAAAGATCATCCAACTCCAACTCCCCTGCCCCCATAGGCAGGGGTGCCACCCACTAGAGCAGGTTGGCCAAGGCCCCTCCAGCCTGGCCTTGAACACCTCCAGGGATGGGCCATCCACAGCTTCTCTGGGCAGCCTGTTCCAGTGCCTCACTACCCTTACAGTGAAGAATTTCTTGTAATGTCTAATCTATATCTATGTTCTTTTAATTTAATGCTGTTTCCCACTTCATCATTATCTATCTGAGTAAACAGTCCCTCTCCATCCTTTTTATAAGACCCCTTCAAGTATTGAAAGGCTACAAAGAAGTCTCCCCAGAGCCTTCTCTTCTCAAGGCTGAACATCCCCAACTCTCTTAGCCTTTCTTCATAGGAGAGGTGCTCCAGCCCTCTGATCATCTTTGTGGCCCTTCTCTAGACTCACTGTAACAGATTCACATCTTTCTTGTGATGGGGGCCACAAACCTGGATGCACTATTCTAGGTGGGGCCTCACAAGGGCAGAGTAGAGGGGGACAATCAGCTCCCTCGACCTAGTGATCACGACTCTTTTGATGCAGCCTTAGGATGAGTTGGGCTTCTGGGCTGTCATTAGTTCCCAAACGAAAGTAATTCTTGGAATTTTTAAAAATAGGTAATATAAGTATTATCTAGTATATGGAAGCACATGTATTATCTGTGAATTTTGTATTTGATAATCTCTGTTTTGAGAAACTGGATTTGTTTTTGACTTTAAAATGTGGGTAGTTCCAGGAAGTTATTTAATAAGCTACAAAAACAGAAAGTCTAGAGGAACTATGCATAAATATGCTGTAATTCAGACCATCCTTTTGAAAGCTGATGACTTGTTTGTGAATTTGTACATCTCTGCTCTGAATTCTGTCTGGAAAGCCAGGCATGAATGCTGTCAAAGGCAGACACAAATACTTCTAACCAACTCTAGTCACTTTTTGGCTATGAGCGAGCAACTGTGCTAATGAAGTGGTTAGAGGAGGATAGCACATGTCCTGTGCAGCAGGGTCCTTTAACCTGCGTGGATGTGGAGGCCTCCGTGAGACCCATGAGTGCTCAAGTCCTTGGAGCAAGGGGGCATCCACTCATGTGGTCGTTTCTGCACAACCTCTCCTGTACTGAAGTGCAATCATTTAAGAGGATTTTCTGGATCAGGGCCTTGTCTTGAAATTGCAGTACTGATTGTACATTTCATTTAACTAACACATCTTGCCATTTTTATTGAGTGATATCTTGTCAAAATGTATTTGAAAGGTAATGCTGAAAGCATCTTAGTGCCTTTGCAGTGCATCGCTGGTGGTTGCTCTTGTCCCAGAACCACTTGTTCCAGAAAACAAAGATCCTGATAGGAGTTTTTGCTTATGTCTATTATTTAATCTCTTAAATTTACTGAATGTTTTATTTGTGGCTTTTTTTATTTGTTGTTTGGCTGTCTTCCCAACGTGCTTGAAAGCATACTGTTGTCTTATCTCTACCTTGTCCTCTTACCTGGGTTCCTGCCCCACTTCAGGAAAGTTAATTTAAGGTCCCTGTGCACAGATACAGGGTGAACATTTAAACCTGTGTTATTGGCTACTGTCCAAAAATGCTTTCAGACTTAAAGAGCAGATTAAAAGCTGTTATAGAGGTTAGTGAGCAGGTGATGTAGGTAGAGTAGTGTTACCTGTGTCAACAACTGTTTGCTGATGTGAGTAGGTGGGTGACTGAAAATAAATGGCAACTCACTGCGGGCTTGAAGCCAAGCGTTTCCTGGGCTTAATATCATGAGTGCTGCAATTAATATACTTAACAAACAGAAGGCATCTTTCAAACGGTAGTGTGAAATTACTTGTGATGGATTGCAGTTTTGCTATGACCTTGAATGAAGGTGAATATAGATATTACTCAGTTTGCTCTTCTGTGTGTGTCAACACACTTTTTTTTTTCTTTAGGTTGCACAATGCACATCTTTGAGAACATCTCTGGGACAATGATGCTTCCAGGAGCAGAAGTCTGATTTGGAACCTGCTTGTTTTAAGAATATCTGGGAATTTCTATGCATATTTGCTTATTCCAACGTAAATCAGAGGACAATGAATTCTTTTTATTTTTTGCATATTTTCATGCCAAGTAACAAATTTTCTTCTTTCCCGTTCTGTTCAATGGGAAAAACTTGAGCCAGTTGTGTAGCTGATTTTTATTTTGCCACATTCCTCCTCCTGAGCCAAATTCTTGGAAAACGCGTCTACAATACATCTATTTTTGTAGTTGGATTTATTTTTTTTTCCTCCTGTATATGTCATATTTCGTTTCTGGAGTTCTTTTAACTGTTCTGGTTTGAACCTGCCCTTTTGTGTCACTGAGAATTCATAGAATCACTCAAGGAATTAAATAATTTCAGACTTGCAGAAGATGACTCATATGCTTCAGAAACATTTTTGTGGCTGTGCTTGGCTCATTAATACAGGAGTTTAACAGTACTAATATGAAGCATTGCATTAATTGTTGCATACATTTATTACCAAATGACTTGCACAGACAGTGTTTCAGATGCCGTGGACCTAGCCATAATAACCAGAAGTGTCCCGTTTGCAAAGGAGAAAATAAAAACCATTTGTACGCTGATAGCAAGCAGATGAAGTTGCTTGCAGTTTTGGAAGTAAGGACTGATCACAGTGAAAGCTGGCATGGATTTCCCTGCTTGAAGAAGGGGAAGCTATGCAGCTTAATATTTGGGTTGATTATAATGACTCTAGTGATGGCATCCTATGTACTGACTGGAGCCAAACATGGCCTGTTGTTAATACCGTCTCCCTTCCATTACGGAGCTTTTACTAGCAATCCGAGCTTAATGGACAATGAAAGCCTTAGTGACATGAAAGACCATTACCAGTCTTCTAAAATTAATATTTCATATGTAAAGGATTATCCAAGCATTAAATTAATTATTGACACTATTTCTTCAAAGATAGAGTTTATAACAAGACAGCGCCCTGATTTAGAAGAGCTGAGGAAACAAGAGCCACATGTAAGTATGAGTTAAAGTGTGTCTGAAATTAATGCGTGCTGGTTTATTTCAAGAATTTGGCGTCAATCTTTTGCTAAGATAAAAACAGTGCAGATGCTCTGATGTTCGTATTGTGATTTATACCACCTGGAGCCTCCTTATTTATACCAGTTGAAGAGCTGATGTTATAGATCAAGTCCTTCAGAGTCAGAGGCAAAATGGATGGGCTATATAAATGGTCTTGACACCTGAAACAAAAAATCAGGCAGTCTTCCGGCAGCTGTACACTCTCATTGAATTGAGAACCTTGTCTCACCCAAAATCATTCTGAGTTAGTCAGATTTGCCAGTCACCTAAAGTGATAAATAAGAAGGGAGACTTTCTAACTACCTGTGTGCATTCCTGAAAAACTGGTTATTGCAAACCTTGTGTTTCAGAATTAACAACTGGAAGTTAATTTGTATATTACAACTTTGACTTTAAAAATTAATTCCTGGGGTGGTGGGGGATGTTGGGTTTTGTTAATCTGCCTTCTGGCCTTAAATTCAAAGGATTTTTAAACGTGCTTCTCTCCCAGTCCAACTGTTTGCACTGGAGTTTTTTCCAGTGCCATCAGAAGTAAGTTAAGTCAATTTCTTAGTTTAAATACTTTTTTTTTTTTTTAAATATATGTAAAACAAGGTGGGGGGGCAGGGGATGTTAATGATAATGTTTCTATTGTGTTGTATCATTGTGCTAAGTTAGAAAAATATAACTGCCACTTTTTTTCTGCCTTGACTGAAATTATTGTTCTTTATGTTGCAGATGTTTTCTGTAATTCCTAATAAATTCCTTCCAAATAGCAAGAACCCTTGTTGGTATGAAGAGTACAGAGGAAACACAACCACAGATCCTTATACAACGAACTCCTATGCACTGTATTCAAAGCGTTTTCGAACCATATTTGATTACCTCAGGAAGGTATTTTGGAACCACTTGTACCATTACAAGGACAAGCACTACCGGCTGCGCTGCCTCCCCCACTTCTACATCATCGGCCAGCCCAAATGTGGGACAACAGACTTGTACGATAGGCTCAGACTGCACCCTGACGTTCGGTTCTCAGCAATCAAAGAGCCACACTGGTGGACAAGAAAGCGGTTTGGTGAGTAAACGTGCCCTCTGGTATTCAGGAGGGTGGTCTATGAAGCTTTGATGTTACTTGTATGTATCTGGGGTGAATTATATGGATTTGGTCCATATTGGTTTACCTTGAAACAACTGAAGGTGATGGATATTCAATAGGTTCTAGCCTGCTTCTGCTTAATATTGTTTTGGGTTAAACCTTTCAAGATGATGCACATTAAATTTGGTTTCATTGCAGTGGATTGGAAAAGTCTAGAAAAATATAAAAACACTGGATAAAACCAACTATGTTTTGTAAAAGCAAGAAAAGGAACAGTTAGGTTGTGATAAGAGGTTTAAAGAATAGTGGTAATAATTTTACCATGCAAAATTTTTCTGTGAAGCATGAATAAACGATGGGTCATTATTTGATACATGAGTGTCTTCTGTCCTTGTGATTCAGTAAATACAACTGTGTATTATAGTCGCAGCTTCACTAGTGTTACAGTTCTAGTCAAATGCTCTGTGTGAGACATCTCGCTCCCACGGAGGAACGTGGATGTATTCCTAATGCTCTTTTCCTGAGTGACATCAGTATTTTAGGAAATGGTTCTTCATCTCTGAAGGCAGAATGGAACAGCTGAGGTTGTGGCTGCTTCTTCAAAGCGTGTCTGAAAACCATGGGCCTGAATGCATTGTTTTATCCAACTGAAGTGTTTATATCTTTCTTGTTCTCTCTTCTGTGGGTACCAAGGCAGGTCAATCTTGTGGCTAAAGACTGGATGAGACTCAGAAGGTCCAAGTTCAGTTCTTGACTTTACTGTGTGCTTACTGCTTTCCTCTAAATGCAGGCATATATAGTACTTGCTTTATTTCACCCAGGCTTTGTGTTTTCTCACAGTAATGGTGGTTGGGTCTAGCTGCTAAGTTCTAGGATGTTGATATCAAAGTTCACAGGCTTTTCAGTGGTATTATTGTTTCCCAGAAGATGCTGGTTATTTTACGACGTTATCTTTCCTTCCGTATGTGATTTGCTGTGCTTTAATGCAGCCATTGCCTTTGGAGCAAGGGAAAACCTAGCATTGTAGGGTAGATCAGTTGATGAAGCCTTTACATCACTACTTCCCTGTGGTGCTTTTCCTGAGCTTCCTTGAAATCAGAAACTCTCTCTCCTAATGAACTGCCATGGCTAACATTAGGCTGATTTCTGAGGGACTGGGACACCTGCAGTGCTGCCTCTGTGCTTTATTTTGGGGTTGTACCTTCAATTCATTCCCATACACATGGTGTTACCATTTCCATCTCCCTTCTTTTTGTCTTGAAGCCCTGAAAAACCCTTGAGCTCCTGCAGATGGGGGGGTTTGATCGTTGCTGTTTGGCTCAGTCACAGATCTGGGATTCTTAATTTCTTATACAGAAATGGCTTAGCTGTGTTCTTGGGGTTTGTTTTCTTCCTTTGAAAGTGCCGTGAGAAAGTGGCTCGTACCAAACCCACAGTGGTGTTTCATATGTAGTGCACCACAAAGCTAGTGCAGAAACAGCGAGCTTGGCTTCTTTTGTCTCTAATACAATTAACCCTCTTCAATGTATTGTAGACATTTAGAAAATGTTTCATATAAATTAAGAGTTAAAGCAATATGATGAAATACAGTTTTGCTTTCAAGATAATTGTCTCCAGTACTGGAGATACAGGAGGTACTAGTGTGAATGAAAGAGCTGGGCTAGTTGCAAAGTCAAAGAAAAGAAGCATTGTGGTGCCTCCTGAAGTCCCCTGAGAAGGAGTTCATTCATCACAGTCAGTGGCTGACTGAAAATGAATGATAAGAATTGCCTCATGACCTGCAGGTGGAAAGTCAGATCAATGAGGAAAGTGGATTTGAGACTTGGACACCTTCCAGTGCGAATGCCGTGCTGCTTGTTTCTGGGTGTCTGGATGCAGGGACCATCAGCAAAACCATCTGTGGAAGATTGTCTTCCAGAAGAGTGCTGGCAGGAAAGGCAGAAGCAAACTCTCAAGTGATACACTAAGCTAAAATCCTTGATGCTAAATGTGTATCTACACTTACTGTAGTCTTAACAGCAATGTTTGCAATTCATGGTGGAGGAGGCTGTGCACTCAGTCTCACTAAAGCTAAGACAGTTGCTCAGAAGTGGACCAACTGAACAGGCAACCATAAGAAGTCAGTTTGGAATGAGTGTAATTTGAGAACAAGGATGAATTCCAGACTCAGTGCTGGCACTCACAAACCTTCCACATGCATGACCTTGTGGACAGTCACTGGGGGGCCTGCAGCAGATCCACAAAGAGAATTTTCTTTCCATAATCACTTTGTTTGTTTGTTTGTTTGTTTTTAAAGCTGAAGAATGAGGAAAGTTTGCAGAGCTTGGCATCTTATGGAAGTAAGATCTATAGAGATGACCTTCCAGCCATCTCAGGCAGTCTGCCATACAGAAAAAATAAATTTTAATTCTTTCTGCCCCCAAAGTACTTTAGATAATGGTTGCTATTCAGCAAAATGAGAAAAAAAAAAAAAAAAAAAAAAAAAAAAAACAAGTAGGCTAACGAATGAAATTGAGACAGCCCTCTTTAAAAGCCAGCTTGTGGATATGACTTCTATGCTGCTGGTTATTATCTTGTTTAGTTTGTAACACTTATCTGGAGAAGAAAGTCTTTGTTCTATGGCATTCCCTGATTCAGGGATTTTTATAAGACAGACTAGTTTCAGCTGAAGCTAAACAACCCTCCTGGGAAGGTCCCTTTTCACAAATCACAACTTTCCCGTTCTGCTGGGATGGTTGATGCTCTACAGGACTTTGTCCCAGCTTGACTGTCTCTCTTTCCTGGCTCTTAGCCACAGCTGCTGCTCGCATGAGCGGGGTGGCAACAAATCAAGGCAGTCTGTAGCACCATGCATTTTTGAGCCTTTTTTTTTTTTTTTCCTCCTTTAAAAACAAAACAAAATACACTGCTAAGCTTTTCTCCAACTTTGTTAAATCTAACTTTCCTAAAGGGGAAAATCAGAGGAAATAAGCAAAAGGACCCTCTTGTTGAGCTTTTCTCTCACATAAATGATAATTACCTGCCTTGCAGGAACAGAAAATGAGAGCCAAGGAGTCCTGCTCTATGCCCTTAGTTTTGTTCCCACTTGGTTGTTTTCCTTGACCTCTGTCTGGCTGAGAAATGTGGCTCACAATGTTGAGAAATGCAGGGAAAAGGCTGATGATATTGAATGCACCCTACAGCACATGGAGGGATAGGAAAAAAAGTTACTGTCGTGGAGCCTTGCTTTCTTACTTCTGAAAGATAAAGACATGAATAATTTCCCTGTTTTCTGACTTTGATAAGTGCACATCAATTTACATATTTGGCATCAGAGTCTGTTCTTAGTCTCAATACAGTAAATCTAGTTGGAGTCCATATTACTCCAGTTTATACCAGTGAAAATGAAAGCAGAATTTTGTCTTTTATATTCATTCATTCTAAATGCTAAATTTTGAAGAAAATAAATGCAAGCTATTCATGCAGAAACAATAAAAAAAATACTTAAGATATTCATATCACTATGAATTTATGGCTTAATCGTGTAATATCTTGAATCTCAGTTACTCCATTATTGACTCTTTTATCTGAGTGCTACATTTCATGGCTCTAATTCTGTGCCAATGTTAGCTGGCTCAGATCCAGCAATGTCAAGGAAGCTGTCTTGATGTACACCAACAGTTAATCTTGCTTTGCTATTATTTTTTTAAACTTCTCTCTTTTCACTGTTTTTAGGAATCATTCGTCTGAGGGATGGATTTCACGATCGCTACCCAGTGGAAGATTACCTTGATCTGTTTGACTTAGCAGCACATCAAATTCAGGGCGTACTCCAGAGTGAAGCAGCAAAAGAGCACAGCAAGACGAATAACATCATAATTGGTAGGGCAAATACAGCTTCTGAAATGTGTTTTCATCTCTGTGTTTGTAGCATCCGTACTGTAGGCATGAAAAGGGCATTTTCTCAGGGGTGACTGGTTCACTGCATGGGGCCACTGATGCCTGTTTCCCCTGCTGTGCATGGATAGTGCAGAAGTTCTTATCTTGAGAAAGATGCCTGAGAAAGCAAGAAATGCCTGATGAACATCAGCATTTAATTAAATAATAAAATAAAAAGAAAGCGAGGGAACTTGGTTACTCCTTCAAATGTTTTAATTTTGTTTTCATTACAAAGGGTTTGTCTGTACCCACAGGATTGTAGCTTCAGGTTCAAATGCTGTAATATTGTGAGTTTCTTCCCAGGCATAGCAAACAAATTGTGGTATTACTACTTACAAAATGACACTGTAGAAATCCTGTAGCTGACTGGAGACAGTTTCCATTATAGTGACACAAGAGGCTCTTCTCAAGCTCCATCATAAGACACACATAGGAAGAAAGACCACCATGTTTTGTGTCATCATCCTTATGTAGCCATTCTGGCTTCAGCTGGGCTACAACAGTAGCCTGTGGTGGACTGACATAAACACGATGAAACCCTGAGCTGCTTCATTAACAGCAAAGATAACACAAGTTCAAGAGCAGGAGTATACAGAGTCAAGCTGAAGCTATCTTGCACTGCATTATTTTTCAGGTGTGGAACTGAGAGGCATAGTACAGGATCAAATTTGAAGACAATTTTATGGTTCCGCTTGATATTAAGTTACTCAATTAGCATTAAAAATAGAAATATCCAGTTTAGAAAAGCTGTTGTGTTGCACATTATGGAGGCCTATGATCAGGTCCAGGCTCCACGGAAGGATGCGTGGGTTGCTTTCCATGACACATGGTATTCAGTAGACCATGCTCATCCACCATGGTGCAAACGGATTGCAGTGCCTGTGAAGAACATCAGCAGAAATTCTTAGATTCTGTTTTTGCTTTCTGCTAGAAGCAGAAAGCCAAGGGGAAGAAACTTTTGCTGATCTTACTCTGTCACCTCCAAATCTTCCAGGGAAACCTGACACCACCATGAAAATATTAGTTGGGCAAGAGGTAGTTCCTTGTTGAAAAGAGGCTTTTGAAATAAGCCAAGGTTATTATCCTACAGAAATTACAGACAAGGGTTTTGCTGCCTGCTCATGAAGAGAATACCCTCAGAATCCTCTTTTTCATTTAATTTTAACCAAAAATAAATTAACCTATTGTTGGCTTGATGGAATGGTGACATTGTGTTACATTTCTTAAGCCAGAGACTTGGCTATAGTCACATTTGTTCAATACTTCCTTAGCCTTTAATTCTACCATATGGTTTATTAAATATTCAGTGCTGAGCAAAAGTTGCAAGACTGGGTCTTTAGAAATGTTGCCATAAAGGACATCTGCAGATTTTCCTCCTACTTACAATAGTATCTCCTGTCCTTTCATGGGTGAATTGTTTATACTAATTAAATACACTAATCTAATTGGCTGTGTACATCTTTGATTACTTACCTCCTGTTACAGCTTTTTCTAGAGTTCAGTTTGTGTTTCTTTTTCCTGTAGTCTCATTTCTTGTTTCATTAAGGTTCTGTTCACTTTTCTTATTAAGTTTACAGGAAAAGTCCTGAATGATTATGCTCATTAACTTTTTTTTATTACCTTGGTGAAACAAAACAAAGCTAGCTACGATAAAATGAATCTGTATGAATGTCAGGTTTGCTTAGAATCCTGCGTTTTCCTCTTTCAGGTTATTAGAAAGAAAAATCTAATTAAACCTGTAAACATTTCAGTAGTTCATCATGCTATGTTATTTTGAAAACGTAAACTTCATTGGGTATTATACTTAGTGGGTAATAATTGCATTTTTCCAAATAAAATTATGTCTGCTTAGAGAGAATTAAAGTGGACAATGCTGAACTAGCTTGAGGCAGCTTGAGCAGGACTTGTTTATCTATGATCATTAATATCATTAATTCACAAGAATGTCTTTTGAAAGCACAATATGATTATAATCCATTAATGACTGAATATAGAAGTTATACATTTATTCTTTGAGCAGCTTAGAAATTCATATGTTCTTTAAGTCCTTGAGAAAAAAATAATACGTTTTTGGTTGCACTGCAGTGATTTCATAGAATTACTATAGCAGCGATTAATTTCTCTCATGTTTGGTATGGCTGACTCTCTTTGCAGATATTAAATCTGTATTATAACTCAGAAAAGAGCACTATCAAATTATCAGAAGTTTTTTGGGCTACTTCAGGAAATTAAAATTATAATTAGCAGGGACCAGAATGATTTTTTTTTTTTTTCCTTTTTAATTCTTGATGGCCATCTTGTTTGAGACTTGCCTTCTGGAACCCAACCTAACCTGGACTATTAGAACATTTATCTGCATTAGATGGTGTGACATTGGTCTTCCCTTGCTCCTGCACTGCCTGAAGATTTTGGTGGTGGCAGCTGATCCAGTTGAAGTGATTTCTATGGAGTATTTTGATCTGTGGTATTAAGAAAATCTGCCCATTTATGTCTAAATGTATTGACTTTGTTTAGTTCAAATAGCACGTTTGTATGCAGATGTTCTTATGTTCAGGTTTAGTCACCCTATGTGAGCTAATTAGGGAAATGCTCCGTCCAATAGAGAGCATGAAATAAAATCAGAAGTCTGTGGAGCACAGGTGTATGAAAGAAGATCAGAAGAACTGTATTGAGAGAGGAAGAGGCTGTGTATAAAACAGCATGGAGTTGAAGAGCTTACACTGCAGTAAGAAATATAGGAAAATGTGCCATCTTCTGCTAGCGCTGGAATAGCTGCGTGACGCTTCTGTGGCCCAGCTATCTCACCACTTGTCCCATATTTAGTCTTTTGTGCTTCTGCTTCAACCATCACGGGAGCCAGGCTAAGTGAGTTTTAATTGACAAGTCAAAGCCCACCAATGATTAGGCAGTGCCTTGGTTGATTAATTTAGAATGAAAAAACAGAGCTGTTGTGGACACCCAGCTTTAACCAATGGACCTGATCCCCTCCTTTTGAAATGAGGCAAAATGAACATGACAGAAGATTAATATGTTTTCTAATAACTCCCAGACTTTATTAATGAATCACATTATATTAAGCTAGAGTTTGGAGCAAATAACTATTTCATGTTGTGTTTTGGCAGTCTTTTAAAATCTTTATTGGTCTTTCCCAAGAGAGAAAACAAAAACAGAAAATCATGTGCAGGTCTACAAGCCTGCAAGTGTTATTTTTTTCATCTCATTCCTTTTGATTCAAAAAAACTCATTAACGAGAGTTAGCTCTCATTAGGCTGTCAAAGAGTAGAAGTTTCCAAAAGACTTCTATATCACATATGCTTTATTAAGCAGCAGTGTGCCACATAAATGCCACTATTAGTTAAAAATACAGGGAAGACTGAGCAATTCAAAACATCATATCAGATCATATATTTAGCAGCTGAAGCATCATATACCTTGTTCTGGTGGAGGTGTTACCTATTGTGTTTCTCCCTGTAGCATTGCCTTAAGAGTATGCCTCTTCAGAATCTAAGTATGTAAGAATTTGACATTTAATGAAATGTTAATCTTTAGTAAATACTTACATTTCACTTGTTCTATAATAATTGCAGTTATATATTAAAAAAAAAAAAGGCAGTGGGGACATTAATAGTTCATGTCTAATTGCATAAAACCTGCCATAGCCATCACCAGCTTCATAAAGGTTGAGCCAGCGTGACTGCTCTAGCTCTGGCGTGCATCAGCCAGATCCATCTGGAAGAACCCACAAGGTGTGTTGAAGTCAGCTTTTAAATGGTCTACGCCAGCTATTGTATTTCCACACTGATACAAAGAATGAAATGAGTTACTAGCAGCGATGTTTTTCATTTCCAGGGGAGGCCAGTGCCTCGACAATGTGGGACAACAACGCATGGATTTTCTTTTATGACAACAGTACTGAAGGAGAACCTCCTTTCTTAATCCAGGACTTTATCCATGCCTTCCAACCGAATGCCAAACTTATCATCATGCTGAGAGATCCTGTTGAAAGGTGAGCAAAAATTGCATTGCAAAAGCATGCAAGAACATTTTCTTACTATAACAACTTGATTCAGTCTTGCTCTGGGGCACAAATAAATGCTCGTGTGGTATTTGGTCAGTTACTTAGTTTATCATATCATGTTCTTGGTCTGTAATTTTTGGAATATGTAATTGTGATAGTGTTTTAAAGAGAGGTGTGTGAGTGTAATGCCACAGTGAGTGCCATGCACAGACACCAGAGCTACTCAGAACAAAGTAATTTGTACGTTGCCCAGTACAATGGAAGTCTATTACCTGAGCTGACATGCCCTGGTTCTCAGCAGGGCTCACTAGACTGAGCATGGCATGGCATTTACATGTCTCAGCATAAGTGGCCCTGAGAAGGGCTTCCATCCATATTAAATAATAAGCTTTATGTCTTCAAGGGCATACGGTTCCAAATAATCAAAAGATTGTAAAGAGCTCCAGAGTCAATAAACATTACTTTTTTTTTTTTTTAATATGAAAAATGCTTGGTGCAACACCCATAAAACTTCTTAATGCAATTTTAGCTTGCAGAGCTAACAGCTACTTAGGAGTTCACCCTTTGTCTTCCTGACTTTGTCTGCAAAGGAAGGGCTCTACTTGTGCAAAAGTATGAGCTGCTTTTGATAGGTTTTCCACTGTTTTAGCCACAAATGTCCTTCTTTCCATCTGCATTTCAATCTCTCTCTCTCCAGTTTTGTTTGAGAGTTTTAGGGGATTTCTTTCCAGTGTCCTCTGAAGGAGGAGGGTAATGGGGGTGTGGGGGTGAAGGAGACAAAGGCAGAGACCTTTTCAGGTACCTATTCAGGTTACGTGGGGCTGGGTCAGAGCTCAGGGGCACCCAGGAGCACCCAGGAAAGAGGAGAGAAGGATGCAGATGTTGATGGGGACCTACTCATGAAGCGCAGAGCTGTGTGAGCCTCCCATCTCCCATGTCAGCAAATACAGCTCTCAACCTTTAACGGCTTCTCCTGACCTCAGGATTTAACAGATGGTAATTTTATGAGAAAGAGCTGGCCGATGTGAATTCCTCATGTAAACTACCAACAAATTCCCTGATTGCTTTAACCACCCTCTGTAATGTGGGTGTAGCTCTTTGCCAGCTGCAATGAGGGTGAGATGAAAAGTGAGTTTCTCCTCCCTTACTGTATGTATGGTAAATTGGTTTCTTGTTTGTGATGCCCTTGCAGCTTTACAGCTCCTCTGAATGGAGGAAGGGGCACCAGGGGACAGTTGCCTTACAGTAGCAAGGAAGGTGAGGGGGCAGTGTGCAGGTGCTGCACGGGGTCTGAGAGCAACTGCCCAGTGCCCCCCAGTGAGAGGCCCCCCCCAAAATGGGGTGTGTTTGAAGGACATCAAGGTTGGTGACAGCGGGTATTGATGGTGTCCTTATTTCATTGTAATGGATGGGGTTTGAGGGTAATGACTTCAAGTAGCTCGAACAGCTGAAATCCTAATCAGCAAAGGTTTTATTTCCACACAGATGTCCCCAGAATTAAAAACAGATGGGAAGAAATATAGAAAATCTCAGCTGCCCTGCAGAGAGAGAAAGCTTGTCTTCAAGATCATAGTTTTCCATAAGATGTCAGCAAGTCTTTAAAACTATGGGTTTATTTTAATGCATGATTAGAAATACTAAGCGCTCGTATTAAGCCTTTTAAACAAACAGCAGCCAGCCCATGCTGTACGTGATGCCTGCTGGCTGATTTCCTCAGGCAGGAACCTTTCCACCTCTAGGAGCAGCTGGCTGTGCCCTACCCAGGATGAGTCTTGTTCATGTTGTTGTTTGCTCGCTGTTAAGCGGCACTCTTCACAGGCACACACTTTTCTGCACGCAGGAGAGGCTGTTGTGTGTCTAATGTAGCTGAAGTTGGCTGGCTCTGCCCCATAGCTTTGCTTCATCTCATCCTTGTCCTCTTTGGTGGGTCCAGCAGAAGGACTCCCAGAGGAAAAGGACGGGCATGGTGCTGTGGTCATAGTCCTCAAGCACAATTGGGCATTGCTGTCCTCAAGTACTGGTTAGTCTGGTCCATGCCTGGTACCCTTCCTCCTTTCCTGTGCTCTGAGACGGAGCTTTTTCATTTAAATATATATATATTTATACATATATTGCTTCCAAATTGTTCATAAAACAGGACTGAGATGAATTCTTCTTAACTTTCATGGTAATTTTTCCAAAATGAAAAACAAGTCACCAGTAATATATTTAATTTTATTTTTTTTAAAGTCTATCAGCACTAAATTAATAACTATGGGACATAACTAATACAGACACCCTCTGCTGAGATTTGTATTTTTTAAGCAGTTTTCAAAGCACCTAGATCAAATACATTTACAGTGGGCAGTGCGTAGTATGGCAGAATATTGTTAAATTAGTAAATTGAGCAACCTTGGCAAAATTCTCTGCTTTCACTACAAAGAGCAAGGGAAGGACACAGCAGCTGGGGCTGCGTGCTGCCTGTGCAGCTGGGTCTCCTGTGGACATGGGAAGTGATGCCAGGCAGCAGCACGTCAGCATTTGCCAGACTGGAAAGAACTGGGCAAAAGTAATGATTTTCAATCTTTCTTAATGGATGATGCATTGGTTGCTGCTGCCTCATTTTCTATGCTTTGCTGTGATTTCTATTTTAAAGGGTGTAAAAACTGAATTAAAAACAGTCTGCAACATACGCATCCCTTCTCTTCCTTTTTAAATGAACAGGGAATTTTTGTCTGTCATATGGGAATAAAAATCTTGTTCTTGCAAAACACTAACATAAATAATGAGTGCAGAGGGGCTATTCCTGGGCTTAAGTGCTTTGCTGGATTAGGGCCTAAACTTTCCAAATTAAATGATGAATTTTAAAGTACCTGTGGCAACCTAGGGAAGTAAAAATATAAAACGAGTGCAATACAAAAGACTACCGCAGCAATAAAATGAGCCCTTTTTTTTTTTTTTTTTGAAAGAGGCTGAAAGATACCTTGTGTTGGGAGGTGGTGCCATGGAGTCGTAATATGGGTAATACGAGAACACTGGGAAAGCAAATCCCTCTCAAGTGTTACAAAACTGGCTAAATAAGAAAGAAAATTAAAATACCATGTTCAGCAGATGATTCACAAATTAATATTTGTCATGCTACAGCATCTCCTTTGTCTCTTTGGACCATGCATTGTTGCAGAGTTTAATCAAGGTCTTCAGGATTAATGCAAAGGTAGATTTGTTACTTGCTTCTAGGTTTGGGGCTGTTTTCCCACCACCACCCCCCAAAGGGACTTGATTTTAGATAATCTTTCTTGAGAGATGTTAAGCAACTGTAAAACTTGTGCTAAAAATGTGCAATGAGGGGAAACCTCCTGTGCAGCAGCTTAGAGGAATTCCTGCTGCTGGTGGTTAGTGCAAGGCTCTGCTCTCCTGCAAACACAGGGAAGAAAAGTGGAATGATGTAAATTGGGGAGTTTTCAACGGGCAGTTGACATAGAAACAATTTTGGATTTGGAGGTGGAGCTTCCTGGAAAAACTAGGAAATCTGGATTTTATTTTTTTATTATTTCTGATGATGACCAGCTTGGTAATCAGAGAAAAAATGTTGTTTCTAACTCATCCCATTCCTCTGTTGGTTTTGGTTTCAACTGTAAGTTGTTGAAATAAGGACTGTTTCTATCTTTTCTACCTATGGCAGCGTGGAGCACCTAGTACAGGGGGGTACCAATATCTGCCCAGACCAGTTCTACCATTTACAGATAACACAATTTTAAAGTATATATGTTCAAAAAGTTTGCCTTTATGATAAATTACTGGCTCATGCGATTACTAGGGTCTAGATCTCACAAGATGCTGACCTAGCAAGTGGAGAAGATTTTGAGCAGCTCCGTGGAGTAGCTGTCATTCTGAGCCAAAGCCCATCAAATTGAACAGAAAATGTGTCATGGCTGAATAGGGCTGGTGGGGCAATGTTACACACGCGTGCCACTGCTCTCAATTCATGTAAGTGATTGCCGTTGTCATGTAAATAGATCCTCTTTCATTTCCTCTGTCATTTACTTGCACGTATTTCATCCACAGATTGTACTCTGATTATCTGTACTTTGCAAGTGCTAATAAATCTGCAGAAGATTTTCATGAGAAAGTGGCAGAATCACTGCAGCTGTTTGAGAATTGCATGCTGGATTACTCACTGAGAGCCTGCGTCTACAACAACACCCTTAACAATGCCATGCCCGTACGTATTTCCAATAACGTTGGATTCCTCGCTTGGGTAATGACACACTGTGTCAAGGTTGTTAAAATGCCAAAATGCTGTGCCTATAAACGTCAAGAAATAAAACTTTCTTCCTTTTCATTTGTAAAGCGGATGACATAAATATATATGTAAGCATGTAAAAGCTGATGTACTGGCTCAGCTGTCTCCTCAGTCTGTTCCCTGATGAATGCCAACAGCAATAATACAGTCTTTCTATTGTGCAGGCGTATGGAGAGCACATTTAGGGAAGATTACAGTTTAATGTGTAAGCTTTTTGCAGATCTCTCCAAAAAGTAGCTCTGGCAAGGACCTTTGTGGTAGGAAATTGCCTCAAAATCAGAATAAATTATGTATTCTTTCACAAGAGAAGTCTACCAATAACTAGATAAATCCTCCTTTTTAAAAATTGTACACATCTAAAAAAGATAAAGAGAAATACAGAAACTGCTGGCAGAGGATTGATGTTACAGGCTCAGTATTCCAAAATTCACATTTTTAGTGTAGAACTGACTTTGAATTTTCCTTGAGAGGGAGATGAAAGCCTATGCAGAATAATATCGAGGAGACTGACTTGAAGTATCAAGTCTGGCCAATTTGCCATCCAATCCTATTTTATTTGCTAAGGCTTTAACGGCCTCAGAGGGAATACTTCCCTTCTTTGTCCCCAGGGTGAAGTTATTGTCTCCTTCAGTCAATAAAATGCCCATAAATGAGTGCATCACACAGGCCTGAGCCCCATAGCAGCAGGGAAAATGGGATATTCCTCTTCCTTACCTTGGCAGTAGAATGGAGCCATAAGGCTTGGATGGTAGCCTCCAGGACCTCCAAGGACACGAGTTGCTGCCAGGTGGTGCTACAATACTTCCCAGGCATCTGCTTGCATAAACGGATTTCTTCCAGTGTGGGGAGAGAAAGGCAGGGAGAGAACCAGAAGGAAAGATTTTTTTCCTCTCTATTCTTCCTCAGGGTGCAGAAACACTCTTCATTTGTTGTCTTAGGCAGCCCTCAGAAGATGCAAACCCAAGCAGATGTTCATAAGAAAACACAGATGCTAACTGTGTTCCTCTGGATTTCTTCAGCCCCTTCTTCAGACAAGTTGATAATCTCTGTTATGTACATGGTTTGCTATAGATTGAAAAAGTTGGGATCATTTTCCCCTGTGAGCTTATTAGATTGCCAATTATGTTTTGCTATTAGTTAGCATGTTCCTGAAAGAAGAGAGGTGAATGTCATAGGTGTTGTCACTGCTGCTGGATGCCAACCTGTAAGGAATGA
The DNA here is from genome assembly GCF_013377495.2 of Cygnus atratus. NCBI lineage: Eukaryota > Metazoa > Chordata > Aves > Anseriformes > Anatidae > Cygnus > Cygnus atratus. The sequence goes on from NC_066368.1 coordinate 4,247,434, forward strand.
AGCGTTTGTCAGTTTATCCTCGTTGAGAATCAGTGAAAAACATTATCTAGATGTAGGCATGCTAAGCCAAGGGAATCAAACCAAGCCTGCAGATGTGGACGTTATGGAAGGGAGAATATCTTGGGAAACCCCACTGGTGCCCTTTGATGTGCAGGACAAAGCACTGAATCTTATGGAAGATGATGATGTGTTTTGGAAGTACAACATGCTATGTAGGGTAGGAAATCAAGGTTGCTCTTGATATAAAGAAAACTGAAAATTAATGGGACAGATTAGTTAAAATTCCTGTTTCTGGTGAAAAGCTTTAAAAAAAGATTCTAGGCCTGTGTGAGGAAAGCACTGCACTGCCAACATGTACTGTGCAGCCGAGACTGGACTTTCACTCGCCTTTATCTGTCAGAAGAAAAAAGTGAAACCCAGTGCTGAGCTACGTGTTTCCCCAGAGTTCAGTGAAACAGGATACTAGCTAAGATTGATAAGGTTAATCAAATGTTTTAATCAAATAAGAGTTCAAATTCTTGTGCAGCATATATATAAAAAGTCTGCTAAATATGGAGGCTTATTGTAAAAAGTAGCCAAAGACACATCAGAATCGCACATTGTGATAACAATCACTTAGCAATAATCCAAAATTTGGCTTATTTGGGGGGAATTTAGGTAGTTTAGGTACATGAGTCTGAGTAAGAAACGAAAGACTCATTATGTGTCTTCATCAGCTCTGTGGTAATGAGACTAAAGTTGTTAAGTCTCTTTTATGAAAGACGCTTATGACTTGGGATTCGTGTTTCTGTCTTTTGAGCCTGAACAGTTTTAGAAAAATAATTATAAGCACAGTCAAAGGCTGGACTTTTAATTTTTGTATTGCAACTTATCTAAAATTGGGAGGGTTGGAGGGAAACAGATTAGGTCAGGACAAGCTTTTCCCACCCATCCTCCTCCTCTCTGGTTTGCACAACCTGATGCTTTCAGCGTGTGCTCAGCCGACACACCACAAATGCTGACTAGCAGCCACTGTTGCAGCCTAGATCTAGATCTGGAGATCATAATCAGAAGCCACCAAGCTCCTAGGAGGCAACGTTGTTACGCAGAGCTGCGGCTGATGCAGCAAGTGCTGCAGGCAGGAGTGCGAGGTCAGGTCCTTCATAAAACGTTTCCTCTCATAGATAGGCCATTCAAAAAGATTTCCATAAGCTTCACTGAAAGCAAGACTAAGATTAATTTTTTTTTCATACATTGTCTTTTCATGGTCCTTCCAGAGAACATATCTGGGATTTGTGCCCAGAAGACATAAATGAATGTTGGTTTGTTTTTGCTCAAAGTGATGTAAATTAATTAGTTTTTCATATTTTTTTTTTATGCTTATAGGTAAGGTTGCAGGTTGGGCTTTATGTTGTCTATCTTTTGGACTGGCTGACTGTTTTTGACAAAGATCAGATACTTGTTCTTCGCTTAGAGGATCATGCATCAAATGTGAAATACACCATGCACATGGTGTTCCAGTTTCTGGATCTGGGTAGGTGTCCTCTGGCTGTTCTGAGATAAGTACAAAAAATCATTTTTATCCTTCTTAGGTCATTTTTGCTTTATTAGCAGACAAAACAATAGCATGTGAATCAGTCTTGAAGGATTCATTAATCTTGTTGCCTTGAGTCAAGCAAAATTAAAATTCCCTAATTCCCATAGAAGGGTTGGTGTTAGAAGAACTTAATAAAACTACATTAAAAAAAAAATATTAAACCCTTTCACATTGTAGGGATATATCTTATCAGACAGAAGCCGGTCCTGCTTCTGAAGGCAGTCAGGGCTTGTTTGTCATGGGCTTACATAGGTGCAAGAGCTATCCCACGCAATTTAAACAGCTTCAAGTGTTACCAGGTTGTGAATGCTGTTGCCAGCTAAAACTGATCCAGCATCTAAATGCGGGTATGTTGAAAGGTTGTGTTTTTAGCTGGGGAGAAGGGGAAAATTGTGTTTTTGCTGTGTTGACTGAGACATCTGTTGCTAATCCTCGGAGAAATGCTGGCAGACAAACTGTTGCCCAATGTTGATTTGACAGTAGCAAGAGGATGAAAACGTGGCTGCAAAATAGTCTGACTGGTCCAAACACTGGTCTAGATGATGAGAAAGTTTGAATGTGGCAGATTGAACAGATGAAGAGCTTGGCATCTTCTTCTTGAAGATGGTTTATGCTGGAGAAGTCTGTGGGTTATTATCTTTCTGAAGTACATTGTCAAGGGCTAAGATTTACTCCTGCGATATCTGTATTATGTGTATATATATTACTATACCTGTGCATCACTTTGATCCCACTGACAACCTTAGAAACAGCAATAAAAAATAAAAGGGGGGGGGGCTTTTACAATCCATGAGTGAGTCTAATGGAGTTTCTACTACGGATTAGACAGCTCACATCATAAAATGAAATAACAGTTTAAAAAATAAATAAATATGAATTTTGATTCCAAAAAGGACAGGGAGTATATTCAGTGTCAGAGTTATTTTCTGAAAACAAATCTTTCCCTCTAGAAGTGAATTACGCTGCTTGTTTTACAGATGATTAATTAATATGAGAGAAAAACATATTTCCATATTTACTAAAAATGATTCATTTTACTAATCTAAACCTGTATTCAATATTCTGAAACACTGTCTCTGCTAACACAAATTCCATTTGTCTTCACTTGGCAAACCTTCCGACTTAGTCATTTTTCTTCTTTAGCAAGGGCATTTTTGGGGAAGAATACTAAGATAATATTCTATTTTACCACAGGACCTCTGAGTGAGAAACAAGAAGCTCTGATTACAAAGAGTCCTGCATCAAACACTAGACGACCTGAAGACAGAAGCCTGGGACCTATGCTACCAACAACAAAGGCAATTTTAAGAGATTTCTACAGGCCTTTTAATACAAAACTGGCACAAGTTCTTTTTGACGATGCTTTTTTATGGAAAAGGACATAATATGTAAATTTAGTGCCACAAATACAGTGCTTAAAGGAGTTTTTATTTTTTTAAATTCTATTTTTGTGCGTGGATATTTACATTTTTCCCATTCCAAAGAGAAGCCGATTGATGAGATGAGACTCTCACCTTCAGTCAGCACACTTCATGACAGTTATATCACATTTTCCTTGTGAGAATGTAAAGCATCTTGCTTATGAGTTTCTTGCAACTTCTTTTACCCCAGCAGAAGTGTAGGATGGAAAAGCGTTAGGCAATGTCTTACACTCTCGGCTGGGATGCAGAAGTTTAACCTTCTCTAAGATGCTGCAACACGGAATTAGCATCGATTTCTTACAATTACACTTATAATCTCATTTTCAATATATATTATTCATTCATTTTTTCAAACTATCAATGTCATGTAGTCATTAAATTTTTTAAGTGAATTCAACCAAAAATTTTGTTTCTTTTTGTCAGCATGTTCACAAATAGTCTTCTCTCACACTAAGGTTTCTATGTCTCCTTAATTCTGAAAGTAACTTTAATAGATAATTGCATTTACATAAATTTCCAAGTCTAATTTATATCTTCAGTATAAATAGGCTTTCCTAGCCCCAAAATTAAAAGAAATTTTACATTCACATAAGAATGGATGACTGAAATTTAAACAACAGTCCACATTCAATGCTTAGTGTAACAAATCCGTTTGCCTTCCATATTTTGTTCATGTAAACACAAACATGTATCATCTATTCATATCATTCACATTTTCCTAGGAAACCACTATTGGGCTTGATGTAAAGTCAATGCTGGCCATGGAGAGCTTTTATGGAGTTTTCTCTTAGGTCCTACACAAGTGCTCTACTCCATTGCAAAGAAGTATGCATTTTTAAAATCATTATGAAATCTGGTCATTAAATGCATTAATGGACAGGATACACCACATCATGCATCGTTATAGAAAGGATATGTTAACTAATGAATGAGTTGTACACTATGTACATCTAGTTTAAAAAAGGCTTGAAAATAAAGACTTGAGGAAAAGCTATTTTAAGGGTGGTGGAGAAACTTTGGATTCAGTTTGTAGTCTGGAATGCCTAAAATAAGAAATTTAGGTAAGCTGTTCTGGACAACCAGAACTGTTTAGCTCTGGTTCAGAAATGTTTATAGATCAAAAATTCTTAGAGGAGTGAGAATGGATTTTTTTTACCTGTCTAAAAAAAGTAGTATGGCAGCATGGATCAGAAAGTCAGAACGAATTCAGCGCTAAAATTTTCACTCAGTATTTTATTTACACTACACATTTCTGCTAGCTGTTCTCTGAATTAGAATCAACATTGTATGGCCAGGAAAACTATATGGAAATTTTATTAAACATAACTGCCATGGACACATTTCTGTATTTCTGTTTAGTTGCCAGCTACAGCCATGATCTGATACTATCTTACCAACCCTAAATGCTAATGAGTGTCATTTTCATTTAGTGTGAACATCAATTCCCTGAACAAATCATATGCACTAGTTTGGGCGTGGTGCTGAACTTTAATTTCACCAATGGCCAGAGAGACTCTCAATGACCATTGCCTACTTGTACAATCTAAATTAGAACATGCTTCAAGGCCAAAATTTCTGCCCCAGGTTGAATCAGCCTCAGCACACTGTTAGATCACAATCTTGCCTAGTTATGACTCACAGGAAGGGAAAGGTTGAGGGTTCCCTGTGCAAAGGAGAACAGTGATGGCCTCTCAAGTGTGGGTAAGTTCAACATAGAGCCACTGGTGCTCTGAGTGTCACCACAGTGTGTATAGAACAGTAACACGGGGGAAGCAGATATAGTTATTGATAATCTGTAAGGAGCCTATGGTTCTTCCAAAAGTGAAGTTTCCAGTGAGGTTGCTTTTATGTCTTCATCTCTTTCATAAGCTTCAGCACATGATCTTGTGATTTAAGGAACCACAACCTTATGACACTGTGTTATTGAAAGACTAAATATTTAAAAAGTAGAAAATTAAAGAGGGCATCTCTTGGGAAGTTTAGGGGGTGGGGATAGGGGTGGTGGTGGTAATTTGCTCTCTAGTACAGACTGTAAAAAAATATTGAACTGGTGACTCAGAATAAAATAACATTTGATTTTCTTGAGTAATGGTGGGTGTCAGACCCCTCCTCTGCAGCAAGAGCAAAGTACCACTGCCATTCCGTGGCTTCACTCTGGCCTCACAGCAAATCTCTACATATGACAAGGCTCATCCAAAATTTTTCCAGTGTCTTTACCTTCTTGTTGACAGTTCTAGATGTGAAAGAATATGATATTGTTATGCACTGTAGCCCTGACTTGTCCTACATCCCAAGAGCAGTAATTTGCCGAGAAATTGGACTTACCATCAAGACAATACGTTTTCATGTTTGCCAAAGTGTAGTAGTGGCTCTTTGCACAGAGCTCAGAAAATGTGTGCTTCGTTCCCTATTTACTCTTATCTCTGCTGAACTAAAGTAATCAGGCGAGGATGCAGCTTTCCTGAGCCCAAAGGCACTGAGGAAAGGGTCGTTTCCAAATGTTCTTGCTGCTACTGCAGAAGAATGCGAAATGTGCTTTCTGTAAGACCTTGCATGCTCGGGCCAAGCACGTTGGCTGGCTGGAAGACGCGCAGTGAAAACAAAGGCTCTCCTGCTAAGAAAAACAGGCACTGATTTACAAAGAAAATGATACGCTGTTATCTCCTGAGCCCAGTGCACAGGCTTGTATGCTTCAGCTAAACAAACTGAAGCGAAGCAATGGGGTTGTCACCCTTCTGAATACAACTTTCTGCTAAGAAATTAATCCATCTTCCAACCAACGCTCTTTTATTATAGACGAGGCACAAATGTGGAGCAAAAAGGTAATAGATATCTCCCAATAGATAGCCCTGCCATAGGCAAACCCAATCATGCTCGTCTGAGCAGCTGTAGTTTTCTAACAGAAAGGCTTGTGTTGCAGTACCATCTTGTGGCCAACGTGTGCAATATGTTGTGCATTTGAAACGCGTGTGTTTTTTTTCCTTTTTTTTTTTTTTTACATTGAAAAAAGAAAAGGCAGGTTAAAAAAAAATAAATCCAGTTCTTTTCATATGTCTACAGGGCATCAAATGCCCAGATTTGCTGGTTGCAGTTATTGTAGCAGTGCTTCTAGGTATTAATAAATGCATATCATTGCCATTAATACAGTTGCCAGACTGCTGTCCTGGGAATCCTGGCTTACAGAGGTACTGCTACAGACTTTGATCCACACTTCTCTCTGGACCAGCTCTCTGGCACGGCCTCCATAAAGGGAATGATGTCAGCAGCAGCAGAGGCTTGAGAGACTTCGGCAGCGTCATGCTGGGGACCCCTGCTTTTAAGTCACAGCTCCCGTAGAAACTCTGCCTGCTCTCTGTGCTGCCTCCATCAACTGAAAGGCCCTTAAAATGATTGCCAGAGTGGCAGGGGCTTAATGGAGTTCCAGGCTGAAATCTGCCATTGAAAATTAGAGTCCTGCTGTGTACACACTAAGCCCCAATTAACAGAAAATAATGTTTTAAAGAGGCACAAACAGTAATCAACATATCGCATTTCACAGGAAGGAAACGCTTCCTGTCCCTCACCCTCCTAGCTTCTGAGCATCCACACACTGAGTGAAAAAACTGCCTGCATAGAGCAGTGAGCTGGGTTAGTGCCTCTGGGGCTGGGGCACTGCCTAGCACAGGATGCTCTCACTGGGGCAGAGGGACCATGGGAACAGCGGGGGCCCCCAGATCCTCCTGCTCCCCAGGTAGGTCCCTCTGACATGCATGACCTAGAGGAATAATGCTGAAAATATAACTAAGAGCTTTAAAATTGACATTTAGTCACTGAAGTAGCAGTTGCTGGGGGTAACAACTCATTGCATGGCAGTGGTGGCATTGCAAGTAGCATCTTCCCCGAGGAAAACACAGGCAAGCTATCATTAAGCACGGCCATTCGCTATTTAAAGGGAGTGCAGACTAATTCACAGTTATTTCCTCCGTCTGGCTATAGCTCACACACTTAGAAAATGATCTCTTCCTCTACTTTAATAATGAATGGGAATGAGCAAAGAGAAAGTTGTGCTTGCACTCCGAGTATTGCAGTAGAAGGACAAACCCATCCTGAGAGTAGCTCCTAAAATTTTCTTTATTTCAGGCTACAGGGGCCTAAACCACAGATGACTTGCAAATAATGTGAGCTTTAGCTTTTGATGAATCTAAGACCAGTGCATCCCAATTATCAAATATTTTACGTTTTCCAGAGGCCAAAGGCTGTCTGTATCGTGTGTAGCAAGGCCTCATTCACCAGCGATGCTCACAGCTTAGCCAAGCAAAATGGGTCTTTTCCCCCAGTTTTTGAACCAAGGACCAAAGGATGCAACACAACAGCTGCAGGAAGGTAGAGGAGGGGGGAGACATAGGAAAGGGGTCCTGCAGTTGAGTCAAATGAAATCCTGGAGTGGTGAGAGAAATCGATTGGGCAAAATTGCACTGAAGAAAATAAAACCAAGCAAGGTAGCCAAAAAATAGAAGAAATTGGACAGAGAAATAAGCAGAAAGAGGAGAGACACGCAGCTGTCAGATGGAAAGAAAGGATTGATTTTTTGATCAGCTGAAAAGGCTTAGGACAAGAAAATAATGATATAACTTGGGGAAACCATGTTGCCTTGGCTGGAAAGGTATCAGCTGAGCTCACCACGGACTGGGCTTTTTGTTTCGTGTGGTACTGGGAGATATCATCTCAAGGTAAGGAGGGGTGGGATGGGATCTGCAGAAAGGCTCTCACCTGCCTCTGTCTGCCTCGTACAACAGTCACTCACTGCATTAATGCTTGGGAAGGAGCACACTATATTAAGGGGAATAAAACTAGATTATTGCAGGGAACGGGCTAACAAAAACAGGAGTTATATGACTGGGTTAAAAATCTGAAAGAAGGGCTAAATGTTGCATTTATAGCTAAGAAGAGGAAAGTGCTGGCACTATGAGATTTTTTCTGTAATTTTCCCCTGACCGTTTCACTAAGGCTTAGAGCAGTACAGCTCTGTACCCACAGCATCCCTGCGGATGGGGCTCAGGGGGGTTCCCCGGCACTTATTTTGGGGGGCTGTGGGAGCTGCAAGGAGCGGTGAGGCCGGCAGGACACCGCAAGAGGGCAGGGCGTAGCTGGAAATTCAGCCGGCGTGCCGGGGACAGCTGCGGCTTACAGCCTGCAGAAAGGGTTTAGCGGAGATTTCCCCACGATTGCACCGAGGGGCAGAGGGAAAGTGGATTTCCCCACCGAGGGGCAGAGGGAAAGTGGCTCTCAGCGCCACACAACACAAATGCGTGTATAACGCAACATAACTCGTAGTAACAGAGCTCACCATAATCAGCATAACACAAAGAGCACCTGGAGAATTAAGCAAAGGAAAAAAAAAAAGTGCACACCTGGGCCATTTACACCCTGGGGTGTATTAACTGAGCATGCCAATGATGCTGTTTGTATCGTGGCCTTGGCATTGCAATCTCCTTTCACCCTTCTGCGGGAGCCGACCAGCACTGGGGTACCCAGCACATCTTCCAGGTCGCTCTGATCCAAGCTGCCAAACACAAATCCCTTCTCAGAGCTCAACATGACCAATAAGGATTTTAAAGGTAATAAAGAAAAATCCTCTTTCTTATTGTGATGGGCAAACCTAAGCCCAGTTTCTGTGAATTTATTATTTTGGTGCATTATTTACATACCCTACAGGATAATATATCAGGAAAAAGACAGAAGAAAAATTCTTCACCACTAAAAAATACTTTTGTGGCAGTTGCATGCTAAACTGTCAGTTCAGTATGTATTGAATCATTTAAAAATATTTGTTAAGTGCTGTGTTTCCTTACACTAATATTACCAAACTGAGGGGGGATGAAATATCTTCTGCCACAGCAGTACTACCGAAACATTAAAAAAAGTTTCTTAGACTGAAAAGAAAACCCTGCATTTAAGTTACACCTCTTACACAGGCACACATGAGCCAATCGTTGAATCCCTGTGCAGCAGTGCTGCGTCATCTGGCCCAAGGTAAATCCTATAACACTTGTTCCCAACCCAAATCCACAGGAGCATGATGTGTGGCTTGATTCAACAGTTACGTTTCTCGAGCTCGATGGCAAACCAAGCATATTTCTTTGCAGCAGGTGGTGCTGCAGAGCAGACCTGTTCTTGTATCTGTGCCTGAGCTTTTTATAAACTGTATTTGGAAAGTACTGAATATATACATTTACATTAAGCTGATTTTCAATAGTTTTCCATTCTCCTCTGTGTGTTACAGAAGTTTATATTATTCAGTGAACATGCCAGTGGGTACGTGTTGCTGTGTAATTAAAGGCTAGGGGGTCTGAGGCAGTGCAGCATGAGCTAACACAGGTATTTGAGGCAGAACAATTCGGCAAGCAATCAAAATCCTAAGCTTTTGAGGCCAGAAGGTTCAAAGCACTTGGACTAGGCTACATCTACTAGCATGAGCATGATAAAACCTCAGGAGGCAGAAGTCGTAGGTGTCTGGCACTGCAGGAGGCAGCCTTTGCTGCTGTTAAACTCCTGGCAGAGACAGGGAATTGGGAATTTTAGTACTGTGAAGTCCAGGAACTGAAGTGCTGGAGGACTGGAGGACTCGGGATAGTGAGAAATGAAAGGTTCCAAGGGCAGTCCCAAGGGGGTGGTGGAGAAACTGGGGCTGGTGCCAGCACGGTTTGGTCCCTTGACTGTAAAGGAGCTGAATAGTGAGAAATACTTGCTGGACACTGCTCTTGTGGAAGGGATCTAAGAAATTTTACACATTAATTATTTAAAATTTGAAGTGCAGTCACCTGTGGGTGCTTAAAATCTGTTCTTGCTCTTACGATCATGTTTTTGAAGGGTTGCATGACCCTCACTGTTTACATTTTCTTTACTTTCATGAATTCTGTACTGCACCAAGGATTGGCTCCAGGTAATAAAATATCCAGCTCAGGGTTGTAGTCACCAAACCTAAAGGAAGATGGTCTTACAGCTAATGCACCTACCTGAGACTCAGACAATTTTAATGACTGTACCTGCCTGTGGATGTGCAGGAGACCACACGTAACTCCAGATGGGAAGGACAAAGGACAGACTTGGAGAATTTGGCAGGACCTGTGTACAGACATAGGGAGGAATTCACCTGCTGCAAAGTACCAGCCTGTTACTTGCTTGACCACTTACTTTAAAAAAAACAAGGCAAAGGGGAATATGAGGAGCCTAATTGATTAATATCCTGATATTTTTAAATACACAGAGTTTTTTACAAAGCTTTGTGAAGGCAGCAAAAAGCTGGTGGTTTCTAAAGCCAAGAACCAAGAAAATATTGGATTTTTATTTATTTATTTTTTTAAAAATCATTTTCTGTCATTAGAACTTGCACATAGTTAAAACAGATCGACACTGCCTTTCAAAAATAGATGTCTGCCATCTCACTGGGGCTCTGGAAAAAAAAAAGAAAAAAAAAGAAAAGAAAAGAAAAAAAAAGGTGATTTTCTATATTAATAGTTCAGAAGACCAGAGAGCAATAAAGAGTGCAAAGCTGTGAAACAGTTTCCATAGCAAATACTAAGTGCTAGGCTTCTACATAGTATAGGCAGTGCTGTGATTAACAGCATCAGTTACCAGTACAGCACTTCAAGTTCTCTCTGTGACATATTAACATAGATGTAGGAGCTTTGAAAATCAGGTTACGTAGCATTTTAGGAGGTCTGCTGATTGACATGATGTTATGATATCTACCGTATGCTTAAGGAAAAAAAAAATTATCACAGGACTTCATAGTATATTGCTAGTCTGTTCTATTTGCACCATATTTTTATTTAGCTATTCAGGCCTGGTCCTCCTAACACATTTGTCCTACTTTTCCCCAGTGCAACTGATTTCTAGACACATGTTGCAGATTTTCTGCTCTGCAGCTCACGCAAGTCCCAGAATAAGCTGAGCTGGTTCCTGGTTGTCCTCGATGCTTTGTAATACTAGCCCAGTTTTAATGTGCAGATGTAACACAACTCAAGCTCAGGTTTGCATGTTAAGCTGGTACACAAAATCGTAGATGCCACCTGAAGAAATCTTCAGCATAATGAATGTCTCCTAAATAAAGTGTAAATTGTCTTTAAATACATATCATGATTACTGGGACCAAAGGAGAGAGTGAACACTTGTGACAGCATCAGCACAGCTGCAGGACAGCCAAGCTGGACACCTGGATGGTGACCTGGAATTGCTACCTCACAGCACATTTTGATGCCAAAATCTTCTCCTGCACTCTGACACAGCAGGATGAATGTTAAAGTATAAATATTTTCCCTTTGAATTATAATTTTTCAAATTTATTCCATGTTTAGAATATGGAAAGTGTATACATTGAGATACAAGCCCAGACAAGAAAAATATCTTCTCTGAATAAGTCACAAGAGGATACTTAGATGTACATGTAGTTATGTTCACTGAAGTTTAGAAATCATTTCACATGCTCCAAAGTCAATTTGAATAGGACTGTAAGTGGCAGCAACACCTATTTCCAGTGTCTACTATCTTGTATTTATGATTTATTGAATATAGTTGGGAAAAGATGTTTTCAGGTTGTACCACCACTGTGTATTGTTTGTGGAGCTGAAGCGCTGTGCTTCTCCTCTGCATTGAAGCAATCTGGTTTGTATGTGGGAACTCTTCACCTTCTTGAGGTGTGCAAGGCAGCCTAAGAGAGGTGCAAAACCACCTTGCATCCTTCTGTGTGATTGGCACTGCATTCCTCTGAGGGAGATGGAGATGACAGAAGAGGCATCAATTGCAGGCTGCTCCTCTGCCTCAGTCTTTTCTGTGCATTTTTTTCTTGGTTGTTATGCTGCATGTTTTATGGCAGCCATGTAATGGTCAGCTAGGTTTCAAGGTACTCTTTCAAGAGGCAGCAGCATGTCACTGATCAATCCCACCCTGGATCATGACCATGTCAGCTGCCACCGCACAGCCACAGCCTGGACTTACACACCCCAAGCTGTTTTTTTTCCTTCTCTGCACGCACCACAGATGAACTCCACAGCATAACCATGAGCTGATTTTTTTCTCTGGTGGTCCCAGCCTGGAGCTTTGTTGTGGGGCTGCCCTGCAAGCTGCGGCCATGCCATGGAGCAGGGCTCTGTGCAGTGGAAGACCAGCAGGGCTGCTCAGCAGGAGCAAGGCAGACCCTGCAGCAAGGGTTGTGTCACTTGGTCTTAGGCCAGCAGCAGGGGGGACTGAAGGGCTTAATGGGTGAGGTCCTCACACTGTTGCTCCTCTCTTTGGAGCAAGGGGAAAGTATGCAAAACTAAAGCCAAAACCTGAGGAGAGTATCTACCCGGAGCTGTCAGGGATCTAGCATCAAACCTGTGATTTCTGCTCCAAAGTACATTTGCCTGCTGTCTCTCTCTGATTATTGTCTGTCCAGATCAACCCACGGAGAAGCATAGCTTTGTTACTTCAAAAGATGTCTTACTGGCTAGGGATTAAACAAAAATTCAGTCAGAATCACAAGACTATTTCAACTGCAACTGCTTGAACTCCACTCTGGAAATAAAGACCACACAAAATAACATTGCAGACTTTGCAATGAAAAATGAAAAGGTGTAATCCAGTCACAATAAAACAAGTAAAAGGGAAATGCATCTATGTGCTGCCCCTATAGACACAAGCAGTGGCAAAGTGCTGGGATCTGCAGAGCCTGTTCCTGCCCTCTCATAGATTTGTGCACACTGGGATGTGCTTTGTGGGGCTGCATCTTCTTACCCCTGTAATTATGGCTCAGGAAATAATTCTACTGGAAATCTAGTGAAAGGAATAAAATCCACTTAGCTCCCTTATGAGTGCAGGTTGGCAAAATGCTGCAGGCAGAGCCGGAGGGTGGATTTCTAAGGACTTGAAGCAGGATCTATGGTGTTCCCCCATTATCATCAACCTGGACCTTATATATGCACAAGTCCTGTGTTGGGTGAGAGGTTGTGCTGTTGCATTGCTTCCCATTAGCATGTGCATCCTTCCTGGGGATAAACCCCAAATCTGCACCACAAGTTATATGGGATGGTCGCACAGGGAGAGCAGGAGCAGGAGAAGGTGAGGCCTTGCCAAAGTCATCTATGGAGGGACCAACAAAAGCTCCTGGGAAGCTCTCCAAAGCTCTAGTCTGGGCCTCCTCTGTGTACATCTTTTGGTAAAAAGCCCTTTTCTTTAATCCCTGCCAATGTTCAGGGTCAGAATGGCACAAAGCCCGATGTGTTGGCCTGTAGGGCCTAGTGCTTTGCAGGAGCAGGAAGTCCCAGCTGTGGGAGGTGCTGGTCCCACCAGGTGCTGGGAGAAGGTTGCAGCTGAGCAGGCCCTGAGCAAACAGATGTGCATCCAAAACATCTAATGGGGGCTGTTTGTGAGGGCGGAGGTACTGGGCCACATCTGGAGCAGAATCCTGTTATTCTGAGCCAGCAAGGCCGAGCAGAAAGCATCTGCTTCTGTCTCAGCCATGTGAATAGGCTGACTGACGTGGCCTGGTTTTAATCGGAGAGGCACTTTCAGGTGAAATGTTGAATCCTCCTTAGCCCTGCGAGAACACATCTGATCCAAATTTTATATGGCCTTGGGATCTTGGCGTTTTATAAACAAAGCTTTTCCAGAAGTGTAAATGAGAAAAGACTGGAATATAAGAAATTGTACATCAAGTGAAAAATATAAAGGAAGAAAGAAAAGCACAGGAACTTACTTAAAATAAAATGAAAATTATATTTACATTTGGGAGTTTTATGCAACAGCAATACTGTTGCTCTTGTAGGGAACTAGGGCACAAGGACTTTCCTATATCTTTCCTTCTCTCTTCCAGGGGTACTTTATAACGTGACCTTTGAGTTGAGGTCCTGAAGTGTTGATGGGATAGGTGCTATAATCTGTGGGGTGTGGGTCAACTCAGATGGGGTTTTAGAGACCCTTTTGAACTGACACTTCCAAGCCATTTGTATGGCTTCCTGGCATTACATAGAACTAGACTTGCTGCCCCCCGCAGTCCCTTCCAGCTTTGTCTGAAAGAAAACTAGTGAAAGGAATGTTTCTTCTTTTACAACACTTTTTGATTGCCATAAGGACATTCTCAAAGGTTTTTAAAGTAACAGTTATTATTGGTCATAACACTAACGTTAAAAGAAAATGTGATCTCTTTGTACTTATCATTTGCTTCCCTGGTGAAAATAACATGTCTTTCCTTAATATGAAAAATAAAACAAAGCAGTAATTACTATTTGTGCTCTTTGCTTGTTTGTTTGTTTTTCAATTTGCCTATACATAAAATCATTTTCAAAAATGACAAAATGTGTTTCAAGTCTTTAAGAAAAAAATAAGATCTTTGGGCTGGTGTTCCCAAGGTACTCCATTGTCTTTTAAAATGGTTGGACGAGATGATCTCAGAGGTCTTTTCCAACCTTAATGATTCTATGATTCTGTGAAAATGCTGAATTAATTCTTATTAATTCTATCCTTCCTGGGCATCCTGTAATAGTTCAGATTATTGTCTCTGCTGTTTATTTTGCCTGCATTCACAGCTAGGGATGCTAGTGAAGAAGCAAGGCCTTGCAGCACCAGTTGTGTTAACATGGAGTGGTAGAGGCAGCCCTGCCTAGGTATCCCACAGCCTCTGCACACACACATAGGCTGATAATGGCATTTCCTAGCTTCTGAGGCTTTTTAATCACAGTGCTGTTTCAGTATGGGTTTGGGGTATCATATAGCCATATTTTCCTTGGCAGGCAGTGATCCTGATCAGAATATCATTGCCAGTTTTGGAAGAAAATGTCTTTGTTTTAAAAGAATGAGATCCTTAATTCATTGGATAATCCACTGCTAACATCTAGTGGAGAGAGGCTGCTCCCCTCTGTTTTTGGTCTCATAATATTTAACAGGTACAGTTGCTCTTGCTGCATCAGTATTACAGTTCCTGGCAATATTCAGAGCCCCTGATATTCTGTTACCCACTCAGCTACTTGGTGATCCTGGAAGTTATGGAGTGCTGAAAACTGGACCACTGCTTGGAAGTGTGCTTGCTTGAAAAGCCTGTGTGATTTCCATGTCCTGTTCCCTCCAAATCCCGCTTGCTATTTGAAATACATCTGATTAGGGTGTTAAATCACTCTGATGTTAATGCGCTCCAGGTGGTCCTATGCTGTTGGGAGCTGATGTGTTTCATCACAGAGAGACACTGCAGTAAGTGCTTACGAAATGGAAATACTGCAAAGGCTGCCAGTTGTCATTTGTTCAACAAGCAGAACGGTCAGCACTGATTACAATGCTCCAGCGCACCTCCTGCAATCCCTGAACCACAAGCAGAGCCTCTGCAATAAATATAAATACAGCTGAGCAAGGGCTGCTGAGACATAGATAAAACCATCTGGTAAAAATTGACCTCACCTCCCTTACAAGAGCCCTTCTTAAAACTGAGGGTGGCTGCCAAATGCATGCTTGCTGCTTGTTCCTGTGCTTGTCCTGTCCTTGTGATGGACAATGAATGGCATTTACCAACTGGAAGTGGATCCTTCTTGGTTCAGGGTTTGAGCATCAGTCATACCACACTTTTTGTGGTACGGTGGATCTCTGGCAAAAGTCTGGAAGCCAAAAAAGGGCTGTGTGATACACAGGCTGGCCACAGGCTGAAAGCTGTACCTGTTGCAATAGAAAGGCTGATGTTTTAACTTCTCACTGAAGATGCCTGGTGGCCACCCCCAGTCTCTAGTCACTTTGCAGAAGACTGTTTTATGTAGCCATAGTGGCTGGAGTGTTACTCATACCTGTGTTAAAATATATATATCTATATATTTGAATAAGATTTTCAAAGACATTTAGGTACCAAGGAGGATACTTGGGATTTCTAAGATGTCCCAGGCGGGATAAAGAAATGAGTTTCCTATGAGCGGAGACCTAAGCAGCTATCAGATCTGACAGAGAGTAAAAAAGGTTTTCATGTGAAAAGTGTGGAGCATTTCAGCCTTTCTCCTGGCTGAGAGTTGGACCTGGAGAAGGTCTACCTGGTAGAACATTAGCTGGAGGATAAGGAGACAGAAACAGGCAATAAAAGACTGAAGGACTCAGCACCTTAGGGCTGAAAGATGGGGTTAAGTAAAGCCTTTCAACTCTGCATCCCTTTTCTTTTTTTAATGGTAGATTAAAAATGAATGAATTGAACTGCTTTTTTTGGGGTGTGTGGGGGAGGTGGGGGTGTGGGGGTGGTGTGGGGGATTGGGGGGGGAAAGCTCTTCTCTTATAAAAGCAATTCCTATTGTAAACTTCTGGATGACAGAAGGTGTTATACCAATATGCCCAATATCACTTCCCTTTAATGGACAGTGCACAGCATAATTTTAATGGCAAATTTATTATAATGGTACTCTTCTCTACTAAATCTCATTCCATAATCCTAAATACCGATCTATGTTTTCAGCCTCTAAAATAATCCTTTCCTTTCTCAAAGTACTAAAAACGTCTGTTTGAGAGAATAAGTGTCCAAACATTTTCAAACTGTTTTGCTGAATTGCTCAACTTGAAGATAATATTTGCCGGAGTCTCACTGGAAGTTCATTTTTCATCATTTCCTTTATGCTTACTTCTGACATTTTGTCTACTAAATTTAAACTTCATTCCTCTGTTTGTTTTTAAGATACCCTTTTTTTTGGCTTCAAACTGTTATATTAGCTAACTACCACAGCTAACTGCTATATAAACTATTGTGCTAAAACTAAAAATGAACTAATAATGTTTATGCAACTGACCTCAGAATTGGGAAAACTTTCAAACAAAGATGTGTTTCTACTCAAATTTCGCCATTTGGATAAATTTGTCACTGTTTCTGTCTTTGTAAAAATTACAGACAGGTTTAGTTTTCTTTTCACAAGGAAGCAACTTTTTCAGGTTAATATTGCCCCATTTAGATTTGGGCTTGTTTGTGTTCAACTCTGAATTATCAGGTTTTAAAACCCACCAAGTTTTTATCTTAATTGTGATTGAGAACTGTTTGATATCATTTCCAAATATTGTTTTCATTGCCATAATTATGCCTATCATTCTCATTGTAGTAGTAGGAATTACACGTATTTATTATACCAAACAAATGTTTTTCAGATGTCAGACCACAACAGCAATAGGTCTGTGCACATCCTGCACCTTGAGATAAGTATAGATTCAACTTTTGCTGTTAAGAATATATATATATATTTTTTCCATCTATTGAGTGTTGTGCCTTTTCAGCTAAGAAAAAGACATGTTCTGCATCTGTTCTTTTTTTTTGTATGTTACCATTAATAAGAGACTTGCACTTTCATTTACAAAGACAATTTATTGTACAGTATCTACACGCTAAGTGGTTGCTAGGAAATCCAGTTTAATCCGTTGCTTGTGAAAGAGAATCCATCTAGAATTTTAAATAGATAAAGCAAATGTGAATTATTTCTTTGTTTCTAAGTGCACTGCACACAGGTCCAAATTAAAAAATGACTTTGAAATGTTTTTTGGGACTGTTGATTCTAGATTGATTTCATCTATCCATTCAAATTACTGCATTTTATTAATGCTGTCAAGTAGAAGGCTGTTGTCTGTTACTAATCCCCTGCTCCTAGCAGTCTTTACTATCATGTACCACATCCAGGTTTGTATGTGAAAATCCAGGAAGGTATTTTAACTTTCACAAGAGATGTGTTTCAGCCGGACATCTCATTTGGCAAAAATACTGCTTCAGACCTCTGAAAGACATCAGTTTTAGTGATTGCTCCGGAGATCTCTGCTCTTGGGCCATGGTGTGTCTCACACCCATGCAAGAAAACAAGATTTCAAAAAATAAAAATAAATCAGTCACACAAGAAATCCTATACTTTTGGTTAATTCAGGTTTAATTAAAAGAATAAATACTGTATATTGCATGTGCACTGCTGCTAATCCCATGTATTGAAAAATGCGAATCCAATCCCATGAAATGTGAGATTAATTAAAATAAAACATTTGGGCTTTTTCTGAGGCTTGCATTTTGATCCACAGGTTTCCTGTTTCATTTTTATGTTTGCCTTCCCAGCCATGTGGGCTAGAAACTAACTTTTTAAGGGAAAGTTGAGACTCTTGCACACTACATAAGTTTAGCTGGTGGGCCTCTAAAGAAAATATTCATTACCAGCTGACTCGTAATAACATCTTTCAGCAGCTGCATGGCATGTGCGGTGTTGTTCTCCATGTGCTGGCTCAAGTGCTGGGCGCACGTTGCTCTCAGGCAGCTGGCTGATCTCCAGCCCTCTGCCAGGGTCAAGGCAAACACTGAAAGCCTGCACAGGGATTGCAAGTGAGTGCATGGACCCTATTAGAGCTGCAGGTGAGTTGGTTGCTCTACGAGTAGTGTTCCCATAGTGTTGGGAACTCATGTTTTTCAAAAGTCAAGAATTTGCATTCATCTGTTGTGACAAGAGATTTTGTTTATGCTTTTGACCTTAAAATAATGCCTTTCTATGCTTTTGCCATGACAAACACTATATAAATAAAAATGCGTTCTTCTTCTAACACCTGAGACTGTTAGGAAATACCAAATCTATGGTGACTTACACAAGGAGGAACTGCCTACATAAGAAAACAAAGCAGGCCTTGAACCAATTAGCACAGCATGAATTCATTTAATATATTTATTATGGTTTCTATTAAAGAGCCATTGCTTGCCTAGTTACATAATGCTATCATTTTGATAGAGTGTAACGGTCTTTATAAAATATGATATTATTTTGGCTCGTGATTCCAAGAACAAATTTTTCACTTCACTTCACTTCTGTTAAGTTTAAAGAAGCAGAATGAAGCTGATACTGACAGTCTAGAAGGAAACGGGTCAAAATTTTGTAAAACAGTACTCGTGTACTAGCTGTCCAGGTGAAGTGAAGTGTATGGGGAAGACACAGGCACATTTCCAGTTGCCATCACATTGTCTTGGACACCACTAAAAGAAGAAATGGAACAAATAGACAAGTCAAACAACTTTCCTGCTGCTCAGGGTCTGCCATGGAGCCCAGGAGGGGTCCTGCAGTTGGTTTCTCTTCACACTTTGTGTCCCACTCCATGGGGAACAAGCTCTTTACCTCTCAGCAAGTGTGGATTTCAGTGAAGGATGGATATTTTCCAACACTAGCTGATTTCATTGAGGAAAAATTCCCTTTGTTGTGGTTGGATCTTGCAACGAGGCAATTTTCTCCAGGCTGCAAAGGTGACTGTAGTGCATTGTCCTGAAATGATAGGCTAGGTTTTCTGCAGACTCTTACATTAACTTCCCAGACCCTCAGACGATCAAAATGAAGCACCATCCAGGGAGTTTAAAACCATTAAAACCCAAACGTTACCTTTCATCACCTCATGTTGCTGTCACAGCTCCTTTGCTAGTGCCCTGAGGCAGTTTCCTGAAGGATGCAGGAGCTGAGGAGTGACTTGCTGAGAGTCTGAGAGCAGAATGCTTGGTTATCTAAATTGGCATTGCTGAAGTGATATCAGTGTACATGCACAGTTTTATGTCATCTGGAGATCAAGGCTTGGAAATGCTTCCATGTCTTAAAAAAAAACAACACATAGCTTATTGTGCTCTTTCCCTTCTCTTCCTCTTTCCTCCCACTCTTCTTTATTTAGCCCAATGTTTTTTTCCACCTTCCCCTCCTTTTGACACTATTTTCCATACAAATTCTATTTTTTTGTTTTTGTTTTGTACTGCCACTTATAATCTCACCATACACATTTCCATATATGCTTCTGGATGACATACCACATACATCTCTAAATCCTGGCTTTAGAACACAAAAGCACAAAGTCATAAGTTTGGTTAAAACTTCCAAAATTTGATATAAAACTTACAGGAGGAGATCAAAAATTAAACAAACAAATAAAAACAACAAGAGTGTAAGAAATTGCATTTCAACATATCATTCTGAAATCTCTTGTCTCTTTGCCATGCATCATGGTTGAACCTTTTGCCAAGACCTTATTCAAAATGGTCTTCTGTGGATCTCACCTCTGTGCAGATCAATCTGAAAACAAGAGCAGGCATTAAACTTTGTGTTCCTGTTGAATGTAGGACCAATGCCACTGATTTCAATGGTATTACTTGAGCAATAAGCTACTGCTTCATATAAATGAAGCAAACAAACAAAAAGGAAAATTCAGATCTACAATCTGAAGTCTATTTTCCAATGAAAAATACTTTTAATGTCTGATGTCATTCTCCATGATACCTGACAGTGCTATATAGTCCTTATTACTGAGAAATAGTTCATTTAAATCACCACAAAATCATGAATGTCTGCAAATTTGAGATTTTTTATTGTTCAGGACAAGGACTATACCCGCAAGCTCCCGAGTTTTGAATACACAAGTTCTTGCCCGTCTCAATCTAAGTTAGTTAAAAAGAACCATGGACTTTTCAAGATATTGCCTCTGGAAATTCCTGTGATAGTTACTGCACATGACATTATCACAGTCTTGTAACTGTTAATTGTTTTTAAAAGTAGGATAAAGACTATATTCCTGACACACAGCCAACTAGAAAATTACCCTTTTGTTAATGTTCTAACCTGAGAAGAAAAAACTTTGACTCAAGACTCATTAGAACATTAAGAAATATAATGGGATCTTTCCTTCTTTTTAATTTTCTCTTTCCTTCAATAATAATAATAATAATAATAACATAAGGTTAGCCATTTATAAGCCTGAATATATTTTCTTGATTGTAATATAATGACTTTGCTTAGATTGCCTGGAGTCAACGTGGCATCCATTCCTCAAGTTTTTTTATTAGCAAAGAGCTTTTTTTTTTCTTTTTTTTTTTCTTCCTGTTAATCTGAAAAATTGATTCATTTTTCTTCTTTTCAAATGAAAGCCCTATCCAAGTTAAGTCAATGAGATGTTCTACTTAGTGCAGCACTACCATATGCACACCATGTCCAATGTGCTTGATGTGTATCATGTGCTACACAGCAGTTACAGTATCGTGCTACACAGCAGTTCCAGCATGCGGAAATGGCAACTGAGATGTCAGAACCCAAACTGTCACAGATCCTGCATCCTTGGTGACACATGAGCTTAGTGCTGAATGAAATCACGGACTTATTCTTCGGCAGACAGCTGCTTCTGCCAGGGACCACATGACAATGGGCATGGGTTCCAAATGAAGGAAGGCTTTGGGGTAGGTCATCACCTCTGCTCCACAAAAGTTGAGCTCTGTGGGCACCACCATGAACTCTTCCCAAGAAACCTTCACAAAGGCCAAGTATGCATTTCCTCAGCAAGATAGTCAAAGCTGTACAGATTGATGAGTGCCACTGAAGTCTTTGCTGGGCTGATCTTGCTTGTTTTTCTTTATTTCACTTAAAGAATGTATTTGGATGTGCTCTTGTTTCTGGAACAACTTCTGGAAAGCATCTGATGACTGCAAACAGTAAAACATATTTTATTGATATACCATGGGTGATTACCAAGACTTGGTTGGAAATTTGGAAAAATCTGTTCTTAGTTAAATATAATAAACAACACAGGCTTGAGATTTGCAAAAATTGTTGAATAATATTTCTTTCTCTGAGTATGCATTTGTTCATGTTGATAGATATGAAGAATAACCTCATGCAAGTTGCACTGGAGAAGAATGAGCGTAGGAGGAAAATTAAGGAAAGGAATTTGAAGCAGAAACCACAGCTTCATGGTATGGGAAAAAAAGGAAGTATTGTTGCAACTTTTAAGGGAAATGTATTTATCACACTGACATTTTAAGGCTCTAGTTGGGGGTGCTTTGAGAATAAATATTATTATACAAAGAAAAAGAATTTGTAAGGTCCTGACGAAAGTAGATGCCAGAGACTTGATTCATTGCCTCAAGCAATTATTTCATGTAAACAGAAGCCCCCAAACCCGCTCCTACATACTACTGAATATGTTCACTGTTTTGTTTTGTCAGTTGTTGAAAGTCATCTCGCAGTTTGTTTAAAGAAAAAGCTTTTTGTTTCAGAAAACATATTTACCAGGAAATCACAAGAGACCAGTCTGTATAGCAGAACGTACAACAAACAGATCTAGGGTAATCCTTACCCTGAGAATATGAGGATAAAAAAAAAAATACATTTTCTGACATATGAAGTTTCTGGGTTCCTTGGATATACTGTGTGAGGAAGCCACAATGGTTTTAGTTTCTAAAATTAGAACAGAGTTCCTTAAGGAAAGAAAGGTTTCTATTAATTTTGGTTCTTTTGGGTGTCTCCTGGGGGTGTTATTTATTCTTTCTGTTGCTGGATCCACACCAACAGTGTTTGAATTCACTGATATTTGCACACAAAATGTACCTAACATTTCTGAGAACTCTAAATATGTCACAAATATACTAGTGATTTTTTCTTGGGACTTGAGAT
Organism: Cygnus atratus; assembly: GCF_013377495.2. Taxonomy (NCBI): domain Eukaryota; kingdom Metazoa; phylum Chordata; class Aves; order Anseriformes; family Anatidae; genus Cygnus; species Cygnus atratus. The sequence continues at coordinate 4,269,822 of NC_066368.1, forward strand.
ATTTTGTCTCTCTACCCTTAATATTTAAATTCACCTGCTCTGTGAGATGCCATATACATTTCAGACCTGCTGTTTACTGCTCAGTGGTGATGATAAAGAAGGTTAATCAGCCAGAGACGTCCAACTCCTCAAAAAGAACAGTAAATAGGACAACTCAGCTTCGATTACCCTGTTCTATCTTGGCAACAGTTTGAATACTTCTGGTTTGGTATTTTTCCAAAAAGTCAAAATTGTCCAGACACACTAATAAAAAGTTGAGAACAATATATTTCATTTCTAGCTAGAGCAGATCAGGAAATAGTTTTGCATTTATTTTACTTGTCCAAGTCCCAAACAGCTCTGTATTTTGCTTGTGTGAGACTGAAGTCAGACAAAGAATGAAAAGCAGCCAAATATTGAATAAATATTTCTCAGGGAAGGTGACCATGATAGTCCATCCATGATAACTCACTGGATTACTCTCCTTCTACACTAAGGGGAATACTTTTTGTTCCACAATACTTTTCTAGAGATTTTCAAAAAAATAATTAGTCAGTGAATGTTAGCTTTTTACAACTCTATCAAAATTCTGTAATTGTTAAAGGAGTCTTAGATACATTCTGTTCAGCTGAAAATAGAGTTGTTTGAATAATCTTTTTTTTTTTCTTTTTTTGTTGTTCCCAGTTAAGATGTGATTTTTGCTAATAAGTGGATGCTTCCATCAAAATATTTCAGCAGCTTTCTCTCTTTCTTTAAGATTGGCTCAACATCCAAAAAGACAACTCTGTGCCATGGGCTGCGTGGTATACAGCCTGGGACTGCATTCTGCCAGTTTATCATACCACTAAAGCACTTTTATAAGAGTATAAGGTACAGTCAGGCAAAAAGAACTTTATATTGATGTTAAAAAAAAAAAGCAAAAAAAAAAAAGCCCACTGCAACTGGGACAGGTAACCCAGATTAGGAGACAATGACCTAATTGAAAACATTAAAACTAGACATTTTTTCACCCATGCAGCAAAATGACTAAGTTGGCCAGGACTTTTTTTCATCAGTTGGCATTCAAAGCATGCTCCTTGCTTTATATATTTATTTATTTATTTTTCAGTAAGACTGAATGTTTTGCAGATAGCAGATTGAAGGTGGTGTCTTGCTAAGTCATTTTCAACAGCAGTTTTTGCCACCATGTACTGAGATGATTTTCAGTGCCAGAGACAGCAGGAGATTTCTGTTCGAACCTGGCAGTTTGAAAACGTCCTCAATCAACAATTTTTTCCTTTGTGTCTGAACCTGAAATTTACTTATTATCCCCTTATTTTGGAAAATTCCCACCTGTGGGAAAAATTTTGTGAATTCCATAGTTAAAGCATTTTAACAGGAAGATGGGAGAGAGAAGATACTGGAAGCAGAGGGGCAAAAATCCTTCATCTAATCCTTATTCACCAAGATAAATGCTTATTGCCTCACATGCTTACACTTTCATGCCACATGGCTTGGCAAGATCACAGTCTTTCTCCCCAGCCACATCAAACATCAAAGAGCATACATGATGCCAGCACACATGGCCTCCCTCTCCATCATTGCCATCTCCATGATGCTCATGCACTTGGATGTGTGATGGGAGACCCTGCTTCGTTACACTTCGGGGTCACAAGTGAACATGCCACTAGTCTGAGAATTGCTGAGTGGTAAAACCATCTGGTCTTAGCTGAATCCCTGTCCTGTCCTGCGGGTGGGAGAGGTGAGACGTGGTGTGGCATAGTGGGATGCTGCTGCAGTCCCACATTTCCCCCAGCTGCCAATAGCTTTGGTGTTGCTCTCTATTGCTCATCAGCTGAGCAGGAATGAAAATTGCACCTTGGAAACCTGGGGAATTTTCACAAATCATGAGGAAGGAGGAATAAAGATAGTGGGCAAAAACTAAGGTGGCTGATGACGACAACCGCAGCAGCACAAGGCTGGTAGTAGCTATGAAGGGAGATTCCCTGCACACTGCAAAACCTACGCCACTTTGACAGAGGTTGCTATTTTATTTCACACTGGCTGATGCTAGATGGTCCCTGGGGCCCGCTAGGTCTCCAAGTTGGTGAGCTCATGATACTTTCAATAATCAGAAGGTGGCTGCACTGATAGACAGACTAACAGGATCTACCTGCAGGGTAGAAATTGCTCTGAAACCGTAACAGCAGCATTGAGGGATTGATGTGGTGATGTGCTGGGTTTTCACAGTTCCCTGTGGGTAGGATTGCTCTGTGCTGGTGCAGGAGGATCAGTGGGCAGAGAAACTGAGCTAGAAACAAACCTGTCTTTTCTGGTTTTTATTTTATTTTATTTTATTTTATTTATTTATTTTTTTCCCTGGAAGCCTTGTTAGATTAGAGTTTGTTTCTATTAGTCCATGTATTTTGGGTGTTTTAAGTCACCTTTTCCAGATCTCTGTCATTACAGCTATCACAGTGCCGCTGTCAGGAGATAGCTCAGCAGTGACAGCCACCCTGTGGGTGCTGCCAGTGTCCTTTGGGGGTTTTTCAAATTACCACGAGTTTCTTCTAGGGAGGCAGGACAGCTATCAACCCAATCTACCTATTGGGTTCCATTTCAGACACTGCAAGAAGGGGAAGCCTGTGCTGTGCAGCCAGTGCTGCTCATGGATGCAGATTAATAGGGGGGACATTGCTCTCTTCCCCTTCTTCTCTGCCTTTGTGCTCAGTCCTGGATGCTGGAAGGAAAAACTTTCCTTTTTTTCCATGTATTCCTCCTAATTTTTACCATATTTGAGATGTGGAAACTACTGTTCATCTTGTTAATTCTTCAACCATGCTCTTTTCTTCTTATCCCTTGAATTTCCAATGCTTTGTATCCTAGAGAGGTGGCTGTACGCTTTGTTTGTGCTGGTAAACCTAAATTATATTCCTAACCCCATTTGTATGGAAGATTAGTAGCAAAGCAAGCTGAAGAGAAGCGGTAAGTCAATCAATGAATTAACCTCCTGGTTAAATGCCATAGTATGTGACAGGACAAATGCATCATGATCCCTCTTTGGTTTAGAAATGCAAATTTCAACAAGGGAGATTAGTGCAGTTTATAATGACCCAGAATGTTTGCCTTAAAAAATGATATCCCAGATGTTGGCTGGCAGACAAGGATTCAGCCTCTAGAGTTTCAGCAATATGCTTGCAACATGAAAAATGTGCTCTTATCAAGGAGTGGAGACTCCAGGCTCAGTATTGATTTAAATTTATGAGCATATTTCAAAGGCAGCACAGGGTTTATTTAGTGCAGGCAACTGGCTGAAAACAATATTTACCTTGCTTACCAGGGCCAGCAGAGGTACTACTGTATGTGCCAGGTTTCCAGCCTTCCCTGGTGTATGTGCAAAACTACATCTTCCATGCTGTACAAGGGGGAAACCCAAATCTGCCCACCCAAGTGAGAAAGCAGACAGATCACCCCTCAGCCTTGAAGGATCAGATCTGGCACAGGAGCTTCACTTCAAGTGCACCTGAAGTGTTGGGGAATTATCTGAGGTGACAACTATTGTCTGGACAATTTCAGTTTTACATCTGGAAGGAGAGAAGACAGCTGTTCCCTAGGGACACCTAGATGAGCTTCTTGCTCATTAACGAAGGCTGAAGAGGACCCCATCTCTTCCCTTGCATTCTTGCAGAAGAGGCGCTTTATGAGAATGACTAGTCAGGACTGGAGATTTACTGTAAATGTCCTAGTTTTCCTGTGGGCTGGCCAACTGTGGAACTCTTTCTGAAGATGTATTCTTCCATAAGTGTCCATCATGGATTGTTTTATGATATCCTCTTCATCCGGCCAATTCTGTTTACTTTAGCTGCATATAAACTATCTCACAGGTCAATGTGGCAAGAAATTAAGCTGACAAAACATTTAGCTTAAAAAAAAATCCCTTATATTTTACTGTTCAGTGACCATCACAGGCTTCTTATTTCTATTTTAAGACAAGCTTTATGTATTTTTAATGAAGGAATATCAATTATTTGAAGCTTGCACATAGTTATATACATTTTTAAAGCTTAAGAGAATTATTCGATTTTTCTTTAAAAATTAGAACTTTACCTTTCACTTTTCAAGCTCTTCAGTTATTGCTTTCCCCAAGCTCTTCAGCTTTCTAGATGTGCCTCATTTGATGTGCAGCTTATCTAGATGTGACTCCATTAGATGATATGCAGGTTTATCTGTGATAAAATACTGGAGATGAGTTCTCAAGGATTAATCTGACAGAATTTTCTTTCTTTGATTTACATTTTAATGAATTTATATAACCTTAGGGTACTTTTTAAGCATCAGCAGCATTGTAAATGATTTTAAAATGTACAAAGATGTGCATTTTGTTAAATACAATGACTAAAAGTTCAGATTTCTTTAACTCTGTAGTTTGTTCATAATCCACACTGAACAACATTTAGAAAGGTGACCTTGATGTCTGAGCATATCCAGGACAAACAAGTCTAGATGCAGTTTAGTCATAAAGTCTTAAATAAAGCCTCACAAGTCTTCCTCCTTCACCAAGATAACAATAAGGGAAAAGGAGAAACAAAAGATGGAAGCTATAGGAGACAACGAATATAACTCCGGGGGGAAAAAAAAAAAAAAGAGGGAGAGAAACTCCATATAAACAAATTATTAACAGAACAACCTTGAAAAAATGTATGAACTTTTAAAACCATATGATGGTTTTAAGGAACAGAATATTACAGAATCACAGAGTAAGTGAGGTTGGAAGAGACCTCCAGAGATCATCTAGTCCAACCCCACTGCTCAAGCAGGGTTGTCAGCATTTAAATGAGATTGAATTAGTCATGCTATAAAACTGGAGATCTGTAAAAAGAGGTAATTATTTAAAGGAATTCAGTTCCTAATGGAAACTTCCTGGAGAAACAAATCCCAGTTTGGCTATGGTCAGAGCCCTGATCCATGCAGCCAAAATTGCCTGAAGGAGTCCAAAGCCAGAGCATAACCGCTTCTGTAGGTCTGCCATTGATATTCTTCAATATCCAAAAAAAAAAAGACATACAACCCAAACCATGGTAAGTAACTATATTTAGTTGAATTAAAATCAGAACAATAATAAAAAAGCAGTAGAGTTAGAATTAAAAAAAAAAAAAAAACATTTAGGGAGAAACTTGAAGGCACAGTGATTTGGTGTGCAAGAGTCACTTGCCAGGTAGCAAGGTCAAGAAGGAAACAGTAGTGAGAAGTAATACGGTAACAAAATGAGGTGGATGACACTGTTCATACAGAACTAAGTGGAGGGTTCCTCACTCCATGTCTTCTGTGAGACCTCAAAAGGTGAAGCTGTTATTTTGCAATCAATTCATCTGTATGTACATTGCAGCACATATTGTTACAAAGTTCTGCCTGAAGTTTTGTAGATTAAATATTTATGAGTTCTTTTGCAACTCAGGAAGCACTGAATAAAATTGGACTCCTGATCGGAATGGAAATACATTGCTACTTAAAAGACTCAAGATTTGCTGGAGAAGTTTCTTGTAAGTTTTGTTTTGAAGACTTGTACCTGTACTATGTGTGAAAAAAATTCCAGCCATCTTTATTTACATCAGAGGCAATTATTGCAAGAAAACACAGGAGGAGACTCATGGTTTGGATCTGAACTTATATTCAACATCTGGTACCATAATCTAAATAAAAGTTTTTGGAAAAACATAGCCATTAGGTTGTTCTAGATTATTTAAAAAGTTTTAGAAGTATTTGTTTCCATGACTTAAAATTAGGAAAAAAGATCTGACATTTTTTTAAAGACTTTTTTTGTTGTTGTTGCAGATGCATTTGTAGTTAATACAAACCAAAACAAACGAAACAAAGATTCTTCATGGCAGTGTAGCAGAGATTTAGAGGAATTGACAAACTGAGATTAAAAACCTTGCATAAAACATTAATCTTCTTATTTAACTATTTCATAATAAAAGTCTTTGCTACTCATGAACTTGATGGGAAAATACAACAGTTCTGTGCAGGAGTAAGTGCAAAGTGTCTGTCATTAAGCTGGGACCATTCTCTGAACCTGAGAAGTGTTATGTGATAAGGACACTCCAAACTGACCTATGCAGAGATGTGTGTATTACATGCTACACTATATTTTACATATGGACTCTGAAGAAAGAATTTCTCACTTAAGGAGAGACTAATTATATGCCCTTTGTATTTTGAGGATCCATCTGGAGAATTTTAATCACTCAGACAGCATGAACGATTCAAGTCAGCTCTACTTACAATCAATTACGTGTAAGCAGATTTATCATCAGAACAAGCCATCAAAAAAGGCACCTTGATAGAAATAGTGCTGCTTACATTGCATGCTAGAATGCATGTTATGATTTCATATTTTCCTGATATTAATCAGGAAATCAGGATACCAATCCTGATGAATTTATAGCAGCAGGGACATTGCTAGGACAGGATGTGATTGAAGCAATGCAACATATTTTCCAGTTTAAAAACACAGGCTTTTATTTATTTATTCATTCATTTATTTATTTTATATTTTGTGGGACAAGTTGTGATCTTTTATGCTGCAGTTCAGTGCCATAAAGATCTTCAGCAGCTCTAGTGAAATCATCCTGTTACTCAGGCCATAAAAGCCAAAATTGCCCAGAGGAGCCAGCAATGGTAGCACACCTTGCAAGTGAGGCAAATGTACTCTTTGAGGTTTGCTCAGAAGGAGCTAGAATAGGTGTTGTAACATCATCTGTCAGCTACAGAAGTTCTAGGCATCTTCCAGGCTCTATATTACACAGAAGCATTGCCTTTTAGTCCCTTTTGGACAGAGAAACATAGTAAGATGAGAAAGGCAAAGAAAAAGATGATATGTATAGAAGAGGGGCATTGAATGGAGAAATTGTACTTTGGATAGAAATAGAAAAGGAAGATGAAGACAAATATGTTAGTGAGTGCATTATTAAACACTTCTGTCTTAACTCTATGTATGTAGCTGTACATTTCTCATTTATATGTACATTTATATGTAGCTGTACATTTCTCATAGTTATTAATAATCACCAGATTCAGAAAAAAGCTTTATATGTCTTTTCATAGGCTTGCCAGCTCAAGAGGACAGTAAGATCACCTATCTCCTTTCCAAAGGTAGAATAGATTAGGGATAACTTGATTACCTCTGTAACTTGCAAAGATGGTTTCACTACAAACAAGCGACTTTCAGTGTTTATTGTGTTTAGCTGAACAAACATGAAGTTTCTCATTATAAAGCATCTCCTCTTATTTATTTATCACTTTCAGATATTTGATATTCTTTTTAAGAAGTTTTACTTCTTTTGTTTCTCTTCCTTATTGTCTTCCTCCTTTCCATTTTCTGTGGAGCAGCTGATTCCCAATTCCCATAAAAATTAGGGCATCAAACCAATTTGAAGATCCTCATCTAAAAGCTTACATGTTTTACCAGTGTCCTGTGTGTTCTTCCTGATTAATCTTTCTTTTCTGATACCTCATTTGTAAGAGAGTGATAACATCTGGATACCTCAGCCAGGTGCTCAGAGATTCACTGAACTGTCACTGTTTACCTTATGGAAACCTGTAACAGATATTGTTATAGCTACTGTTGATGGTAGGCTATTACGGGTTTTCTACTCTTCTCAAGAGTTTTTTACTAAACACACCAAAAGTGGTGATCTGTACTGGGCAAAGAGCCTTTTTCACCATCAGAAATGTAAATTTGATGCATTCCTATGTTCTGGAGCACTTCTGGAATTTTCCCTAAAAGACTAACTTCCCCATATTTATAAAGATGAAAAGACCTCAATGTGATGTTCATTATCAGAGAAGCAAACACTGACTCAATACTGACTATCAGATGTAAGAAAACACCACAAAAGGACAGTTAAAATTTTTGACATGGGGGGCTTCAGACATAGAACCTATTGCATTGGTATTGCTGTACGGATGAATACAGATTTTAAGAAGCACAAGATGGGCAGGGCTGTATCTCCAGCCTGAGCAGACTGCATATTGAAATACTGAAATTGAGGTCAGCTCATCATCATCATCAATTATCTCACCTTCCAGACACAACAGATTCTTAGACCTGAGCTCATTTGATGCCTTTTCTTCCAGGGTTAATCTGGAATAACCAGAGAGAATGTATTATTCTGCTTGCACCATGGGTCAAGAATCAAATGAATAAGTCACCCCTGAGCTTTTAGTAAAATATTACTTACACAACATATATTACCAGATGATTTTGCAAGAAGGCCTTTGGTTTTTTTCTTAGTTTGTCCTGAAGAAACAACAAAACATTTTGGAGACACTATCATCATTAGAATCATAGAATCATTCAAGACTTAATTTTGATTCTGGTATCTTGAGCTGAGCAGAAACATTTCCCTTAATTATAACTCTCATGTGAAGATATTTTATCATTCTGTAGGTAAAGTAAACTGACACAGAACCAACGAGCCTCTACCTCTGCACGTCTCTCCTGTTTTCTGCTTTTCTGCTGAGAAGATGATGAGAAAGTACATACATTAAGAAATACAAATACCTACAGATGGTCTCTGGAAATTCACATGAAGTTGATCTAAAATCATTTCTATATCTGTCTGCCCAGCAACCCCTTTTCTCTAAGACATTTCTATAGCATGTTACAAGGTTTTTGCCAGCTCTGCTATGATGATGGTGCTTTTTTTTTGGCTGTGGACCCAGAACATCTTGGTTCATGCAGAATCCATAGGCTGGAAGTCTCTTGGAATCTGCTGGTACCAGGTACCTGCATAAGTGCCACCAGTAAAAACAAATTTGAACATTTCATTGTTGTAGAACATCAAAACTATTCAAATACAAAGTGATGAAAACTTCCACTTGCTGAAGGAGTGACTATGATTTGATCTGCTTCTGTATCCAGAAATACTTGTTATGGGCTTAGAGATATGTATAGAAGTAATAAAAATAGTAACACATTGCTAATTTGAAATACATTCTGATTTCCTTTCTGGAGACAGACTCTGCTGTCTGATGGCAAAAGACATGAGTGAAGCTGGTGGGGGGTTAAAAGCAACATTTGTAAGATAAGCATTACCCAGGCCTTATGCCCCTATAATGTTGAAAAACATGCTGGTATAGCTGGAAGCCTTGTAGAGATTTGAGTCTTATATTCCTATAGGGGAAATTTAAATAAATAATTTTCTCTTTCAACAGCTGTAGGAAATGTTTAGATGTACCCTTTAATTTCTCTCATCAATCAGTTCAGATTGTTTTTAAATGGGGATCATAGGGAAGCCATATGCTCAGAGATATTCTTAACACATTGTTCAGCCTAACAAAACTGAGCTTGCTCCTTAGGAGGTTAATTTTTCACTGTAATGTTGTATTCTGACCAAATTTCCTAGCAGTAGGTGGTTGGTTGCATTGTACAATGGCCATTTCAATGAACTCCAAAGAAACGTGGCAGAACAGCTCTCATCTCGCTTTCTTCTAATTGCTTAAAACATCTCCACATGTGAGTGGCAGCACAAAGGCTTTGCAGCAAGCAGTGATCAAGGTAGCTGCTCAAATCAAAGCAGAATATTGTTGTGAGATACTCTATTCATTATGTGAAGAAAGTCTTTCCTTTTTTACACAGACTCAGAAACATGGCTTGACCTGCCTTTTGCTCTTAGAGGGACAATTGGTCCCTTTGGTTCTCACCCCTCCAAGCACCCACCAAAGTCAGTGAGCTCTTTCCCTTTAATCCGTAAGTTCCTTTTCTATGGAGTGCAAGCTCTGAAAAATTAATGATTTGAAGGAGATCATATGCACAGGTCCTGTCTCAGATCCTTTTCTGTGTGAAAAACTGCATGTTTCCAAAAGGAGCATTAGCTCTGAAAAGTTCCTCCTATTAGAATGGCAGAAATATACACTGACATCCATATATATATATCTAACTATTATTTTTCCCCCCTACCTGTTATTGTTTATGAAAGAGGCCTTCCGAAATAAAAGGGGAAGAATCACCATTCAAGTCAACTGCAAAGTGTCCAGCTCTGTACCTGAAAGCTGCTGCTTTGTCCTGGGAAGGCTGAAGACCTCCAGCCACCTCCTGGCTCAGCAGCTGAGGATGTGGACATGGCACAAAGGCAGCAGCTCTGCAGTACATCGTGAATGTGCAAATTGTGGAGTCAGGTCATCTGTGGTAAAATGCCCTGAAATGGAAGATTTTCATTTTTCCTGATGTAATTTCTTTGTGTGAAAACAGAAAAAAATGAGCTCAAGAATATATATTGAATGGATAAGTAGCAAAGTTTGTGTCCCAACTTAAGGCCAATAACTTGTTCATCTGTGGAGACAAGCATTTGCACCGTGTTGCCTGGGCAGGGTATTTTGGGAGACAGGGACAGCAGTTCACTTGCTCTTGCTCTTGCAAGGAAACAGCTTTCTGCATGGGCCTCAGCCCAATGGCTGGGAGCTAAAAGGTCACATTACCTCTAAGGAAGACGAGAACGAGCAGTCTTCAAGGCTAATGGAAATGCTGGCACTGGGTGTTGCATAAGTAGAGCTTGGTTCTTCTTTCAAGCGTGTGTAAATCAATCTGAGTAAGAGATAATGCATTATAAACTGTTGCACATAGAAAGAAAAAAAAAAAGAAAAAAACACCAAGAACGCTGTTTCTTTTGCTAATGGCATGTGCTCTTTGCAGCCTCTAGTAACAGCTCTCAGCATGGGAGATATTTTATATAACAACATCTGCTTACATAGTGCAAACAAAACAACAATTTACACAAGGGCATGTGAGAAGGTTTGACATATGGTATTTATTTATGAGTTTCAAAGAGTTGCCTCTATTTAGTTTCCATTCGCATATTCCATATATCCCATGAAGAGACCCCATCTGGGTTGTATACATGATCAGATCATTTTGGTGTATTTAGGCATGATCCTGAGTTAAGGGAACCTCCAATTGGCAGACTCAGGTTAAGCAGAGATTAATCACAATTACTGCACACTACTGAGAGATATGGCAGTTTTCTACCAGAAATATTAGTGAGAAATTCAGAACTGAGAAAAAAAATCACAATTCATCGATAAGGATTAGGCACCAAATATATGTCATCTGATTTATAGTAAGAAACTTCCTGTAATGACATTGAGCACCAGCCATTAATACCAAGTTTTGATCCTAAAGTGTTGTGGAGTCTCCTGTTAAGTAGGGATACTTTTTATTGTTTAGATGGAACATATATCAGAACATTTTAATGCTTTTTCTGCTTAGAGAAGAAAAAGTGTACTTAATAATATAGAAGTCGTATCTGTGCCAGTCATTTGGTTCAGATCATGATGAACTCAGCCATGACAAGCATATAAACTCTCTGCGTCTACATGCACATCTGCTAATCTTCCGAGATCCTGAGTGCACAAAGTGGCCTCAGGACTAAAAGATACATGACTAGATTACTATATTACAGATCTGTAATGTCAACTTCATGTCCGTATAGGAAAAAAGTATCATTTTCCAGTGACCAAGAACAGTAAGCTAGCAATTTCAACTACTTTACACTGATTTATTTCCAAATCTTATATCCAAGCCTCAGATGGAATTTCCAAATACTTTGTAAACATATCAAGCCGGTAAACTTGCATAGCTAAAACCCAACCAAATGTGAAAAATCTGTGGACAACATTTCAATCAAAACAAATTTCTAGAATACCAACATATAAATCCTAAAAATTAGAGTCATGTTAGTGTCACATCCTCAGGTCACGACATTTTCCAGAGAGGAATGAGAAGATGTAAATTTGGGAGGGATTTTTATGGTTACCCAGTTTGACCTACCACATGGTTCAGACTAGAAAGAGAGATTTTTTAGCTTATTTCTGCACCCAAATTCATAACTTTTGAAGACATTCTAAATTCTCTATTACATCTGTCACCAGTTAAGTTCCAATTAAGTTTAGCCTTGCCATTAAAAATTTGCAGCTCATTCCTGTTCTGATTTTTTTTTATTAGTCAGCTTCAGCTACTAGAGCTGATAATTCTGGCATTTGCTGAGCCAAAAGAGCCCTCTGCTGTTGGAAACCTACTTCCACCCAGGGGACTTTTAGCCCACAGTGAAGTGTTCTATTGCACAGTGTAGAAAAACAGATTTTTTTAGTTTTTCGAAGGCAGTATTTCTTATGCTGGCATCCTTCTTGCAGTTCTGTTCTGAAATGTTTCTAAAATTGCCAACAGTTTTTGTGGGTTGGCATTGCAAACATTGGCATCTCGATTGTGGTGAAATTAAAAAAAATACTTTCTCCCTCTCTCAAGTTTTTAAGTCTCAGATTTCACCTTCAGATGGTTATTTTTCAAAACAACATATAGAAAAATGGCTCAAGTTAGACCTTGTCTTTGGTGTGAGCTAGGCAACCACAAGTAAAGAGGGGTGTGTGACACTGGTCAGTCTTATAGGGAAGGCGCCTGTCTGCAGTCTTGTTTTGGACTATGTCTCATGGCACAACCACTTCATCCAGTGTAGAAGAAACATTTTTATAAGGCAAGATGATAGTGCCTGCAAACACAGTCAAGGCTAGCAATGGTCCAAAGACTGAAGTTTTCTACAAATGCAATTTATTTTCATGGCTCTCCTAAAAATATGGCTCTCATTAGAGGTATGGAAGTAGACCTTTTAAAAAAGCTCTGTCTCTGCAAAGTGAAAGCAGTTGGCTTGTCGAAACGCCAGGTTTATGTCCTTTGAATGTTAGTTGTGAGAGTTATTTTTATTTGGCTGCTTCTCCCTTGATCCTGACACAGAGCTGGGTCCCCTCTGGGCTCTCCCTTGCATCTGGAGGATGAACGTGCTGTGTATAGCAGATGCACTGCAGCTTGCGTGGAAGGAGTGAGGACCCTTTCTGACCAGCAGAAGATAGGTCACAGCATGTTATGTTCTTCTACCCACCGCAAGCATAAGGGGACATCAAGGAAGAGAAAGGAAGAGAGGACAGGGCATGCAGGCTGCCACAGTGGTGGCTGCAGACACATCGTTATGGACAGGTTTTCTTCCTTGTGACAGCACAGACTAAAATTACTCCATGGAAGCCAGGACTGGGTCATCTACTCCAGAAAACCTAGGCTGGCAGGATGAAATACTAATTTTCTCTGCACCAGATTTTCACCAGTTCATCGCTTGTATGAGCAGTTTAAGCCAGCGTGCCCGGTGTGCGGAGCTGTGGCAGTGCTGATGGGACCCAGCATGAGCTGTGCTGGAGGCTGGGTAAATGAACCTGTGCGGCTCTCGCAGCTGCTTTCATTATTAATTATAATGGGCACTTATGTACAATCTCATTTAAATACATCCATCACATATGAGATGATTTCAAGGAAATATTCAAGAAGCTAAAAATAAATAGGGTCCCTCGAGCTGTATGAGCTGACCCTGGCTCATTCACTGGCACTCCAGATGTCTCTGTGGATCTTACCTTATAGTGTCCCCTGCATTAATTAATGCCCAAGAGTTCAATGGCCTGGTCACAAGATCTTCCTCACCTTTGCTTGACAGTCAAAGGATGCCCCAAAGTTACAAATTATTGGCCCAAATCTTCACAGCATATTAATTGTGTACACATGATTAATTTTATTAGTGCTCTGGATATTGTTACCAAATCCCAGTTTGATTCTCTAATTAGCCTGCTTTGTTAATTAATTAGGCTTTTATATCCACACTGTGAGAATGTTGCCTCCAATAGTTTTTGTTCTTTTTGGACACACTCCTTTGATTTTGACAGAGAACTTGGAGTATGTAGAGATTTAGAGTTACTACTGACTTCCTTTCCCACATTCTTATTTTTATGAAATACAGATTGCTGATGCTCTGGGTGAGGAACAGGCCATAACCTGAACTGACTCGTTAACAGACAACAGAAGCTATCTGGGGAGGCACGTGATAAGTAGCTCACCCCCTTCCCTCCCCAAATAAATATTTATTTAATTTTTATTGCAATGGCTTATTATGTAGTGTGAACTGCCATTGCTTCTGTTCTAGTTTTGAAACAGATTTTTGGCCTGATCTTGCACTGCAGCTACTTCCTTTTCTTTGCAGCTCTGTTCATTGTGGCCCATGGAACCCCAGGGAAATCAGCAAAGCTCATGCACCTGGAGAGCTCCACGCCATTGAGGGCCACATGGTGAATCCCCAGAGACCAGAGGGTTTTACACAATAACATACCAATAGAAGAGAAGGGGAAAAAAAAGAAAAAAAAAAGAAAAAAAAAAGGAAAAAAAAAGTATCAGAACTCACCATTCCAGCAACATGATGGAAATGATGGAAACCAAGTGTGTTTACCAATACAGACCTTAAACTGTCATGTTAATTGCTCTGGAAATAGTCAGGAATAGTGATGTGGTCTGAAACACCTGACAGTGACTGTTCATAGCACACTCTACCCCCAGAATCCCATTTACTGTTTAAATGAATCTGTCAGTCCTGGACTTGTCACAGCATCCAGGCTGGGGGCAACCAGGGACTCAGGCAGGTCTGGGCAGGAGGGGTTATTTTTAGGACAGGAATCAACATGATCCAGAAGCAAGAATTATAACAATATTTACCTTCCAGATCATGAGCTTATTCTTCAGAATTAGCTGAAATTAATGATAAGTCTGGAAAAAGGAGAAGTTGCATATCATTATCAGCTCCATGTTTTTCTGGACAAAAAATAAGTAAATAAATAAATAAAAATCCCTGACCCCATTTTGAAGCCCTCATTAGCAGTACCTGTAAACCAGGACAACCTGCTCGATGCCCAGCCACAGAGCTGGCCCAACATACCAAGGGCACAGCGTGGTATCCATCAGGCTCTCAGTGCAGCACCTTTTGCTGATGCTGGGCAGAGCACCAGCTATCTATCTCAAGTCTAAAGTGAGAGTGATTTATGACAGGTACCTCTAAGAAATCAGCGCTGAGAGAGCCAACTGCTTCTGAGAAGTTCAATTTATATGAATGTGGCCCTCTTATATTAATCTTAAATTCTGGAACTATGAAGCTCTCTTGAAAACTCCTAAGCTTTCCTTTCCCATCCCTTTCTTGTATCCACCCCATCCTGATTTTGAGGTCAAACAGCCTGTCTTATGGCAGCTCTAATGTGTTGCGTTGGTAAGCACAGTCTACCTGTGTATCCAGCTTCACCCATACTATTTAGCACAGAATTGTTTCCTAATAGCTTGTATTATCTAATTGTATATAGTTGCATACAACATACATTACAATTATAAATTTACACATATGTGAAATACAACCACCATTATAAAATTAAATAACACTACATTTTAACAGCTTTATAGCATCCTTATAAAGGTACCAACTAATCCTATACATTTCTATAAATTATATATATATACATAACATAATTGCTATACACAGACCATTGTATGTTGAGTGTTACTCAAAAATTTTCATGCTAAATTTCCCTATTAGGGAAATATTTTAATTTCAGTGAAAACTATTAAAAAATGAGCTTTGCCTGATTTGCTTTGGAAAGTGTCTTTTGTAGGAAGAAATTGTTAATATAATTCATATATTACCTCTTGTTTTTTCCTTTTGTGGCAAAGAAAACCCATGATTATGCTTTATCACCTTTTTAGCCAGGACATCTGCTTTGAAATGAGACCTTAAAAGTCTTACTCACAGAAGGGAGACTCTTATAGTCCCTTTTATAAACAGTTCAGTTGAAAAACTGGTAGCTTACAAGCTGTAGGTTCTTTAAGAAATAGTTTGGAGAACTGACTGCAACCAAGTAACACTTTATAAATAGACGCCAAGGCTTTTCCATCATCCTGCCTCCTCCTTGTTAGGATGGTGGAGCACTGTTCACAGTCAACCTATTAATGAATCTTCCCTGCACGAATTTCCAAACAAAGTTATGCAGTCCTATTGAACGTGTGTGTTCAATACACACAAGCACATGTAAGTACAAGAGAATTAAACTTGCAGCTCTTATCAGCTGCAGAAGAGTTTTTCCAGAGAAGAATAAATGGAGAAAGTGAGTCACAGAAAGCTGGAGCAGCATGGTCAGGTTGACAGAACATTGAAGAACTGAAGGTAAATCTCGGCTCTGCTACTCCTCAGCTTTCTGTGCTTGTGGCTGGAACGTGGGTGGCTGCCTGTACAAAGAAACTGGACAGAGAGAAAATATGCAAGAAGGGCCTCAGTGCTTGGGGGAGAGGGAGAAATATAAAGAAAAAAGTTTTCCTCTCTCTCAGATCCTAAATCTGATCTTGAAAGAGTGCGGTGCTGTTGTTTATATGTTTAAACACGAGTATGCACTGCTGATTCTCTGGGATGAATAGCTTTTGATTTTTTATTTGTAGAAGCACAATTACAGTCCACTCTGAAGAGTCCAGAATCACAACTATCACATTGTGAACCTTTCTTTATAGCACAGACATCTACTTTCTGACACAAAAATGAAAGAGACTGGCAGGCCAAGCAGAAAGATCCGCCTGTAAAGACAGTGTTACCTCAACAGATTGCTGTTGGGCTGGTAATAAAACCTGCTTGCACCCTCTGGCTGTTTTCTTAGCAAAACCGGCTATTTGAAAAAATCAAGGTGGTGAAAACACCAACACTATAAAGAGTAAGGAGTTATATGAAATGATGTCATTAAGGACCAAGCGACAAAATAAGCGGGCTGCCTGATGGGGAGCTGAGGCAGAATGCAGGGGACTATTAATTGCCTGGCCTGGATAAAGGCTTTTTGGCCTGAGCTGGCTGCACGGCACGGCCAGCCGTGGGGCTCCCACCGCTGCTGACACGCACAAGCAGGGCTCTGTAAACACCATCTCATTAGGGCTTTCAGAAAGGGAATTGTTGTGAGCTGGGGCTGGGAGCAAAGCCTGCATGAGGCAGGTCACAGGCGGGATGGGGCTGAGGGCTGCATCCCAGCCTTTGCACGGGGCTCACCCCTGGGTGGCTGCAGCAGAGGAGCGAGGGTGAATATTTAATGCTAGAAAGATTACAACCAAAACCCACCACCACCACCACACTTCCAATAATCTTAGAAATTCCAAGGGATTTTTTCCCAGATTAATGAATGTCCATGGAATTGGGCTGTCTGTCTGGAATGTGGTGTGTCTTGCTTTGCCTTTCTCCATCCTACTGTTTTTGTTTTAAGCTTCTGGTGTTTTCCAGGGCATTTTCAACATTGCCTTATAGGAATTTTTTTTCTTTCACGACAGCCCTAGACAAGTAGGCAGGAGGAATTTACACATGATTGGGTGAAATAACACGAAACAAATATTTTCCATTGCAATTACAAGGTTGGCCTCCTCGCATAAATTATTTATGGAAAAGTGTGCTTAATACTGTTACCCAGATTTTCCAAGATAAAAGAGGATGAAGCTAAAGTTGCTGCACTGTAATCCATTAGTCTGGTATGTATGATGGATCACAGCTAGATGGGAACCATTTACAAAGTAGCTATAAGTGATCCTCCAGCTGACCCTGACTTTTGAAGCTGATTTTCCACTACCAAGGTGAAGATATATCTGCTGCAGCACAACAAAACTTTCTAGGCACATTGCATCCATCTTCCCTGCCGTGCTGGCCCTCAGCTTGTTTAACAGCAGTTCACTGCTGTTCACTGGACACAACAGATACGTGTGCATATAGGAAGGTTAATGACATGAGGCATTTCACACTGGAAAATATGATACTGGGGAACGCTTAGTTTGTCTGAGTGGATTCCTGAGCCTCTTGACTAACTAATGCTGCCCTGCAGTAAATTGCTGAACGTGCGAGGAGGTGTACAGACACGCAGGGGAGATGACCACGGTTGAGCAGACCGGTCATGTCTACCAGAGCCCTCTCCTAATTCCTGCGGCTCAGGGCCCTGCCAGATGGCTCAGGATGAGGCAGAACATTCCTGTGCAAACTGGACTCACCAAGGGCTCAAAGCACCTGCTGAATCACGAGCCAGAATCACTGCAATTCTGGGATTAAAGAAAGAAGTGGCTGACAGCTCAGCTCATCATAAAAATTCAGGGAATACTATTTGCTGCCAAAGACTGTATTCATATTAGTTGATGAAACTAATCACTGTGCATACTCATAGCTGTGAGAAAGCCCAGAAATTCTTAGCAGCAACCTGAGTTCCACATATGGCAACTTCATTGGTAGGACAAACATTGTGAGTGAAGTTTCTTTCTTCCTCTGTGCTTAGGATGAATATTCATGACTTAAAACAAATGTGCGTATAAAACTCCCCACCATTTGGTGATGTGCTCCCCCCCACCATTTGCTAATTTGGCCAGGGGGCAGCAGGACTGGAAGGTCATTGCAGCCTTTGGGACAAGGAGGGCTGGTGGAGAAGCAAGAAGAAATGCTGAGCTTGCAGCAACTGTCCTGGAGGGACTGGAGGTACCGGCATTGCGTGTAGGCAGGAGGGAAACCGAGCGTGATTTCCTCTGGACCTCCATCCTGTGTCCCTCTGTAATGACTTGATGCATCTGACTGCTCATCACAGCCAGTCCAGCTTTTCTTCATGTCTCCTGCTCCCTCATCCAGAGCGAATACCCTTGGCTCTCTTCCACATCCCCTAATTGCCATCTTGGCAAGAGGATTCATGTGCTTGGGTTGGTCTGAAGCTGTCTGTATGTTGGTATAACAGCTAGCTAAACATAACAGAAAATCATTAAATTTGCAGAGCAATTTTCTTCTCGAGTTACTGGTTTAGCTGTCTTTTCACTATTCAGCCAATTTTCATGCCATGTGAGTGGATATTTTTTTGCCATTTTGACTTTAATGTTGAGTTGAAATGAAATCCATCGGGGACTCAAACACCACAAGAGATGACAGCACTGCAGATGGATGGATTTTGGGAAGACCAGTGGACAGACAGCTTGGTGACAGTGCAACACAATGGGACAGGCATTTCCAAATACCCTACTACAAAAATTACCTTCTGTGGGGCTTCGGGGTGTAAAGAAGGAGTAATGATGCTTCTGTAACACCCTAGGCAGCTTGAATTTGTCAGAGATAAAATAATGCATAGGAAGGGTGTGACATTTTTGGTAAAATCACAGTTTTCAGATGAGTGTTTGCAAGTGACTTCTACCGTTTATGAAAAATCATGACCTTATATGACTGTAACCTCAGTTAAAATGAAAAGTACCCTTGAAACATAGAGCTGTCACTCAGCATTAAATAATCAAAATATCTGAGTGCATGACGGAGTTCTCTGGAGAGAAAGAAGCTAAGTTTTCATTTTTCCTCATTTGCTGGCAAAGAAGCCTTCGGTAATATTCTCTGTAGATGATCGGAAGCCTCTGGTGAGTTTCTGCTGGGATTTTGTCCGAAGTGAATGAAACCTGGATGATGAATGGGTTTGAAAATGCTTGTTTATATTCAGAAAAAGCATCACATTTAATATCACTTCAAACCACCTGTGAAACTAAACAGGAAAGATAATCATGGTGCAGTGTTACACCTATTTAAATAATAAGCCATCCCCAAGGCTCAGAAGATGTCCAGGTCCCATTCCCAGGGCTTCCAGCCTTGCTGCTGGTTTGGTCCAGAGGTCTAATATCTCATTTCAAAATTTCTGCAAATCCTCTCAGCTTTCTCCTGAAATGGAGCCCCAAGAAGCAGACAAGAGCAATGAAGCAGAACACAAACTCAAGAGTGAATGCAAGTCTTGGTAGAAAAGTTTGTGTTCAAATTTGGAAGCAACATTGAAAGCTAGGGAAGCCTGCTTAGTTAAATAATGTTAAATAATTTTAACATTAAAAAAAAATTAAAAAAAGTTAATAATGTTAAATAGTTCCTTGGCAGTGCCCAGGACTGTTTTGGAGAAATACATTCATGCATTTCTCATAGTCGGGCACTTGTGATTTGAGGTAATTTACATTATTCCACATATTAATAAACATCTGCACAGTCTTAAAGCTTCACTGTATTTTCAGAGCCTCTCTCTCCACCTTTTGACTAGCTTTATCCAACAGGCTGGCACAAGTACTTTTTTAACAGCTATAAGTCAGGTTCAAACGAGTTTATTACACAGCTGTGAAACTATACTGTCATATCCAGTAATGTAAGTCTGACATGAATCTTTGATGCCTACTGCATGACAAGTGAAGACTCATTTTGGAACTTATCTTTCACATAAATTCTTGCATTTTCACTGTTTTAATAAGTGAATGCATTATGGAAGGTATTTCCAGCATTTTGTCAAAAACGTGTGATTATGACAATTAACAAAATCAGTTCTTCCAATCCTCAAACAAATACGTTAGCTGTAAATAATGAAATGTCTCTAAATTAATGTTGAGTCTGTTCAGATTTGGATATAAACTATGCAGGGACATAGTTATTATGGAAGTATCGCATTATTTATTTATTAGTCCAAATGAATCACAGCCATGAATACTACTTTAATCTGAAAGGAATCACTCCTTGCTATTGTCTTTAAAAAGCTCTTAAATATAATAATTTTGATGACTGCTTTCTGGTGTCACATTTGCCCGCTTTACTGCATTTGGCATGGCAAAGACTGCTACATTTATGTGTCATCTTCAGTCACACCAGATTTCTGTCTGTGACTTCTCAGGCTACACTTAGGCTGTGGATATTGAACAAATCCTAGGGGGGAAAAAAAAAGGAAAAAAAAAAAAAAAAAAGGCTTTTGAGTTTCATCAATCTCCACATTGCATTTCCCTGCTGCTGCCTGGGATGTGTTAAACATACTGCTCACACTCCACATGGCACATGTACAGCAATTTTGGTCCAGGAAATACCAGACAGAAATGTGAGAGTCATTACTTTTTGAAATTCAAATGTTGGCACGTAGGTGATGTCCATGGGAATTTGCTGGAAGTGGCTGTTTTTGTACAAGTAAAGCGAAAAGGCCACTCCTGCCGCACATCACCCACAGCCTGTCTGCCTGCAAAGCTGGGGCATTTCTTCCCATTTTCTCCAACTATTCCATAAAACCACCGTCACTCAGTCATCTCTGTAGCCCTAATGCTAGCTTGGCCTTACAGTTAAAATGAAAGACACGTAAAATTTGCTCTATCTTGATTGACGCAAAAACTCTACTTTCAACTATTGACTAATGCAGATCCCCAATCTTTCAAATGCTGATTAATCAGCCAAAGGAAAATAATATTAGGGGAAAAAAAATATTGGTTCTTCTTTCTGTACTGCTAGCATTACAGACTTTTGAATTGCGTGGCAGCTTCTTCAGTCCCCTTTCTGGTGATAATCCTACTGGCAATGATCCAGCAGTGACTGCCAAATGCCAGGGCGATGTGTTGTCAACATTAAATCTACAGGCATTCTGGGGCATGAAGAAATGTAGTTCCCATCACAAAAAAAAAAAAAAAAAAAAAAAAAAGAACTATTGCATTCTTTGCAAAAATGCCAGAAATTCTTTTTGGCTTTGTTTATGTCATGGGTTAATGTTGTCTTTCCCAAAATGCTGCTTCTTCTCATCTGTTCAACATGGAAGGGAAAAGAAAACTCTGGAAAAGAGTATGCAGAGATTTTTCACTTCTCCAGCACAAATGGACTGAAGCAAATTTGTCTGATCTAAGTATCCCTAAATAATAAGGATGATGTGTGAAGCCTCTGATCCGCATTCAAAGCATTTCTGCCGTGAACTGAGCCATCACCTAAGATGACTTTGGGATGCTCAAAACATGAAAATCCCACGGTTCCATTTCTTGCTAAGAAAAGGGTTCATACAGCAAAAATGATATCATAACACAGGGAAGTATAAGAGAACAAGGAACTTTTGTTTCCATGGCAATCTGAGCTCCTTCTTCAGAGAGAAACACAAAGGCAATATGCTGAATGATTATCTGAAGGTCATGTTGTTCTTACCAGAAAAGTTAAAGACAATACACTGGGCTAATTTCCCCAGGCAGAATGTATGCTGCATTTCCTACCAGTTAAAATAAGCAATTTCTAAAGGAAATAATTGCTTTCATTGATGTCGTGTTTATTTTAAAATCTATTTTCAAAAAGGAATACCAGCCTGCTCACAAAGGAAGGGAGCATAAGTGACTGTTCTTCAGACTCACTCATATTTCTGTCATTGTTTTATGTGCTCAGAAGACAAAAGTTGAGATCCCACACATTTTTGGCATCCCTCACCTGGTAATATAATCATATTTCCCTTTAGGTCAAACCTCTCTTAACAACGAATTAAACGTCTCCCTATAAGAGCTTGGGTTTATATCCAGTCAGCTCTTGGAGGAAGAGTGACACTTGCAAGCAAGTGCAAATAGGCTTTTAAGAGCCTGGGTACCACAGGGGTGCATGCAGTAAACACAGGTATGCTGCAGAAAAGCAGCTAGCTGAAATTCTTCTCAGTTACATACATAAGAACCAGCACTTAAGTGACATATAAATGTTAAATGCAGTTTACTTTGTGTTTCCCAGTGTTAGTTTTGTGTTGTTTTGACCTTGTTGACAGCAGGAGTAAAATGATTTATGAAGAAAAAAAAAAAGACTGCTTAAAAACTAATTCTATTTTCTTGCTCTGCTCTGTTCTCTGTGATTTACTACAGATCTAAAGTACAAAGGGAGAAAAACTTTTCTGGTGTTCAGAAGAAAAGTTATTTTTAGTGGTGTTTTGTTGCCAAGACATATAGAAACCTTATGTGCTACCTCAGAAAGTTACCGAGGAATGGGAATGAGAGGGATGCCTATTTCTTCATCTTTTCCTTCCCACCACTAAGCTTTTCTCCAATTAAAAAAATGATGCACACATTCAAAAAGAGAAGTTGCAGGAGTCACTGACCGGTTTGAAGTAGAATTAAGTAAGAAATGTGTGATTGTGCATTGTGTAAATAAAAAGGAAGATCTTGAAGGAGGACAGTGCTTACACATACAACCCTACCTGTCTTCAGTAAAAATGCATTCCTGAATCAGAACTCCTGGAAGATAGGGTTGTTGACATCTGGGTAGGGAAAAACAAGGCTGCAGGGACTGGAAAGTGTGATGGAGCCCAGTTCTCCTAGACTTTAACTAGTAGTTCCATCAAAGCCATATAATTTCAATCTGAAATAGGAGCTGGGGAAAAAAAAAATCTCAAGGGACAGGAAAGGTGGGAAAGGGTGCTGCTTTTTGCCTGCAGCTGGGGTGAGGAGGAACTGGAATTGTCTTTTTCCAGGGCTGTTGATGAAGCTAGCTCAAAGAACACGGCTTGAAAAATGTTAACTCGGCTTGGAGGGTAAACCATAATCTTGCAAATAAATGATTCTCGGGAACAGAGGGGGAAACCCCTGCTAGTTTCCTGATAACAGCATGCAGTATTTCACTTTAGCAGAACAAAAATTTATGTAGAATGACTTCTACATTGTCATGGGCATTGTTCCAGGAGGGAGGATACGGCTAGCTACAGTCGTTCTAAGAAATATTAGTTTGCTTTATCTTCTTTCACATCAACTGCAAATTTTTAAAAGCTTTTGTGATACTTTACAGGCAAAAATAAGGAGCAGCCCTTCTTATGCCAAAAACATCTCTCAGTTCAACTAATGAGACTTCAATGAGGTTAATACTCCCATGCTACTCTAAGAAGAAAAAACATCTCCATTCCTGTAAGTTGTATATTGCTAGGATGCTGACTGAGAGAAAAAAGGGTAAAGACTTCTTATACTTAGGAAGACCACAGACAGGCTTTGCCATGGTTGCAGCTGGCTGGCCGCATGCATACCCTGAAAGCAGAGGTGGGTCCACCAGGAACAGCAATGCTTGCAGACAGAAACCCACAGGAATAACAGCCATTTCTTAGGAGTGCTCACTCCGTGCATTCTGACCAAGTTGTAAGAAATACAAACTAGCAGAAAGTATTAAAGTTCAAGAGAAAGAAATGTAGGCAAGCTAGGTGCAGACATGGGCAGGGACGTAGAAATAGGTGTTGGTAGATATAGACATGTTTGGGTGAGTAAGTCTCTCTGGGCGACTAGGAGTCAGTGATTGCTGTCGAGAGAAGGAAGGTATGGACACGTGGAGAGAAGGGATAGAGTTATTTGTGGTGGCTCTGAGAGGTGAGGAATGGTTGGGGCCCATCCTGAAGTTCTGCAACACTGTTACTTGCAGAAATGGAGGTGTGCAAGCAAACCTGCAGCTCCTTGAATCTCTCAATGTATCCTGCTGGATGTGTCATCATGGCTGACCATGAATTCCTAACCAAGGTTCTCTTCTGGTTTGAATGTCCCTAGAGGCATGTTTGGGCATGGCTGACCATGAATTCCTAACCAAGGTTCTCTTCTGGTTTGAATGTCCCTAGAGGCATGTTTGGGCATGGCTTCTCCTGTTTCCTGCAATGTGCAAGGTCGTGTTGTGGCCTCTCACCGCAGATCATTTGTGAGGAGGCCCTTGCAGGGACTCTCAGCCACAATGCATAGAAACTTTGTTGAGACCTTCACTGCTTTGATGAACTTGCTTGTAATTTGCCAGAGAATTCAGAAATTATTAGGGGTGAGAGGAAAACACACAGACACTACTGTCACTTGAGCCACATTTCACATAATCACAGAATCATGGAATGGTGATTTTCTTAGGAAGCTGTGTGCAAATGAACACTCCAGCTGAGTCTTCATCTCCAGCAAATACCACCATCACCTCACGACAATGTGAACATACAGCAATCAGTTGCTGGGTACACAAATAAAAAGGTATTTTGATGGGTGATCTAGGTAACATTTGGGTGATATTTGTGTCACTTAAATATAAGCTTTTGCATGTATCAAACAAATGGTATTGTTGATGGTATATGGCTAGTATTGGAGAAGATTTTTCCTGCTGTACTAGAAGTAGCTATAGTCATGCATCTACTTATATGCAGACATAATACATGGTTATCTAATAAAGAGGTCCAAATCATATGTGACACATGTCTATAATATATAATAAATATACACTATATAACATATAACATGTAATATATAATATACATAATATATAGTGTAGTATAGTATAGTATAGTATAAAAAAACCATAACTAATATAAGTAGGATGAATTAAAATAAAAAAGTTGACTCTTTACAAGAAGGTACTATTTTATAGAGCAGCTGTTGTGTACAAAAGAATATACATGGTCTTTACATGCATATATTATTGAAATGTGCATTTATAGAGTTGACAAAAGTAAATAATACAAAATTCCCCCAAATCACATTCCTCAGTCTTTAATTAATGTACACATGACTCTACATTGCATGAAAATACTTTGTTTTGCTTGGAAATGTACATCCTCTTCCGTTTCTATGGAACACTTTTGATCACTGCAATGACTTTAAGAATTTGCAGCTAGGGCTTCTTTAGTTACCAAAAATGTAGGTCATTAATGATGACATGGAAAAGTCAACTCTATGATGACTTCTGTAGACGTGAAAATGTCCACAATATTTGCAAAAGAGTGTCTGTGCTGCAAACAGTAACAAAAGTATGCACATCTTCCGTACCTCGTGCTCTGTCCTTGGAAGTTGGGATGAAGGAAGAGGACTGAATAGTTTGGAAAGGGAAAACAAAGTACGAACATCTGTGAAATTGCTTAATTGGGATATCCAGGATATTCAGCCTGCCACTGAATACAGAGGACAAGCAGCTTGTTTCACACACTGTGCTTGGTGTGTCTGAGCTCCCACATTTCCCCCAGTCACTGCACGAACTGCGCCAAATGTCACAAAGCCTTCTATTGCAGATAAAATTATCTGAAAAGCTTAATTTTTAACATTAACTGCCATTTTTTCAATTATAATTCAGTAAAGCAGTGGAAAAGCAAAACACCTTTAATTCTAGTTTCGGAAAATGAAAATCCCTATCTTCAAAAAAGAAAAAATTATAGTTCTGAGTTTTAAAAACATGTAAAATATAAAATATCGGACTGAAAATAAAATCAATGGTGAAAACATTTTCATTTTTTTTTTGTGTGTCAGCAAAAAGGAGGACCATAGACACAATGTGTTCACTAAATTGCTTTTGGAATAGTGATTAAGAAAGCAAAGACAATAATTAAGTACAGGGGACTGGATCACCCACAGTCTGGAAACCAAATATTCCAAAAGATATAGGTACTGAGATGTGAAATTGTGCTTATTATGTTATTAAAGTTATGAGAAACACACACAAAATGTGATTGCAAAGGCAGAATGAGGAGTGGAGTAACAGATGTAATACTTTCTCCTAGGTGATTGGACAATGGCAAGAAATTCAATATACATGATGAAAATATAAGCTGGTATTTTCAGCACAGGAGTGAGGATTCATATTTCATGTGGGCCAATGGCTGCACATTTCCTTCAGCGCTGAATGTTATTTTGGAGGTAAGAAGAAGATGAAAGACAAGACTATCCCCAGACAAATTGATTCCATTAACGACACTGGGTTGCACGTGTGCTGCTGCTAGCACAGTGCAACCTAATCTGCTTGGAAGATGTTTCAGAGAGAACAAAAGTCAGGATCTTTCCAAAAAGAGAGAAAAAGGGCTTCCTGATGTTCAGTTGGGCCATGTCCAGTGAGCACCCCTATGTCCCAGGAGAAGCCTATGATAAATTGGTGCATGTTGTGTATTTAGTTATATTGTTTGGGGCAACCAGGGAAGCTGAGATCAGTGCTGGAGAGGGATGCTACTGTTGTAAAAGCTAAAAAGAAAAAATATAACAAAAAGATTTATAATACATCATACATGGCATGAGGACTCTTTGACACTGACTGATCACACGTACGTGTGCATGCCGAGTGTCAGAGCAGGCAGGTTCGCCAAGGGCTGTGTGTGCCCACCCCCATCCTGCACAGCATCTCCCAGGGGAGGGAAACACTTTTACACGCAGGCTGGGAGGCAAAGGCATGCTGCCAATTTTACTTTTCTCTGACTAAGTGCTCACTTGGATCGGCTGCATGTGGGAAGACTAAAGAAACTCTTAGGGGATTTAGCCAGAGCTGCCTCCTAGCTGTGTTTTTGGAAGAAAGCGACAACAACGGAAGGAAAAGCAGCAAGAGAGTTGTGCTGGAGATCACACCTGCCAGGCGCCGACAGAGCGAGCGCCCTGCCTTCCTCGCGTGCGCTTGTCCGTCTGTCTGGCTGGTAAGCCCAGCGATCACATGCATCCCGCTCCTGCCCCCTCCCTCCGCAGCCCTCTGTCCTGCTGCACGCCTCTCAACTTCTGCAAACTAGCCCAGAGCAGAGGCACTTTCCGCAGACGGGCTCCCTTACCCCCCTGCCAGGGCTTTCTGCTTCCCCTTCTTCCCAAATAAAGTTCAGGGGCTTGCAGAGGAGAAAGCAAACACTAATGATCGCCCTTGGCAAGGAAAGCTCATGTTCGTCTCAGCTCTGCCTCGTTCTCTGCGCCTTTGGGCTCCTATTGCTGGGGGATCTGTCCCGGGCTGTACCCATGGACGATCAGGATTATTATCTGCAGGAGATTAGCAACAGGGATCATTATTACTCTTTTCCGTACCCCGGTGAAGAGTATTTTCCTTTCACGGAGCAACCCGGAAAGGAGGGAACTATCCGTGCTGCACAGCCAGAGGAGCACCCAGGGTTCAAACCGAGCAAGAAAGAGTTAAAACCGAAGAAAAGCAGCAAAAAAGGAAAATCCATTCTTGAAACTCCACCAGGTAACTTTCCACCTCCTCCTCCAGAGCTTGGAGTCTGCTGAATCTCATGCTGTGACTTTTAACATTAATGAATATCCAGTTAATGGGAGTCTTGGTAGTAATAACAATAACTGTGTTCGTGGTGATGATGATGACAACACATTAATTTTTAATATCCTGCAGAACAAGTCTTCAGAACTTTTACAGACTTTTTAACCCCTTCCTCATCAAGTAAAGAGGTTTAGGAGTGCTAACGTACTAATTATGCTGCACTGTAGCTAGTGTATGGACTTTTCCTGCTTAATTACACTTGACAGCTGGATTGTTGTTAAATTTGCAGTTCTAACAACAAATGAAGGGAGACAGATTCTGAAGTATAAGTGGGTTGTAAATGCTAACACCTTACTTTGTCCCTGGTAATTTTAGTGTAAGAGAGGCTTCTGAATTGATTGTACTTACAAATGTGAATTTCATTTGAGATTTCACTTTAAAACCCTCCAGAGGAAGATATGTAGACAAAGATCCTCACTGTAAGAGACTGAGCCATAGCAAACTCAGTGTAATTATTGGCCTGTAAAATAAAGAAATTAAGCGACAACAAAAATTCCTTATTAAAAAAAAATCACTTTTTATTTTATTTTCTGTTTTCTGCACGTGATTGAATGAAAATATGCAAATATTATTAAAATTTGCAGAAACTTGGTTAGCAATTACCATCCAGTTGTCCCCATTAAGAGCTAGTTGCACCACCCTGAATAAACCCCACGGGTTTATTCCTGTGTTTTCTGCACGTATAGTAGTTACTTTTGGTAGGTTTGGGACACTCAGAACTGAATTTAGCCCGTGAGATCAACTTCAGAGTTGTACAGTTAGGGGCCAAATGACACTCACTTAAAAAAGAACTCCTCTGTACTTCAGAAGGAAACTTTTAATGATAACAACCAGAGTACAGAGCACAAAGTGTGCAACCCAGAGACATTACTGTGTGCAATGCAGCAAAACAGAGCATCAAGGGTTGTATAGGGACATTAATTTTTTTCCATTTACATCTAGCCAATAGCAAACACAGAATTTTCAATTTAAGGTTAACACTGATAGAAATCAATTAGTCTTTGATGATTAGAAAAGTTCTTAGCTGTTATAATAATAAACAGTGGTAAGGAAATACCACTTCTGAAATCTTGAAAACCCTTTGTGGGGCAGCCAGTTTGGATTGCCAGTGTAAATCAAGGCAGAAACCACAGACGAGAGCAAGATCCATCGGGGCCAGAAGTAGGCAACAGTTTCCAGGTCTCAAGTACTGCCTCATTTGTTATCTAACCACGGGTTTTTAAGTTACCTCTTTAGGTCCCAGGCTTTTTCTTATTCAAAGTGGTAGATGCAACACAGGATTCCCACCTGTAGTGTGGTGTTGTGCAGTTCAGCTCTGCTTTCACCTTTTTTGGTTGGCTTTTTTTCCAAGTTTCTCTGGCACCATGATTTCACACATGCTCCAGAAAGCACAGAAGCACAGCAAGGGGAATGACTTCTAGTCTGGAAGGGCAATGTTCATTTATCTTGGCAGACAGGCATCGTTCTTGTTCCCCATCTGGTGTGCTGAGCACCTTGCAGGTGCAGAGGAAGCAGCAGCTGTACTGATGTCGACCTCCTTCATTACACAGCACTCTTCCCTTCCCAGCCTGGTTTGTTTTATGCACTGTGCATATGCAGCACAAAATTCCAACTATGCTGGGAAAGCAAACTGAGGTCTTACAGGCATTTCCTAAAAATGTTTGATTTTTCAAGTAGAATCACATTTCTTTTCTACATAGGAAATTATGGAATGAGATAAGAAAAACAAACAAACAAGCAAAACTCTTCCTTAAACTCTCCCCCAAACATACTCCATTGTGTGCCAACCAATTGACTTGTACAAGATTCATTTTAATTTCTGATTTACTGCTTCTTGATTTCCACCCTACCCGACTCTTTTATTTCTGTGTTCAGCCTGGTGAGCTCCTCCTCAGTCCCCTCCTCTTCCTCAGTGTGGCGAAGCACAAGGCCAAGGGAAGCATGGGTGAAACTTATGATGCTCAACCAAAAGCAGCTGGAAAGAGCTCCATTGCTGCTTTCACAGCAGGCGTGTACTCTTTTGACAGAGCTACCAGCTTCCAAGCTTCCACCAACCACCTGCAGTAAGAGGTTTTAAAGCCTTTGAGCTTTGTGAGGTTAGCCAGAGGTAACACAAACTGATTTCCTTCACCAAAGCTTTGCTCCTTGCTCCAGCACGTGGAAGCTTGACACCTACTCAGTAAGGTGGTTGTTAGATCTACTTTAATATGGTAAAATGCAATGTGTTCCCTCGGGAGAAGTTGAACTATATTAACGGAAATAGCCATAAAAAACCCTAGGGCAGACACCTAGAAAACAGAATGGTTACCATTTGTTGAAGATGCAAATAACTGAAAACAGGAGTCATTTAAAAGGAAGTGTCAGGCAATTTTAACTAGAGACAGTGATAAAAATTCTGGCTATGACATCTGAAATCTCTCCTTTTCCTTCTCCCAAAGGCAGCCAATGGCAACAGGCAGCAGTCTAGCAAGGGCACGGAGAAGACATCCAGGTCCCAGCAGTACAGTGCAGTGCAGTGACACCAAAGCCTAGTGCCATGTCATTGGGTTTGAAATGAATAGCTGAACATCTGGCCCTGCACAGAGGTGCCTAAATAATAATACATAATTATAATTTCTCACATTTGGCCAATTAGGAGGACAACAATGGCAGTTACCAAACAGCCATGAACAATAACAACAAGTCTGGCTGTGTGCGTGTTGTACACATGTGTATACATCCATGTACTTATGTACATGTATTCAGAACTGGAAATAATTTACTGGACATGCAGTAAATACAAAAATCTGCTTTTTGTGAGGCTCACTGGAAGTTGGGGCATGTGGGATTAATTAGTTGTAACAAACAATAGGCTGGCTCAGAGCTGGGATGAAGAAGGCGGAGGACCGGGAAAATGTGATCTGCCCTTTGGCTGAGCAGCTGGTACTGATCACTTCTAGCTTTGAATCAAAGCTGAAATCAAACTTAGCAGTCTGAAGGATGCAGCACGTAACAGATGACACGGGCTCAATTTATTTAGGCTTATTACTAAAGGTAGTGAGAATATAAATGTTTTCAGTCTGTGAAATATAATTGCAGGAAGAAATACTATTGATGTCAGTGGGGTTGCAATATATGTATATGTTTGAAAAAGTATTGTTGGAATCAATATTTGCAAATATTTGATTCAGATAACAGCAAAAAAATATCAGCCTGCCTTCTTGCCCTTTAAATGACTTATAAATGAAATGGTACTAAGTCATCGTTGGAAGGTAAACAGTCAGATTGACGGGTTTCTGTATATACAAATTTCCCTTTTCTAATTCCATCCTTGCTTATTTAGGCCTTGATCCAAAGCCCATTCAAATCAGTGGAAAGAGTCTCATTAACATCAGTGTTTTTCTTTTATGAGTTCTTTAATGGAGTTTAATAAATGCTGCCTCAGCTACCACCTGGGCAGACCCCCACAGATGGTTTGGGGCTTTGTCTGCCTAGAGGCCAAAACTCACCTGAGAGAGGTTTTATGGGCTGAGGTGCCCATGAACACCGCTTAATATTGCCTGTTGCTCAGGGTTACGGTTAAACCTGCATTCTTATTGTGCGTGAATGTGCCACAATTATATCTGTAATTATATATTCTTTTATACTTTTGCTGTTTTTCAGCATAGCTATGAAATAGCTTCAGAAAGGCAATGCAAAAGATACTCTATTCTATATTGCCTTTCATGTCTAACATGATACCATTCTTTCCAAAGGGCCATCTACACAGCTTTTTTTAATCTGAGACTATCAGGCTCATGGAAAGTAGAGAAAGGTGGAACTTACCAAACATTAGCAAAAGTTCTTCCTAGGAAACAAATCTGACTTACAAAATTACACGTTATAGTGGTTCTTGTTCTGTCACCACAATTCTGACTGCCACTGGAAAATAAAGGAGCTGTGTTTGGGTTTTAGTCTAGTTTTTACGCTAGGTTTCCAGCTAGAACAGAAGGAGATGCAGAAGGAAAAGGTAGCCTGTGAATCAACATTGCTCGCCAAAATCAGCTGGGGTTAGCTAGAGAAAAGATGGAAAGGGAGCAGATAGGGAGGAGATTGAAAATGGGCAGGCATGCTGGATGCATACCTAGAGAGCTGGGAGGAAGGCTAGGAGCAAAGGGAGTCATCAAAGTCAGTTTTCTGAAGGCGTTTGAAATCCAGCATGTTGAACTTTGCTGGCACGTTGAAGATGGGGTAATGTCTCAGAGCTCCAGCTAGGAAGAATTCATTAGAAAAATTGGCAAGAAGCATTTTTGTGGAATGCAAGGGCTGAAAGCCAGATGGGGCGGGAGGCTGGTGAGGGTCTGGCAGAGCTGTGCCAGCAGCAGCTTTAGGTGATGCATCAAGGAGCTTAGAGGGGTCGGTGTGAAGGGAGATGGGGCAGTGGCTAGTAATACGGAGATTCAGAGGGGCCATGAAACAGGCTTTGGGGTTAGAGAACTGAATCAGAAGGTAAAATGAAGTTTGGGCATGACTGCATACAGAGGCTGATATATAAGTGAACGCTATTGAGTTGTAAATGACCTATATAGCAACCAAGAATATTATCGGTGTTGCTGTTATCTAACCCACTGGTATCCTGTCTTCAGCCTGGCTTCCATTCCTGAGAAGTCCAGAGAAACTGGAGCACTCCTGCGACCTAGGATGTAGATTGTAATTTTAAAACTTTTGCTTAAACTTCTTATACTGGCACCTTCTATGAATGAACTCATTGGCCCTGCATGCTCTTTGGAATATCTCCCATGAATTTTAATACGACCTGTATCATGTCCTAATTGCCAGATGTGACAAGCGAAGATGAAAACATCTGGCTTTTAATGAGCTTTCTTTCATCTATCAGCTTCTATTTTCATCTCAGCATTTCTGCAAATAAGTAGAATAATAAACCATAACACAACCATTCTGTTTAAGAGCCCATCCTTTAAAGAATGTCACAGCAAAAGAGGAAAAAGGATGACTAAGAATAAATAATGGGCAATGCTTTCAAAATCGGCCAACCCTTTTTGATTAGCTATGGCTTCAATGAATAATATAACATGAGAAAAAATTTAGAATAAACACATTTGATTATGCTAGAGAACACCATGTTCTATGATAATTCTCCTAGCAAGCTTCTCTGAATTCAAACTAATTTTTAAGGTGAGAAAAATACCTTTTTAAGAAAGGGATGATTTCACTGAATAGATTTTAATAATATGAATCTGAGCCTAGACCTGTCCCTGACATACCAGCATATTCTGAGTCAATCATTAGTTGAACTCATTCTTGTTTTCTAATGTTATTCTCTGTTCAGTGAGCTGGTTAGAGAGGTCATTCCGATGGTTCGCAATCAAATCTCAATTATTTCTTTTGGGTTTGGCAGGAAGACTTCTATCAGCTACATGAACTTAGAATCTATCAAAAAGATGAAGTACTGGAAGTTGAAGATATGGTGCAGAAGAAGCAATTTCTTGAATTTTTAAAATATGAGCCTTTTCTTCCAGGGATTTTTTGAGCCTTGCCCAATTCATTGTCTATGTAAAAAGCAGACTTCTGAAAGATTTATTGTCTGGATACAGGGATGAAATTTGATTGTCATATTCACACAAAATAGCTGCTTGTGATTATATTATCAAAAGGGGTGGGGGGGCACTACCACATTATTATGCAAAGTATGCAATAAATCTGAATAAATCTGGCCTTCTTGTCAGGCCCCTGGTGAGGGTATGTCTTGTGGTACCGCCTGTCTTAGAAAGTAGGGCTTTTTGAAACAAATATCCAAGTATGTGCCCTCAACACTCATTGCTGGTTACCTGTGGAAAGCGGAAACAAGCAAAACTGTGATGGAGCTGAAATTTAAAATCAAGTGATTACACGTGCAAAACACTCCCACAGCATTTTCTCAGCTCAAACAAACATTCCCCAAGAGAAAACAAAGGTGATAGTAATGATCAGTCATGCTAGGAGCAGGCAATTGCCTTTAATCTTTCTGTCCCTGGGAACTACCTTAATGTATGGTTTGGTCCTTCTTAATTCAATAAGCCATGAATCAAAGAGGGCATTAGAGTCTCTTTGGAAGGGATTTCTTTCGAGGTTGATCATAGCCATCATATCTGTGCGTTTATGTCTCTGATGCAGAAGCTACTTCTCTGTAAACTTCTTGAACACACTGTCCATGCCCTGACAAGAATAAAGTGCATGGACAGTGGGTTAAGGGTCTTTAGATGTCACCATGACCGTGGACATCTACCACCACTGCTCTCTGATAACTTTGTTGATGGGGACTTCATTTCCTAAGCCATGGAGGATGCTGATCACTGAACATCTCAGCTATCTCTTTCAGGAGCTTAACCAGCCTCTCTGAAAACCTTTCTCTGGCTTTCTGTTTTCTTCAAGAGTTGTTAGTAGTTTTCTTATTAGTTTTACATATTACTATTAGTAAAATACACTGCAGTGTTGACTCATTACTTCAAAAGTAAATACATTTCTAATTTTCTTGTAGTACAGCAAAAGAAGCATTTATGATTCTGTTGCCTTGTGGTTTTATAGACCCATTTTGGGGAGTAACAGGATACTCTGGGTGTCTGCTGTGTGCAGGAAGGGCTGGAGCCCAACCAGAGATGAGCAAGGCATTTTATTCTCCATGCAGTCAACAGGCAGTGCTAAATCAACTTGACAGGTGTAAAAGAGAAACTGTTTCTCTTTTTTACCCATAGCTAAAAATGGCAATAAAAAAAAAGGTGAGAAAAACAAGAGGGGGAATGAAAAAATGCCAGATGGTGACTTTGAGAGTCAGAGTGCCTATGAAGACATCAGAGAAGTACGTGAGGATCATTTAAAGCATCTTTGGAATACTTGGGTTTAGTTAATGATCTCTCTAGCCCTGTTTGAATTAAATTTAAAAGGATATTCTGTAAAAAGGATATTCTAGAGAGTCTGTTGATAGATATCTGAGTCCTCTTATGGACATCAAATTGTTCCTTTCTGCTGGGTAACATACCGATATTAGCAAGCAAGGATTTGTACCACGTTATTACAGTTTAAATGGAGACAAGTAAAGATGAGGGGTTTATTCTTTATTTCCACAGTGAACTACGTCATTGTTTCTTAATAAAATAAGGCTTTAGTGTGACTTTCTGATTCTGGAGTGGTGTTTCAAGCAGCTGTCTTATAAATGGGAATCTGGCTCAATGCACTGTAAAATATATTTTACAAGAATGTCTTGTAAAAATTATATGAAATACTACTAATATATCAGAAAAAGTGAATGATTCCCTGTTCTGACACATAAAAGAGCTTCAAACCTGCTCTGTATGGTATGTGTGGGGCTGAGTCTCAGAGTGTCCACTGGGATTTGATATTGAAGAAAATCAGACAAAAGCTGAAAAGCTTCAGCAGACCATAGTGACTTCCAGTAACTATTAATCACAGGTGAAGTTGAATATCTGATTTAGTAGTGAAAGCAACCAAAGGCTTAATCTTCTGTTTAATTGCAGTTATTTACAGTATGAAAATACTGTAAGTGTACAGTTCTTTTATTCAGTAAATAATATAACTCTGCTGCTCTGCTTTCACACAGACATTAGCAGGATGCTGAATTTGCAAATGTGCTGCTGAATCAAGCAGTCCAAACAAGGAATGTAATAACTGTTATTCTATACATAAGTTAAACATAGTTCATGTACTGGCAGCATACACTTCTTTTTATTTCTTTCTACTACAGATCTTATCTACTCTGAAGTTTCTAGTTACTGGCATGGAAAATTTAATATTCAAAG
This sequence comes from Cygnus atratus, assembly GCF_013377495.2. NCBI lineage: Eukaryota > Metazoa > Chordata > Aves > Anseriformes > Anatidae > Cygnus > Cygnus atratus. Next base: position 4,305,229 of record NC_066368.1, read on the forward strand.
TGAATAGTGTATATGAATATTTTTATTTATTTATTTAATAGTGGACACAGTGGACAGATCTTGACTATTCAGAAGGAGATACTGGATACGTCCCAAAGGTGAATTGCAGGTACCTAAAAGGAAACTATGCTGCGTGTACAAATTTTCTAGTTGTCTTAAAGGCAAAATAGTAATTAATTGGAGATTTGTGCATCTAAAAGGGGACTCAGCTGCAACTTAAGCACCAGAGTCCTCTATTCAGCTTGTTCTTTTTTTCTTTTGGTCCTCAATACCTCATCCAGACAATGACTAATAGTTTCCTAAATCTGATTTGCTTTCTTGGCTTATGTTGTTTGAGTGCTTCCTGTAGATTATTTCTTCTTCACACTCCCAGGTGTCACAAATGCAGTACCTTTCTTGGCATTTCCCTTCTTGTTGCCTCTACAAGACTGATCCTTCTGTCTGGGTACTGAAGGGAACCTGAAGGGGAAGCCCAAAAGTCCCAGTTTGACTTAGAGTTTTCTTTGGCCTATAGAGGGGCCCAGGAGTTCTGATCTCTCTTGTCCCCAGATTTGCCTTTTCTCTATTTCCTTATAAGATCTTCAGAGAGTAAATCAGCCTTCATGATCCCATTTCAATGGGAGTTCTGTTTGACAAGAGAGTGTAAAGTGAGGCCAAGTGTCTCCTGCTTCTAACACATATGAGGTTTACTGTAAACTGCCTGAGTGCATTAGTCATCACGATGTGCTGGGAAACATGGTGTTTGCAGTGGAAGCAACTGAGAACTCTGTCTCTCATTCTTTCCCAGAAATTAGAGTATTTTTTCCTTCTCCTCTTCAGAGAGACTGTATCTGATGGTGACAGGTTTATGGCTCTGCTCTACTGTCAGGGTGCTCATATAACATCTGTCAAAGGAAGGGAAGAGTTCAAAGTTTCTTAGAATAGTTGATTTCAAATCTGGATGTAAGCAGTCCCTACCACCACCATTACTACCAACCCTAATGCCCTAATTTAAAATACACTCCTTTTTCCCCCAAATAGTTTTCAATAGTGTAATGAGTTTGCCCCATGCACATGACAGGACATCTGAACATGGGACCAGATTCCAGACCTCCCAAAGATTTTTACTGACCTAGGGCAGAAATTTCAATTTCAGCCAAAAGCCTACATGTAAAAGTAGAACTTAAAACTTCAGCCTTTGACAACATCAATTTTCTATTTTTCCTCTTAATTGTTTATGTACTGAGAAGTTACAAAAAATATTTCAGAAACAGAATGATATTCGCCATCACAAGATAGATGGCAAGTACCCTACCCTAAAGGACAGAGCCAATCTTATCCCACCAAGTATTTAATCCACATTCTCTTTGCACACTTTAAATTCCAAGCAAGAATTCCATTGAGAACCCTACCAAAAATATATGTGGGTTATATACAGGCGATACATATGGAATTTCCCAGAGTAAATCTGGACTTAGATATACTCCTGGATGTAGGTGACCCAACAGCATGGGGACAAGCCCCAGTTCTCAGTGCATTTTGAACAGCCCAGAAAAGAAGGCTTCTCCTATGGTGAGACAGGGCTGATGAAAAGAAGGGATGTATAGCCAAGGCCAGCCATAGCCAGGGCCCAGGGCATATCCCAAGATGAAGAGAAAAATTCCTTACAGCTATTCTGACAGATACATTGCCCTTAGACTCCTTTGGATGCTTTTGGATCCCAGCAGAGGACTGCAGTCCAATTCTTTTCCAGACTCCTCTGAAGACTGTCTCACATCTGGTCCAGTTCCTTTGCATTGGATATTTCATTAGATACGTATAAGTGACAAAAATGGGCCCCAAAAATATTTTTTCCATCTTATAGAGGAACAGATGACTGAGGGATCATACACAGAAAGCAGAAAGCTGTGAGTCTTCTTCCAAAGACCTTTGTGAATGCTTCCATAGTGAGCCCAGGCACTGCAGAGATCCAGAGATGGGTGGGATGCACAAGGCTTAGAGCAGAAAATTAGGCTGAGATAAATTCCTCAGCTGCCAAACTTGCTGCACAGGAGGAATGAGGTATCTGGTCACTGTAATCACAAGGTTTAGCATCTGTTCTCTGCCTGAATGACTGAATTCTTTATTGAAAAATAAAAAAATAAAAATTTTTTTTTAAAAAATATGAGGGTGAATATATTCTAGATCCTTTTTTTTTTTCCTGCAAAATTAAATGCTTGTTGCTTAGGATCTGAAAACACTTCTATAAAGAAAAAAGGATGATGTCTTTTTGCAAGCAATAGTTCAAGTCCACAATGAACAAAGAACAAAGCTCTTTTCCAGCAAATGAAGGCATTCAATGTTATTTTAAACTATGAAATGAAAAGAGGGGAAAAAATTCTTGCGGATCTACTTTCTAAATAATCCAAATCATGACAAATGCTAGTAATATATGGAATACAAAATATTGCAGACACATCTGAATTGTTTGATGTTGCTAATAATATGCAAAGAGCAAATATGTACTTTGGCTTTTTAATGCTTAAAATGCTAGTCAAATGGCAATGACTGAGAGAGAGACCATACACTCTTACAAGAGAACTAGAATGGGATACTTTTCAAAATACAATTAAAAAATGCTAGTATGGGAGTTATGCAGCTAAAATGCCACTGAGGTCTTTGAAAGCATAGAGAGAAAATAGCACAGAACTATTCCTCTGCAAAACTGTTCCATATTTCTAGTCATTAATCCTGAACCAGATTTTTTCCTCCCAATTAACATGTTGAAAAACATTTTGTTATGCTCAGGGAAGCTTGCCTTGAAGCTTTCTCTCTTCCCCTTCTTTCCAAGTGCAGAATACCTATGCCCCCTGAATAATTCCAGCTCCTGTGGGTGGCTGGGAAGATGGGCTCTCTATGGCAGTGGCTGAATTAGTGAAAAATCCTGGATCATGGCCTGAACTTTTCATGTTAGCACATTCAAGCTTTACAGCAGAGGCAAAGACTCTCTTAGCAATACCACAGGCTATTTATTGCTAGTACAAGACTGTTCTCCAGGTAAAGGATGTCAAACCCCACTGGGCAGGTAGCATATATTTGGGTTTATTTGAACGCGTTCCTGAGGAGTCCTCATTGGATCCACAGGCTGGTAAGTGGTAAGCCTTTGGTGTGGATCTCTGGGCCCTAAAGAATCATACATTCATGCATGCATTCAATTTTAAACTCACTAAAAGCTCATATTTGATGTCATTTGAAACTTCTGACACACTTAGCTTCACATCAGTGAGTCCTATGTGCCATATGTTTAGCTTGTGATTATGAGCCTTTGCTGGACCAAGGCTGAGTTGTTAAACAAATCATGAAAGATGTTTAGAAAGAATGAATTTTGGGAATTTTTTGTGGGCTGTGCAACATTTCAAGGAGGCTTCATACAAAGCTGGAATGAGGAGGAAGGACCTCTGGACACACAGTCATTTTGGTTGGAGAGGTGCCTACCCTTTGAGATGTTTGTCTGAACCTTGCCTGAACTGTTTCAGATCCTTTGCTCTCTAGCATGGAGCTGGAGTTTTGCAAGAGCTTCCCTGCTGAACCTCCAGTCCTTCCCTCCAATCAGTTGAGATATATTGAGTGCCATGTCTTTCTCATGGTATTTTTAGCATTTCTCTTTCTGCAGGCAGGAAGCTAGTGAAAATGCTGAGCACTCAAAATGTAGCAGATATTAATGGAATTTCTAAAACCACAGAATTCTAGTGCTTGATTGGGCTTGAGGCATTTATTTATTTACTTTTTGTAAGTTCCCTAAACTGGCTCTCCCATGACTAGTTCAAGGGCAGGTAGAGATGGGGAGGTAAAATGTATAGGCTATCATACGTGCGCGGTGCCATCTTCACAGTGGACATCTGAAAGCTAAAAAGCCATCTGAAAACTAAAATCCTTTGGGAACAGAAGCAAAAGCTCATGAGAAAGAGAGCTGGTGAAACGTGGGAAAGGGAGAGCCTGACTGCAGGGTGCTTGTGTGTTTTCTGAGCTCCATAAAAGTCTTTTTTTTTTTTTTCTGAAATTACTTTAGGGAATAATTAATTGCCTGTGGGAGCTGGGCTCTGTGCTTAGATCTCTGCATTGGTGGCACATTTTCAAGAGGGATTCTTGTGCTGCCCTGGAGTTTGTGTCCCACAGTGAGCCCAAACACCATCCTTGGACCTGTTCTCTCCTGCACCCCTCCTGCACCCAAGCAACTCCTTCCTTCCTTCCTTCCTTCCTTCCTTCCTTCTGTCCTTCCGTCCGTCCTTCCGTCCGTCCTTCCGTCCTTACTTCTGTCATTCTGTCCTTCCTTCATTTTTCTTCCTTCCTTTCTTTCTTTCTTACTTTCTTTTTCTTTCACTTTTTAATGTGAGTAGTCACATTTCAATCCAGGTCTGGGGTTGATTTCCTCAAATCTTTGAGATCTAATTGTTTCTTGAAGTTTTACTTCCTACAGTTTTGAACCCTTAAAGAGTCTGCTTTCACGGTGCTTCTCAAGGGTGCAACAGCTTGGACTTAGAGTGCTCTAAAGAAAGGAAGAGAGCTTTGTTATATGAGTTCCTAAATCTTTTGCCTTTTAGGACTTCTGGGTATATCCAAAGAACCTCCAGTTACTTTCTGTGTTCCCTTGGCCAGTTTTTCATCTTCTTACTAAAACAGTTTCCACTGTTCAGGATTTTAAATGTATCAGCTACTTCTGACTTTTTAGTACAATATTAGAGCTGAGCTTGGATCAACTGTGAAAAAAAAAGAGTACATCAAAAAGAATAATTAAATAAAGAGCAAACAAGCCAACTAAACTTATTTTTTTCTTTTACTGTGCTCAAGGAAATACAAACATTCTGTTTTAAGGGTTGGGAAGGAGCACACGGTTTGAAATCAGGTTAATTGTAACCACACAACTTCCTTCTGAAATCATTGTCTGAGCAACAGCTCCAGGCACTATGGGGACTTCTGTGCTTTATGAGGAGTGTTTGTTTTTATTCATTCATCTTATTATTTCATATAAAATAGTAACAACAGATGTGATTTTAGAAAAAAACATTTAAATGTCTAAACTCACTGCTACAGCAGACACACCAGGTCGCCATAAAACCGAGACTTACATCGTATAAAAGGTTTTAAAACCAAGTTGGATAGATTTTAGGTATTTCCTGTCACAGGCTCTCTATATAGGTCAAGTATTTAGCCCAGATGTGCAACCTGGAGGAGGCATAGGCTGCAGCTGAGACCAGCCTGCACGGGGTGACAACTCACAAACAAACCCTGTGCCCCGAGCAGCATTCCCACCGCTCGCTGATGCTTCCTCGTGGTGGGCAGCTCTGCTACTGCTGCCATAGGAAGAGAGACAAGTGCCAGGGGTTGCTATAAGCACAGTTTGGTGCTGGGGTGTGATGGTTTGCTCTGCTGAAGTGGCCAGCCCACCTTCCAGGGTCTTCTTGCTTTGTTCATGGAGGTGTGTTTGCAACTGTGTGCTTGTCTACGCACAGGGAGGCAGATTTTAATGCCACTTCTGATTAGCCACATACCCTTTGGGAAGATTTAAAAATGTCAAGGACTAATTTTTCACAGATCAGCAGAGGGGGGGAATGACTCTAAGAAAGATGGTCCTACACTGTTCACCTAGGTATCACTGCAGACACAGATTATTTCTATTCTGCATTCTGTTGGTAAACGCATATTTTTAGTTTTAATCGTGAAAAAAATGAAAGATGACATTTCAACTTACAGCTAAGATGACTAATGACTATCTGCTGCCTAAAGGCATAGCTCATACTCGTGCTGGCTCTGAAGTTTGCTGGCTACCACCAACAGCTAAGTCTGAGAGCTAAACTGGTAGGAAACAGCCTGCTGTGGAACCCAACAGGGAATAGCAAAGTGATTCTATCTTCATCACTTATCTGCTTGTCTTAAGCTTTGGACTGCTTCATCAAAGGAAGCTAATGTATCTGTTTCAATATCGCATTCAGCATGTTTCCCACCTTTTAGGAAAGTAAAACAAATACAATTTGGTCTATGCTAGGACTTAAACTTGATTAAAAGTACAAAGGCATTATGTAGTGCTGACTGGTAAGTAGCTGATTTCAGTTTCTCAGCTGTAAATTTAGTACTCAGGAATGGAGGCAACAGAAGCAGTGGCGATAAAATTTAATGGTTCTGCAGTACAAATGAGAACTCTTTTACAATCTTTCTTTTTTGTTTTGTTTTGTTTTGTTTTACTCTATGTGTGTGTGCTTCATGTCTGTGCTAGGAAGACAGAAAGTGAAAACTGGGTATAGTGGTGCCATTTATTTCAGTGAAGTTATGAGTTTGTAGAGAATGACTGAAGCTGTTCATTTCTACTTCACCACTAGGTCTACTATAGCCTAAGGTGTGTAATTCTGATCCTTGTGATGGGGAGCCTGGGGTCCTTGCTTTGATCCAGAACTGGTGGCTCTGCCCCTAAATCCTTAAAGCTCACAGAATCCTTGGAAGATCCGTATTTCCAGGACCCAAAGTTTAGGCAATTTGCTAGTTTATGTATGTTTAAGGAGTTTCCTGACTAAGCTGTTACTCTGTACATCTGCCTAGTGAATGTGCTATACTGAGCTATGGGTGTATTAGATTCTGAACAGAGTTACTACTGCAGCTTTCACAGGACAGAGAGGAAATTGATTGTATCATAAGATATTTTTGTACTCAGAACTGTTTGTATGCAGTTGTACTATTTTTGGTAAAATGCACTCAAATTGAATTGTTAAGGTGGTTAAATTTTAGCACTTTAAAGGTGTCTCATTTTTTGGGCCACGGTACTATCTTAAGATAGTAGCTATTTTCTGTCTTGATTTTATACTTGTTAATGGTATTCCAAGTTTCAATGTTTATTTTTAATAGCTGCAATTAAGTTCTTATTGTAAAATCTTTGGTCTTGCAGTATACCTCACTGATTTGATATTTTAAGCTATTATGCTATTTGCATAAGCTATTATGCATGAGCATATTGGATAGATATGCATTTTAATGGTAATTTTAGTCCTATACCCAGCCAGTCTGCAAGCAGTCTGACTGTTTTTTGTTGTTTTTTTTTTTTTTTTCTCCATTGTTTGGCTAAGTCTATTTGTTTGGATCTGGAAAGAAAAGAGTGGTTCTCATTTTTGATGTCTGTGCTCAGTTTTGTGGCTTTAGCTGGAATTACAGAAAGTCTTCATCCCATGCTTCAGAAAAACACCAGAGGAGACATTTTAAAATAAATAGCACATAAGTCAGTATTACTCAAAGCTTATAATAAAACTTTAAGAACTGATATGTTATTTTTCAAACTGTATTTTTTTTTTCGGCTATTAAAGGGAAAAATATTTCTTTTTCAGGGTGACTAAATACACATATTCTTTTGTAGAGAAAGTGGAGGACTCGTCAGCTTTGGATACAAATGAGAGGGTACCTTGTATTATGAGCAACTGGAAACCTTTCCTGGGGCTATGTCTACAGCAAGACTTAACACCTAAATACAGTGATGTTCCACGCTGAATACAGCTTGTTAGCACATCATTTCTTTTTGTTAGGGCCTGTTGCTATGACAGGGTTTGGAACATGAAGCTGTTTGATTCCCACCCAAGTCAGGTCAGTGTAGGTGGTGTTCCCATGGGCAAGCACAGCAGAAACTCCAGGGTGCCTACCTAAAAACCCCTCTTTCCTCCACCTTTTTCTTCTACTAGAGGGAAGAACAGAGAGGGGAAAGGGAGACAAGCCCAGTTTCAGACATGCAAGAGCTATGGGCGGTATTTCCATACCATCTGGAGGAGGAGGCACTCCAGGCACTTACAGGCATGGTTGCTTCTTCACCCCTAGCAGAAGGATCATAGGCAGCAAGACCCAGTTCCAGGAGGAAAACTGGGACAAGCTTCTTTTGCTCAGTCACACTGGCTCTGTGCATGGAGGATACAGCTCCTGTACTGCCCATGTCATAAATCACGTCACCTCCTAGGTAGACTGTATGCAGCAACAGGCAGCTCCAAGAAGGTTATGTCGTGTCTGGAGTTTAGCTGAGCCTCCTGAGTCTGAAAGCTTGGCCAGAAAACTCCCAGAGAACAGGCTTTCTGGAAATTCCTGCCTCTAGCTGTGCCAAGAATAACAGAAATTCTTCCGTCTTAAATGTGCTCTTTTGTTGCATCTAGAACCAGCCACAATCTGAATGTGTGAGGGAGCAAAACTGTGAAGAGTAATAAAAAAGTGTACTTTCTGAATACGAAAAATGTTTGATTTCATGTCAGATCTGACATAAATAATCAAGATAATCCTCAATTTATCATTTATTTGACTTTAACTGCTGAATATTCCCTGAACCTCAAAAACATGAGAAGAAACACTTTTACTCTTGCATAGAGTTGGCACCCTGCAGCCTTTCAGGTGTCTGCGGTGTCCAGTCCCGCCATCAGTTCAGCACTTAGGTGGCAAAAAAGAAGCACAAAAAAAGTAGTGTCTTTGTGTCATGGAAAGGCTCTGTGTGTCACTGGTATCAGGTACAGTGAGGACATAACTTTGGTGGCCTTGAAGCCCCTGGAGAAGATGGTTACAAAGAAGCAGGATATTTGATTATCAAAAGTAGCTTAGAGATATCAGATGGGTCATATTTGTGGGAACCTCACCGAGGCTTTGCCTTCACCTAGAGCCCTTCAAAATGCTCCTCCTGAGTTAATGAGGCTTTGGCTCTGACCTGGGTTTTGTGGCTTCTATCCAAAAGTCTTTTTTGTTTTTGTTTTTGTTTTAATCTTCAACAGCAACCACAAAGGGAAGTGTATGTTGCAGTGCTGTGATAAATACTGCCCTCACCTTCTCATATAAGTCACTGACATCTTAAACTCCTGTGCAGTGTTTTCTGATTGTGCTAGAAAAATATACAGCTTTGATGCAATATTAGAACACGGTTAACATAGTTAATGTCATCTTAGGATATAAAATTTGGCATCTATTTAATCCTTTAACTGATCTTTGATCTGGGACTATAATTCAGTATTTTAGCTTATATATAGGGAATTTGTTTTAAGTGTACATTGCTCATTTTATTCTTTTAGTGCCCTGGGAATGGGTTTATGACAAAAAGCAAATAAAAGCAAAATGTGTTTCTTGAAGAACCTTCATCTGCCTATACTGCTGCAGTTAATCTGGGGCACATGGGGTCTAGGGGTCTGAATTCAGGCCAGAAAACAAACTAGCATGCATTGCTAGCAATATTTTGTATGTGAACAAAGTCAGAAAACTGCTCAGACTGAAATCCATGGAGCTGTTTCCAGGGAAAAGCTGGGGCATACCAAGTATAGAGTGTGACTCATGAACATCTGAAAATTTCACACTTCCAAAATCACATCTTCAAAACAGCAAAATTTAGCTAAACCATGTTCCCCCTACAAATGGCTTAAGACTGTAAATATAACAATTTTTTTAGAAAATGAAAAACATTGTTCTGTTTAATTCAGCCCCCACAAAGGCTGTCTGTGACAGTAAAGCAATCAAAAGATATTTTCAGCAAGTAGCAGGCCAGCAGAAATGTGCTTTTACTGTTATTTCACCTTTCAGGTGCATTACATTTTTAAAATACTTGGCATATCTGTGACCTAAGTATTATTTGAGACACAGGTGTTAGACTGCCAGAGTTTCTATTAAGTTTCCACTATTGAAATGAATTATCAACCACATGTTTCATAGGAAAACTCTAAAGTTAGATGATAGGTTAAAATTTATTATATTGATTTCATTAAGAAGTTTTGTCTAAAACTATAAAGATCTAAGATTTAGGTCAAAATAGTGTGAATAATATAAGTGTTAAAGTCTTCATCCCCTCAAATATATGTTTGTGTGCTTATCGTACCTATATCAGTAGCTTCATAGATTATCAGTTTCTTCTTTAATAGTGTTTAAGTGTTTTGCTTAAATGAAGCCTAAATTCTGCTTCTACTTTAGGATGGCCCAGAAAAAGAAATAGGGAATCAGAAATTAAAAGTACATCTGCCTTATGAGATGTGACTTTGCCATGAGATTCCTGAGCATGCTGTGTTAGCAAGGATATGTGTTGGGTCCCCAGAGAACAAGGTCTCTGGAGCAGGGACAAGACTGTATTCAAATCTAATAGGCAAATGTGTGTGCAGAAATAAGAAACTGGTTTTGATTATAGCAATAGGTTGCTAATTAGAAATAGAAATAGCATCCTAAAGCACATCACACTGGCACCATACTGCTTTCCTTCCAAGCAGTGACAGACTTTCTGTTTGGTGGGTGCCTGCTGTTCACTATTATCCCCCTACATGGGCAAATTCTGGCTACATGAGGGCCAAGATATGCAATATGGGCTTTTGACCTTCTAAACTGACCAACATCATTTTAAAAGATAGTTCATTTGTCCATTGTTGCTGCTGACTGCAGAGAACTTGGGCTGTGCTGCATTACTGGAGATCACACTGGTAGTGTACATTTTGATGGAAAATGAAAAGCTTAAAGAAATCAGTTATGCTGGGAGGTTGATGAGGTGAAAACCTGATCCAACTTCCACTTGAGTCAACGGGAGTTCTTCCATTGACTTTGGTGGTGCTGGCTCAAGTCTCAAGTGCAAAGACAGAGATATTAACAGCAACGACAAAATATCCTGGCTCTAAAAAATTATTTGCATAGAGAAAACTCTGCGTCAACTCATCATCAGTGCTGCCTTGACTTCCTCCTGTCTTCTCTGAACTGCTGTATCTGGATAGTGTAACATCCTTTCTCCCCAAACAAATGTTTGCAAGTGCAAGGGGGCTCTTACATATTTTAAAATGAGAAAGCTCCTAGAGATAAAACACATTTGGAACCATAAAAAATAAATTGAGTACACTCCGTCTCCAAATGTTAGGGAGACTGTCACACTGCACAAGGATGATATTTCTCCATTTCCAGATCTGAGTGTGATGAGTTAGACATGCACAGACTTGTAGGGATTGAAAAGGATTATAGGTATGGCTCCTAAGAAATAAGTAAAAAGAAAACATGTTGCTTCTGTTTTCTTGCCATTTGAAGAACTGAACAAGTACTTAAATTGATGGAAAATTTTCTTTAAATAAAACAATCATTTCTCCACTTTGTCTCCAAAAGGACAATACAGAATGATTTACTAAATGCATCCTTATTAGATACAAGAGCTATAAAGACAATCTGTGCTTACCTTATCTTTATTTAGATACAAAAAATAAAATAAATTAACAATTTGGGCAATAAAGATGAACAGTAGTGTTTTTCTTGCCCTGTTCATACATATATCTTTTACTTATAACATTAATTTGTGTTTTTAAGAATGTCTGCTAATAGTTTTACCATAAAGAACAGCTAATGTTGCAGCAGAACAACTATAATTACACTGCATGTATAAAGACAAACAAGCTGGCTCTGCAGAGTTGTTTTTGTTTGTTTGTTTTTGATAAGAGTTTTGGTGGAAGATGTTGCATCATTAGGGTATGCCATCATGAGGCTCAAACTACTTTCAAATCTGGGCTAATATATCTGTACAGAGACAAATTGAAATTGCAACCTGAGTTGGTGCTGGCTGGAGAAGGGAGCTCAGCAGCTCCTTCAGGTAGTCCTCTTTTTATAGGTAAGCCCTAAATTATAACTGGAAGGTTCAGATTCCAAGAGGTGAGGTGGGGTCTGAGGTATTTGTTAAGGGTTTCCCCCTCCTGACTTCAAGGGACAGGTGATGGCTAACTGTCAAACTATCAGAAATGTCCTGCTGCCCTTAGCTGGGATACAAACTTCCATCTGGCTAGCAGAAGCAAAATTGAAAATGACTTTTTTCTAGAGTGAATACCTACTCATGGTTGAAAATTGCAAATGAAATCATGGTTGGATACAGGCCAGAAAAAGACAAATGCCCATACCTCAGATTCTTCCCCAAACCTGCAGTATTAATGCTTGCTTTTATGTCACTGTAAAACATAAATGTGTTGCGAGAGTTTGTTACTAAGTTTTTATGTAAATAGTATGCGGATTTAAATGTCTTTCAAAGCCACAGGTGAATTTTCTGTATTTTATAATAATTCCTTTTTCAACCAGTTAAAGAAATGAAAATAATTAGGTAATTTCAAGTTGAATCTATAAGGTAAGCTGCACTGCTTATCCATGCTACCTCATTTCTATAGCTTCTGTGTATGTCTTCTAAACCAGCAATAAGACAGTTTTATCAACTGTGTGGTAGTTTTCATTGTTATATGGAAGATTTCTTAAAATTATGTAGAATATATTAAAACAATACTTTTAAAAGTACAGTATTTATGAATGCCATAAATCAGTTACTTTTCCTGTATATTTCTTAAAAATAATTAGATTGTCCTAATTATCTCTAGCAGCATTAAGAAAGTGTGTGTGTATGTGGGAGGGGGATGTCATGGACAACAAAGTAGAATAGATAAACTGAAATTCACAACATGATTCAGGATTATTTTTTTTCTTTAGGGAAATGGCAACTTTAGGTGGATCATATTATATTATAGTGAGTAACTTGGGGTTAATCAGATAAAGTCATACTGAAAACTTTGCCCTCTCCATGTCTGTACATTACATGTTGATGAATTGGTCTAAGATGCTTCTAGTTTTTTCTCTTTATTGATGATGGAATTCGTATGCATGTGAAAAAAAAATATTTCTAAAGTCTTAACAATCAAATATTATGGCTATAAATAGAGAACAAAATTTCACTTAAAAGCAAAATCAAAGATCTTGTTGAAGACAGCACAAATTCCATACATCAATGCTACTGAAAAGAATGGGTTTGATCACTTCAAAAATACCATCCCTGTGCAGAGCTGCAGAGATGGAAATACCCAAAAGTCAATGGTCTTTTATGGACAATCCTGCTGCTCTGTTCCTGGTTGTCACCGGTATAGTCACTGGAGAAAGAGGGGCCAACGGAGAAGGGAATCATAAAATCATGGAATCATTTTAGTTGGAAAACACCCTTAAGATCACCATTTCCACCACTAACATTACAAGTCCATGTCTCAAAACATCACATCTGCAGGTCTCTTAAATACCTCCAGGGATGGCTACTTCACCAATTCCATGCCCGTTCCCACACCTAACCACTTTTCCACGAAGAAATTCTTCCTCATATTCAATCTAAGCCTCCCCAGGCACAACTTGAAGCTGTTGCCTCAAGTCCTATTGCTTGTCATCTGAGAAGAGATACTAGCATCCTCCTTGCTGCAACCTCCTTTCAGAGACAAATGAGGTCTCCCCCTGAGCCTCCTTTTCTCCAGACTAAATAGCCCCAGTTCCCTCAGCTGCTCCTCATACGTCCTCATCTTTTTTTCATTAATTTTCAGTCAAGTGCTAGAGCAAAATCCTTCATTTTTCTTACCAAGTTTAAAAAAAGAAATCACACACACACAAAAAATCCAACCCTTAAGTGATTTGGTAAATTAGTGAAGTGACAGCTTAAAGTCTAATTCACTTCCTGAGAAAGCACATTAGGTGCTCTGCTACTAATTTACATGAAAAACAGTAAAAAATAAATTCCTGGATATTATTGAATAGGTGGTAAATATCCTAATGATTTCACCTGATATATTGTAAAGCTTGACAACATGAAGAAAGGACAGTGTATTGTTAACAACACATTACCTAACTTTTATCAAAAGTATCTATATTGTGTACCATAGATAGCTCCTGCCAGGTCTTAGAGCCAGTCTTGTTTCCATTGATAACTCCTGTCAAATTGAGCATTTTGGAATACTGGCCGGTTAACCTGAGGCATTCACAGACAATACAAATAACTTATCCTTAAAAAATAATGAGCAGTCAGACATGTTTAACTGAGATCCATATGAACATTCTTGATCCATATAAACTATTATTGGGCTTCAGTTTCTCTAGAAATGGAGATAATACACACAAATATATGCAGGCAGGTTTTTTGCAGCCTGTAAATAGCCCATCCTGCAGCTTAAGAAACATTCCTTGAAATCCACAGGCAACCCCAGAATATTGCAGTTTCATAGTAAATTAGGAACATTTCAGTCTGCTGAATAAAATCAAATCCGGTTGTTTGTACGTACACTGGCAAGTGCACGTCACTCCAGGAATGTCTGAGTGGGCTGGGTAACTCCAGCCAGCTCTGGCAGGCAGCTGCCAGGCTCAAAAATAGCAAGTTTCCTATGGGTTTCATGAAAATAGGTCTTTTTATGGAAGACAGCAATTGTGCTAATACCCCTGCTGAGGAAAATGGGGCTGCAGATTGTGTGGTTATGAGCGATAGGGAGATATTTGATAACAGAGAACTGGGCTGTGAAATGCAATCTGGAAGAGGCCAAGCTTCATTGGATCCTTTGCTATTTGCTTTGTGGGAAATCTTCTACTTTATTAACTTCTAGCAGTACCTAAATATTGTCCCCCTAGCCTTCAGTTAGGTGTGGTATAAACATAGAGCTAAATGATCTTTTCTGAACTGAGTATGACAAAGCATCTTGCTTTTGATACTTCTTCATAGTGGTTGAGTGCCTGAGCGCTTAGAGTGTATTTGCAGACAAAAAGACACTGAAATGGAAAAGATTATTTGGGATTACCCCATGAGATTGATTTCCAAACCTGTCTTGAGGACTGAACTTGTTAAAGGGGGGCAAGCAGTTCTCAGCTAAGTAATCTACTGCTGGTGGAGATCTGTCAGAGCCCGAGACTTCTTCCAGTCAGAGTGCAATGAAAGATGAAGTGCTCTGTAAGGAAATGCAATTAAAACAATCTGCCAATGAAACAAAAATCCTCTGAGCTGCTCTGTCCTCTGGATTTCCTTATAAATACTGTCTCCTCTGTTTTGGATAATTAGATTGAAAGCTCTTCAGAATGAGGAACTGTCTACATTTTGTCTCTTGTGTAATACTAAGATCACGGTACTTCAGAAAATACATTAGTACTTAACATTTTTCTTTACTGCCTCTGATAAAGACATAAAACTTTGGCCCTGGATTTCTGTAAGAACTTTTCTAAGGATAAGCAAAGAAGAACTAGCACAAATAAACAGCATGTAATATTTTTCCTGAGGGATTTTATGTTGTTATGAGCTGATGAGGAGCATAGGATATCTCATATATATTTTGTCAGTTTGTGCACAGCAATAAAATCTGCATGTGAGAGTCAGACACAGCTAAATAGTAAGTGTGGCACAGTTTCTGCCTCTGCCCTACATAGACTTTCCAATCCCAGTTGGTGCTGACTTTGGGATCTCTAAGTTGTGCTCTGTTGTACCATTTATATGCTCCCCAAATGCTTCTCTGTGGTTTTGTTCACCTTCTGTGAAACACTGAGGGTGCGTCTTCCCAACCCGGCCATATTATTTCCAGGTCTGAGGACTGTGAGGGACTCAAACACTGGTGGCTGGACTCATCTTAGACCACAATGTTTTTTTATGATAATAATGAAGTAGGCTCTTTCCAATGTCTTGTCTTCAAAAGCCAGAGCTTCAGGCTGTAACTTGCTCACTGTTAAAGTAATGGCATCTGCTTTTCAATCTTCAAAGCTCTGTGAAGTTTGGAGCTTAGAGAGATGTCCCCTTGTTTCAGAATTGCCCTCTGTGCTTGTTGTGCTTTAACCTGGCAGGCAGCTAAGCACCACACAGATGCTCATTCACTGCCTCAGACTACCCAGTGGGATGGGGGAGAAATCTGGGGGGGAAAAGCTTGTGGGTTGAGATAAAGACAGTTTAATAGGGCAGAAATGAAAGGGAAAATAATAATTATTATTATGATAAAGGAGTATACAAAACATGTGATGCACAGTGCAACAGCTTACCACCCACTGACTGATGCCCATCCCGTCCCCAAGCAGCATCCCCCACCCCAGTCAATTTTCCCATATTTATTGTTCAGCATGACACCACATGGTATCGGATGTCCCTTTAGCCAGCCTGGGCCAGCTATCCTGGCTGTGTCCTCTCCCAGCTCCTGGTGGACCCCCAGCCTCCTCACTGGCAGGGCACCAGGAGAAGCAGAAAAGTCCTTGGCTCTGTGCAAGCACCGATCTGAAACTACAACACTGGTGTGCTATCAGCATTACTCTCATCCTAAATCCAAAACACAGCACCATGCCAACTACTAGGAGGAAGATTAACTCTATCCCAACTGAAACCTGGACAGTGCTCAGTTATTACCTCTGCAGAGTTCAGCAGTCCAGCCACCCAGCCCTCTGTAAGAGATGCTGTTGTGCAATGTGAGTGACTGTGATTGAAGTTTCCAGAACAGATTTTAATTAGAACCATAACTTCATACAGTAGCTTGGAATGAGTACAGGGGGAAAATCAAAACAAGAGATGAAACAGAAAATGCCAAAAGACAGAAAAATAAAAGGCCATTTTACTGGCATTTTATACTGAGAGGCACTTGACAGGAATTACTCTGCATATCTGTGAACATATAACTTTAAGCAGTAATAACTTTTTGACAACCACAAAAAGCCAGATCCTCAACTGGTGTAAATCAGCATTGCTTCATTGATTTTATGAGAGCTGCCATTTCTCATTGACTTCACTGATGCTGTGCTTGTTGAGAGCCCTGGCCAGTTTGGCACAAGGGAGATCAAGAAACTTGGAATACTTGTTTATGGTTTGCTTTTTAAAAAATAAAAAATATTTTTTTATAAATCTTTTGTTTTGTAGATTGTCCTCCACTTGGTCTAGAGACATTAAAAATTACTGACTTCCAGCTCCATGCCTCTACAGCAAAGCGATATGGCCTTGGGGCCCACAGAGGAAGGCTTAATATTCAGGTAACATCAATTTTGCTTCTAAGTGGGAGAACGGCTTCAGGTTGTATGGCTGTATAAAGAGAGCCAATGGATGGTTATTGGTTCTGACTACTTTGTCAGCTCATGTAATTCAAATGAAGGGGAAATGCTAGAATTAGAGCAGTGAATAACGTTGATAGATAACCCTTAAAGTTCTGGGGCTTGTTTCCTGGGTTACAAAATGCTCCAAACTTTGTGTGGTGAGGGTACAAATCCACACAGCCCTCAATGTGTAAGCAGAGGTGGCAGCAGCCCAGAGCTACTCCCCTCCCAGCTGCAGAAAATCACCCCAGGTCCTCAGCAATGCACCTGTGTTACTCTTTTACTTTTTTCTTTTATTTTTGTCATTTGCCTGTAGTTAATGACAGCAGTTAATTGAAAGTGTGTAGTTCTAAGTGAAGCACTTGCCCCGAGGCAGCTTTTCAAAAGCAATGATTATGCTGCAAAAAAAAAAAAAATCTGCAATTCATAAGCTACTAGCTTCAGAATTGTTTAGCTGCTTTTATTTAGCATTAAAGATGTGCTTAGGTGCTTTGTAGGACCAAATTCTATTTTCCTACTTCTTGTGTTTATGTTTTCAACTTCAGGAGTGCTACTTTCTGAATTAAAATCCTTTCCGATGTAAAAACGGTGCTTTTGCACGAGAAAGCACATTTAAAGTTCAAACTCATAAAGAGGATACTAGCACCAAGTCAGCAATAAAAATGCCTAAAGATTATTTCATTTGTTAGTTACCTTTTATTATTAGACCCTTCAGTAGATTTTTTCTCCAGCTAAAGGGAATTGTCTGCTAATGAAGTAAGACTGAGACTGAGAAGGATGAGCTCTAAACAGTGGTGTAATTTCACCTGCTGCCCACTGCAGGGTAACGGTGGGCAGCTGCTGGGAGGTGGCACCACTCTTGGATAAAATTCCTCTCTGCAAGGGCTTGCCTTTCCTTCAGCATCTTGCAGTGCTTCTGCAGAAATAGCTCTGTGAATTTCTCCAGGGGAAGAAAGTTTCTTCATCTCCCCTTGCATGTTTTCAGGGATTAATTTTTGTCAGCGTGCTCAGTAAGGTGATTTGCAACCACAGAAGTAGTAGAGGCACCGTGAGGTGAGCGGTATGGGCCTGTGGGCAGCACAGAGCAGGAAGGAGCTCTTCCTTTCCAAGCCAACGTGTGGGTATGGCAGGTTGGGTGTGTGCGAGGCCTCACCTGCAGGCTTCGGGTTGAATTCCTGTTGAGAGCTGAGTATGGTATTCTGTTTCTTCACTTCATGCTTCCTGTTAGAAAAAAGGAAGGAAAACACTAATGAACACGCAAAGATATATAGATGATATTCAGATTAATCCTATAGGAATATTTAATTATTTTATTACAATGTCTATACAGCGATATAAAATCAATTATATATATCAAGGACTGTGATGCATATTTGCATCATGAATTCTTTGTTGGCTGTGGTTTCTCATTTTCCGTGGTAACACTAAAGTCTAGTTTATTTAAGTACAAGAATGACCATACTGCTTCAGATTGGGAGCCCAGTGTCCCATTGTCATCAATAACACCACCTTAAAGAAAATAGAGACGAGTATTTTACCTCTGGGTGTTGCTCTTCCTGTTGTCCAGAGCCTCCAGTGGGAGCTGAAGGAACAGTCGCTCGCTGGGAAGCGAGCAGGAGCAAGGAGGCAGTCAGTTCTTCCTTCCTGAAACTATGAGAGGCTTGGCTCAGGCTGGGTTTCCTTCTTTTGGTGTCTTGTCTTCCAGGATCTTGTGGCTGTACTCGTCTCCTCCTATGTTCACCTGCTGGTTAGAACAATGCTTCTGCCTGTTCTGTGACAGAGGTTTCTTTTTCATTTATTGTGCAGAAAAAGGCCTCCACCTCTGTACTGCTACAGCTTTGTGCCCTCCCTGCAGAGCTGCAGGGCATTGGGTTAAAGGACCTTCAATCCAGTGCCAGTTTAAATACGGTTTTTACCCTTTGTTCTTTGGTTTGAGATCTTTGTTTAGAAAGATCATGGGGGTATTTTTGTGTTTTGTTCTTTGTGTGTGGTGTTTGGTTGTTTGCATGTTTTTTTCCATTAGCTTCTTCACTCTCCTATTTATGAAGAAGTGTTAAAAATGCAAAGCTTTTTTTTTTTTAAGTTGTCATAACTTGAATTCATTCACTTTGTTAATTTAATGCATGATTTATAAATTCAAGTAAACATCTCACTGAGACAAGGTAGCTTGATCTATATTCTTTGATTAATATTTGATGATAATTGTTCTCATCTTTCAGGAATGAAAGGTTTCCAATTAAATTTAACAGCAATTTAAACTACATATTTGATTGCTATAAAAACCTTATAACCTCAAAAATATTTTGAAGTGTTTATAGGACAAATTCAAAATTTCCTCTTCCTTGAGGGGAAGAAAAAAGAATTAAAATTCTAAAAGAGAAACCTTAACACAAATTCCTTAGGATAATTTCCCTTTAGAAATATTTCTAATAATGACTTCTCATTGATTAAATCCCATTTCAAGTATTACTTAGTGATAGCTACACACAGACACCTACTTCTTTTTAACCTAGTGAAAATATTATTTTAGCTTTGGAGAAGCTGACATCAGGAAACAAGTGCAGGAAGGAGAAGCAACAAAGTGTTGTTTTTTTATTTTTTTTAATGCTTAATATTTGGCCCAATTTAAGGTAAGGTTTTTTAAGATGTACATAATTGTAAATCTAATCTGGAGAGTCTAAAGGGTATGCTTACAATTTAAATGTGTGTTTAGCTTTTAATTAAGTCCAGTTGAAAGAGTAAAGACATGAATATGTAATTTAGTGTTTTTTGTTGCTGTGATGTTCTTGTTTTTTGTTTTGGCTTGTTTGTTTTGTAAATAAGCTCTTCTTTCTCCTCTCTTTCCTTCTCTCTGTAATGCAGAGGAGAGGTTTATGACCTGATGAGCATCATGCTAATTAATGCACAGCAACCTCAGTCTGAGGACCAAGATTCCCAGCTGAAACACTGAGATATGGGCCTTTGTTTTGCAGAAATTAGCGGAATTTCATCAGGGATTAGCATGATGCTGGTTCAAGGTGCTCTGCAGATTTTAATGCTTCCTGGCAAGTGTTGATTTTAAACCCTAAGACTACTTCAAATTCCATCTTACTTTAAAATGCCTTGAAATATTTTCCTGAAAAAGGTTACAACTAAGGCTGTTACTATATTTATTCTCATTTCCCATTATTCATGTATCCTTGAAGAATTTATATTCCATTGTTAATAGTGTTCCTCTCTGTACCTTGCACTTCCACTGTATGTGGAAGTGTGCTCACTGTATGTGAGCTTCACATTTAAAATATTGGAATTTGAGTATAAAATCAAGTGGCTCCATGTAAATTTGGAAAATGCAGGAAAACTAATAAATTTGAAGCTGCCCTATCTCAGGTTTGAATACAGAGAAAGTGAGAAAATTTAGGAACTGAATCTGTTTTGCCTTGCTTCCTTCAAATGCTACCAGGCTCAGACTAGGGAAAGAGAGGTTGACATTTGCATCCCCTTTTTGCAAATTAGACTACTCCAACACCCATTTAGGTAGAAACTGTATGTAAAGATGGAGAAAGACTTGTCAGCCTCTGCCACTCTAACCCAGCTACGAATGTAATTTCAATTGCAATATAAAATAACTGTACAACAGAGCTTAAAATGTCTATAAAAATTTACAAAGTTTTCCATTTTCTTCATTTCTCTTTGGGAAATATTTAAGTATATCCTTTCTTGGAGTTACATGGATGGCAATGATAAATCCATGTTAAACACAGATGATATAACAAAAATAAGTGTAGTCTCTGAGAACCATATGGAGAAGCTTCTGTGCTTTCTCTGACAGTAACCAGCTTAGTGCAGAACATTTCCTGGGCTTTAGCAACAAGATAAATATCTGAAGACCTCAGATGACATGTTTCTTTGAGTGTTATTTCTTTTGTGTTTAGAATACACAAAATATCTTTCAGCTATTTCTTCTATGAAAATGTTGAGAAGGGGTGTATTTGGGATGTTTATTACCAGCATAAATTAGGGTATAAATTGGTATGCAAGTTGGAATATCCCAGGGAACTGGGCATTCCTGAGTCCTTAACCTTTGACATTAATTTGCTCTAAGGCCTAAAAATCTCTGATGAAAAATGAAATAATTCTCGGAATGATAACTGGTGGGAAACAGTATTACAGCTTTCATATGCCCTGCACGCTCCATTGCTTCTTCTGTGGGACAAAGAGGTTGCTCCTTCACTTGCCATTATTGAAATGAAGTGGAGCTGTTTTTTTTTTGTTGCTGCTTTTTTTGTTCTTTTTTAGGAATTTCATAACTCTGAAGACCATGTGGCTAATTTCTTCTGGATAAAGGATCTGTTATGCCACAGGCACAGACAGGTGGACTGAACTGAAGTTCTGTTTGTGCTCTCTAAGTTAAATTTATATTTAATGGTTCTTAGTTTTTGAAGGGACTTGCAAAATTCTTTCTCCCTGCCTTTGAGTAAGAAAATATTTTGGTCTCTCCATGTAGCTGTGGAGAATGACAGTCTCAGGGGTCTTAAAATGGAGCCAAAGGAGAAAATGAAATGAATGATGACTTCAGGTTTTCTTTCCTTTTTCCTTTGTAAGACCTTTCGTTTCTTGGTTCTGATTTATGACGACAGTTTTGCCTTCTTTTCAGGCAGGTGTTAATGAAAATGATTTTTATGATGGTGCTTGGTGTGCAGGAAGGAATGACCCATTTCAGTGGATTGAAGTAGATGCTCGAAGGCTAACAAAATTCACTGGAGTCATCACACAGGGAAGAAATTCTCTCTGGTCGTAAGTACATTGTGGTTTTCCTCACTGAGATCTGAGCTTTCAAACCAAGGAGTACATGTTGAGGTGTTTTCTTTTCTCAAGAAAATAAATGAATGAAGATGATGTATGAAGTCAAGTACTGAATGGAGGAACATTAAAAGGCAAAGTGTTTATGTATGGCATAAAACACAAATTTAAAGGTAGCAGATGTCTATAGTCATTATTCACATCTGGTAAAGGAAGCAACATGATTCCCTCTGGTTATATGCTTTTATACTCACCTTGTTGAATTTGCTTGTGTTAACCTTCCTAGTTCTTCACCAGTATTTAGCTTGATTAGTTTATCATACTAAGGAATAATTGGTGAAACTCTAAAACATGACTCTTAAATGAACAGTTAAAACAATTCTCTATATCCCTACATTTTTGCTCTAAGGAGGAATTATAATATAACCAAAACCCACAGAATGTGTTGATGATGACTGCAGTATTTTTGTAGCAATCATTCAGTGCTGAGTTTATGGATGGTCAGATGACTCGATGCAATTTGAGCCTGCTTGCTATGAAGGTTTTAGGAAAGAGTGCTTGCCATGTGTAAGGCAGCTGTCTTGTTCCCTTGTTGAAGGGGGAATCCAGCTACCTGTAGCCTGGGTCTTACACATTTGTTCCCATGGTGTTGTCTACTTCCAATGCTGAAAGCATTTGTGAGCTTTCAGGTTGTTTTTCATGTTATGTACTGAACGTATTGCAGTAGGAAAAAAAAAATTTTGCACAGAGCTGTGTGCGTTTCTTTGTAATCTGCTTCTGACTGTAGGTACCCAGGTTACTCTATAATATAACTAATGTCAATGAGGTGAAAATTATTCTTGGTATAGGAATATAGCAATCAGCTGGCATAAACAGGAACTGAAGGTGAAGGCTTATTTTCTTCAATTCACTTTCAATTAACTTCTTGTTGGGTTTAACAACATTATGTGAGTAAACGACCCTATAACCCTGCTCATGCTGCGAGATCTTTTTGACTAAGTATGCAAGAGATGCATAGCATTAGACTGGTCCTGGTCAGCTCTTGTGTTAAGAAAATTGGTGTGCCATATAATAAAAGGCAAATCAAATATATATATATATATATATATATATATATATATATATATATATATCACTTCAGTTAAGAAAAAGATACATTTTTACTTCTGCCGTTTAATTTTCTGATTTTATTTTTTAGCATTGGTGTGGGAGCCTTTTTGGCAATAGGGTTTCTATATTTATTCCACATTGTTCTGTGTTAGATAATTACTGTAGAAAAGTCTTATTTTCTATATTCATACTCTTGACATTGCTGTTCCCATCAACACCACTGTTGCACTCCTTCATTGTATTGTATTGCTATTTTCAGTTCAGCTGTATTGTCAGTTTACAGCTGGACTTGATGCTCTATTTATAGTTGTTATTCACTGCCTGTCTGTTTTTATTCGGGAGGGAGGTGTTGTGTTTTTTTTCCCTCTTGTTTTCACCCTCTCCTTCATGAAGATTTGGTGGGCAGGAGGAGTGGTGTTGGTGCTGGGAGAGCAGGTCCAGGCTCCTCCGGGGTTGTTACTCAGGTTTGCAGGGGAAAAAATGCACTTCTGCCTTGCAGGAGCAAAGATGGGTTCAGCTGGACTAGCTTCCTGGAAAACAGGGCTTCTCTTGTCAGGATCTGACAAGATGGAGGCCTCCATCTAACCTGGTTTCTGCTGATCTAGCTTTGGCTGTGGGAGTGGCTTCCTTGGAGTCCAACTCACATTCTCCTTCCCTTCACTAGATAAAACAGATGAAACAAGTTTAGTTTATGTATGTTCTTATGTGTATAAGACATTAGATTTCAAAAATAACTTGGTACTCATAGGGATACCGAAATTGATATTCATATTTTCAATAGAGTTTAGGTTGGTATGTGGAGCCCTCATCCAGACCAAAGTGCTGTCCTAGGGTTTCCAGTTTCTCAGCATTTGGGAGGGTAGTACCCAGGGTGATGACGGGCTGCGTTTGGAATTAGTTATACTGATGTATCTGAAAGACTATCTCAGTGTAATTTCCTTCCCCAACTCCTCCAGCAGTCAAGGAACTGAGAGGAAAGGAAGAACCATGAAACCCTGGTGTGGGCAGGAGCTGAACAAAGAAAATGGACATCAATAGAGAGATCCTAGAGAGCGTGGAGCAGAGTTTGTATTAGAGTGGAATTCAGGGGCTCTGCTGAAAGCTTTGGTACTTGTGACTCTTGGGGTTGCATGTAGTGAATTTCTTTTGTAAGCCAGCTGAGGAGAAGCAGGCTGGTGGCACTTCTACTGGTGTGGGCAAGTTCTTTTGTGGCTGTTCTGCTACAATGGGCACTAGATATGAAGGAGATTCATTTTCTTTCTCTTACATTTAGCTACTGGCTGTGATGGTATCAAAAAAGAGTGTTTATGATAGTTTGTACAAAAAGATTCCATTATGTTACCTGAGGCACCTTCCCAACTTCATGAAGTTACGTGAAAGGAATATAGTGCATTTGTAGCTAATAGAAACATAGCTTGGAAAATAAGCTTATTTCAGGTAGAAGAGCTAGAAAACAGCCCTCTCTTCTGTGTTGTATTAGAAGCAAAAACCTGCCAGGCTTGGGAGCCAAGGTAAGATTTTATTTAAGCCTTGGAGACTTTCCCAGCATTATATAAAAGTCAAGGCGCTAGGATATGTCTTAGGTTCACCAATGCTATTATGTGATGCTGATAAAGAATGAGAAAAGCAAGTTTTTTTTCTCTTCATATTGAACAAGGAAACTTTAACAAAATGGAAATTTTCACTTAAAATCCTCTCTGAGCTTCTGCCTAGATCAAATTCATTCCTTTCCTGGTCCCTTTAGCTTCCTGCTGCTGACTTAATGAGGTTGTGTAAAATAACAAGGAAAGACAGGTGAGGACACCCAGCTGAATGCTGCAGCAAGTAACCGCTTCTCATTGCAAGGCTGCAATTAGGAGTATGGCCTTTGATTCTGCTGGTGTTTCTGATGCTGTAGCCAAAGTTAGTTTACTGGTGGTGTGAACAATCCTCTACTTTTATATAAGCTCTGGCAACTGCTGTCTGGCTTTGCTTGTGGCCCACTCCACCTGAAGAGTGATGGTTTCTTTGCATCAGCCTTGCTTCTTGGTTTTAAAACTTTGGAGGATATTGATGAAATAAAGGTTATGCTTGGTACAATGCAAAGAACACAAAAATACATGGGGTTGTCACTGTTTTTATGTGGGCAGGAACTGCTTCACCTCAGTTATTCCTCTTCCAGTCTCACTTGGAAAGTTGTTTTTTATTGTCCACCTCCCCCTGCGGGATGTGGCTCCGCTTGCCTTCCTGGGGTTCTTGGGCCTGAGCTTGAGACATGAGAGCCCTGAGGAGGAAGAGGCCAAGGTGTGGAAACAGCTCCTGAAAGCACATGTGACCTGACTAGGGAAAGAAGGAAACCATGCTTGGTTAGTAATGAATATTTGAATTGTTTAATCATTTCCTTTATAAAGGAAAAACACTTCTAAGTCAAATGCTGTACTTGAACTGCGTGGCTGCAAATTCTGTGACAGTAACTTGGAAGCAAATCTTTCCGCTTTTCTCTTTCCCTCCTGTAATAAGCAGAAACAGCCTTTGAATGAAAGCTCCTGAATTTGAGGAGTCTTTCCTTTTACCAGTCAAAGCAAGCATGTGGACTCAATAGCTGTAGCTATTCAGGCACCTCAGTCGTTCCTGAGAAACCCAAAATGGCAAAGCACTCTTTTAACACTGTAAGTAGCAAACACTGGCTAGACTCTCCAGAAGATATGCAGATGTTGTTTTTCTGAGGTAGTGGGCAACAGCTACAAGAAACAGGGCTCCTTTCTGACTTTATACTGATGACATCTGAAACTAACTAGTGTTACTAGTGTGGGCCAGTATAAATAAGATCTAACACCTTGAAATTGAGCAGAACATCAGTTCCTTCCTATGAACTGAGTATATTTGGTGTTCAGTGTCTTTTGGCTGTTACCATGCTGTTTCACTATGAATATCCCATAGTTAATAGAAGGATGTTATTGATATCTCTTTACAGAACTGTTTTGTTTGCCTTCAGAGAAGTTGTGTGAGTGATGTAATCTCTTAGAAATTCCTGGGACGTCCTCCTCTTAGAGAGTGACAATGCCAGCAGATAAGATTGAACTGGGCTACCAGAGGGTTTACGGATGAATATTTGGGAGAGAAATATAGTGTATAATTCTCCATTTCTGCCAATACATCTCTGACTTTTTTGAACTATGTGTCTTTAAACAACTGTTCAAGGCTGAGTGGGACACTGGAAGCATCACTGTGGAATTGTGCCATGTTTAAAACAATGATGTGATAGTTTAAAATATGTACTCTTTTGACAGAGGGAAAGAAAATATTAATCACTCTTAGCAGTTTGGCAAGAATCTAAAAAACATAGGAAACATGTTTCCCACAACCCAAACAATCTTGATAACTCAACACCATCTCTTGTATCAAGAAAAAAAAGTCTAAATACACTCAATGTGTACTTTTAATATAATGCTTCAGAGTGTTTCAATGCAGATGATGTTTTGATATTAGAGAATTTGATGCAATATTTCAGTTATGAAGTATCTGTGCATTTTATTAAAATTAATCTTTCAAATGTTAAATTATGTGCTAATACTACATGTCACGAAATAACAACGTGAAAAAATTATGGGTGAAAGCATCTGCGGAATACTCAAATTCTAAAGCAAATTTCTGGAATTTTGCAGATGAAATTCAAAATACTTGTTTCCAAATAAGTTTAAGAACTTGTTTTATGAAAATATTGAAAGTGGTTTGAAAAACAACAACAACAAAACTTTTTTTTAAATTTAAGGAAACAAATGGGGATGTGACAAATCTCCAAGTCTGATTTGGGTAGAGGTTAGTCTGTGTGCCTTGCTGTAAGACTGGGATGATTCCTAGTTTACACAACTTACCTGATACCTCTCCTGAAGACCTGGTATCCCATTCTGTTGCTCCTGGAAAACATGATAGTCTCTCAGAGCATGAAGATTTGAACCTCAGACCATGGACCTCATCCATTATATAATTTCTTCAGGGCACAACTTAGTCCTTATTAGTATGTAAAGATGTAAAAATGTATGAAACAATTTTTCAATAGAATAAGAAAGTCGCTTAAATGGACAAATTTCTTTCCAACACTTCCTGAATTTATTTAGGACCCCACTTGCTCAATATTATAACTTGTTTAACCATCCTGGCCAGCTTTTTAGAGCTGTCAGGTGGCTGACGTATCCTGGGAGACCTGATCTGGACACAGGATCATAGTTCTGACCCACCTCTAAACTGCCCACTATTGTTCATTGCTGTTGGAGATACACTTTAACTACAAGGTAGTGTAGGCGCCATTACACTGACCCTACTGAGCCATTTGTTTGTTGTCCTTGTGATACAATGTAGGATAGCAAATATCCAGCAGAATTTATTTATTTGTATCTGATCACATTCTTTCTAACTACAAGTACTAAATCTTTGGATAGGGGAATAATTTGCAGTTTCCTATAGCATGTTCTCAGGCTGTTCTACATGCAGTGCAACCCACCATGATCCCCAGTATCTCTTTTGACAAACTGTCCCTAGGGAACAGTAGGTCTGTAGCAAACGGTAATTTCTAGATATATACTTCAGGATAAACTCAAGTCAGTACAGTTTACTTCTAATTTGGGTGGTGCACTGTTCTGCTTTTTCTTTACTCACAAGCTAAATCTGCTGTCCCACTTTCTAACTTCTGTATTCACTGACATTTCCTCAAGAACGGAGATTTACTTTTATAGGCAGTCTTCATGAGAGGATTGCAAGTTAATAAACTTCCTTGCTTGCAGGAAGGTAGAATTTCTTGCTTCCTTTCCAGTTCAGTGGCCTGTTATAGTCTTAGAAATAGTAACTTTATCTTCATGGAGAGAAAGTAACATCAGTGTCTTTAGTATTACAATAATCAGGAATTAAGCAGTGATATCCCAGTGGAGCCACAGTAGCATTTGGGTCAACATAGTGGATACTCATTGGTATTTAAGTTGTTGCTACAGATATCTAAGAAAACAATTTTGCACTGTACATGGGAAGAAGGGGCAAAAGATAAAAAGGCACAATGCTGCTTTCGAAAGCATCGTGGGATAATTGTAAATACAGTCCAGTTCCCAAGAACAACAGCCATGGTTGGCATTGTCTTTCAAAGCAATATGTTGTCACCATGCAGAAGTTGCTAAAACAGACCCTGATTAAAGACTTCAACAAATTCAATGAAAATGTCTCAATGTTTTATCCAAGTCCTGTAATAAAAAAGCAGCTGCTGTGTACTGACATATACTGTTATGGTGCATTAAATCAGTGTGAGCTGTTATTTGCCCTGACTGGGTGACAAGATTGCAGAGATTACATCCTCACTGAAGTCACTCTCACTGAGTGAATTGCTCCAAATCCACTGAAATCATATCAAATATAGGATGGGAGTTATGCAACAGTCTGGATTCAGTGTAGAAAAAGCTTCCTCAATACATCAATGTCATTAGTTACCTACTATAGTGGTGTTTATCACTGGCTTTGTTAATAAGCTATATTTTCATTAACTCTGGCTTGGTGGAACTATATCTTGGGTTTTGTATTGTGGTACCCAGGCAGTCAGCTTTTGGCATCTTCAGCCGCAAGTGCTCTCCATCTATCTACTTATCTTCACTCCCTGTGCTAGGTTTACTTTCCTCCTCGGTCCTTGTGCCCTGTGCAAGGTGCAGCACGCAGCCCAGTGCTTCTCACAGATGCTCGCTGTCTGTTCCTGAAGTTCAGGAGCTGCTCTGTGACCACCTCCAGTGACCCTGCGTGGGTGGAGGTCTGCAGAAGCGTACCCAGAAATGTACTTATGCTTTTGCAACTCTGCTCGACAAGAATGTCAGAACTGCTGACATTCTGCTGTGGGTATGATTTGTCACGGTGTTCGCGCTCCAGTTATGACTGCTTTGCTGGGGACTTTGTGACTCATGGTGCAGAGGCTGGGTCACTGCCATCCCCACGAGGAGTGCTCCTGGCTGGTTAGCCACCACTTGGCTCTTGGAAAGGGCAATGTTGCGTGGACAGAACCTGCTCTGCAATGAGGCTTCTGGGGGTGTCCAGAAGATGAAGGAAAGCTTAACTTCCATGTAAGGAACCAGACTGGGAAGCTTTAAATCAAATGAGCTGAAACAGGAAAAGGATACAGGCAACCAGATAGGGTACAGGCAACTGTTTAAACTTGTTTATCATTCACAGCTTTGATTTTTATATCTTTGAATGTGAATTCAAAGATATATGTATATGATATATATTCAAAGATATATTTATATTCAATATATCAATATATATTATATATATTATAATATATTCAATATATATATTCAAAATGTGAACTCATTGCAATGAGAGTGACCACAGGGGGGTTACTGAATGGCTGTCTGGCAGCTGCTGCTTTCCCTTCGACCTGAGCATCCTTCCCAAGCCAGTGTCCCTTTTGCACACACTGAGCTGCACTTGGTTGTGGTATTGTGTACACTTGGTAGGCATGAGCCCTTTCAGCATTGCTTTAAATATGCTCACAGCTGTGCACACAAATGGCAATATTTGCTGGTTACTGTCAGAGCTTTTTATTTTCCATTAATTTAATATTCACAAGCAGGAGACAAAAATGCATGATGTGGCAGTGGCTGTATAGTTTGGATTTATCTCAAGTATATAACCAATATGAAAAGGTGTGGTGGGCACAAAAAAGAAAGGGACAATGTGAAATATCAAAGGAAGGTTTAAAATAAAAGGAATAACACCTTGATTGTGTTTAGCAGGTATAAAAGATAAGAAAGGGGAAGGGTCTGGTGTCGGAAGGATTTCAAATGCATGCAGATCGCTTTGTGAGGAGGGGCCTGTGAATGGTAGGTGTTAAGACTGTAAAATCTTAGGGGCAGAGGATGTTTTTGACCCCACACAAGAGGCCTGGGACCCTCAGGTTTTGTTACAGTCCGAATGTGAAACAGCAACAGGAAACTGGATTTTCAAGGAAGGTTAGAAAATCAGAGAAAAAATCTCAAAAACTCAGCAGTAAGTAGCAACCATTGAGTGAGAAATGTTCCCAGTTCCTACTCGCTTGAGAAGGGAGCTTTTGAAAAAATTCATGCTTAATTCATCCATTGCAAATGAAATTCTGGCCCTGAGCTTTTCTTCACAAGGCCTCTGAAGAGCAGATTTCACAGCAGTATATTCATTTAAGTCAGCTAGAAGCAATTTCAAAAATTAAATATTAAAAGATTTCAATTATTAAAAAAACACCCTTGCTTGCTATTCAAGCTCCATCTCTTAAATCATATTTATTTTAATTAGTTTGTAAAACTTGATGGGCTACCTGTGGTTAGCCAGAGCATTTTTTGACTTGGTTTGTTCTGGAAACTGTTGGATAGTAGGTGATTTAAAATGTTATCTGCATGAATGTTATTAGATTATATTAATGGTTTTATATTTATTTGCAAGAGACTACAGATTGCTTTTTCAAGCAGAAAGTCATTTAATTGCCAGCATGCTGATTCTGTTGCATCATTAGAGATTAATCTAAAATTTGCCTAACTTTTTTTTCTATAGAGATTTCTGTTTCAACCACTTTAGAATGTCAGTTTATACATTATTGGAGGATACAAATCTGTTTGCCCGTCTGTTTCTATTTTCTATTATTTCTGGGGTTTTATAATGCAGATAAATCAGGTTATCCTGACAGCAGCAAAAATAATGTGGTCAGCTGGAGCCAGGTCCACTGTAGATGGTGTTAGCCTGAACTCTGCCAGTGTTTGCTAGTCTCATCTCCAGCATCTCAGCTGCTGTGGGCTCCAGCTTCTGCTGACAGGCACCTGCCAACCTTCCTCATTTGTCTTAAATCATGAGGCAATTTGGTGATGTGGACAAGCATACTTAGAGACTGAGATAATTTTACTTGTTCCTTATTCAGCTTCCCATATTTGAGGAGTCTGGCCTTAAAATAGGCATGTAGCATATCCTGTTCAAATGAAATAAAACCATATCCAAATAGTCAGAAGTCTCAATGTACTCACCTGCCGGAGGTCAGGCAGCAAAACTGCCTGGCATCTCTTCACTGCTTCTCATTCAGCACTGTCTGTGTGCTATGCTGTGTTGTGATATCGGTGTTTCTTACATAAAGAAGTAAGAGAATTATGTTGAGGAAGATGAGGCAGAAAGATGTTCTGTTGTTGTCATGATGTCCTTACCTAAGCTCAGTACCTGCAAAGGCTGTAGGAGATCTGCACTCAAGCCTCTGCTTTGATTCAGGTTTCACCTCTGTCCATAGGCCAGTTGCTTAAGCTTTCCTCAGCTTGCGTTTTTTGGATGGAAATGGATAAGCTGGACACTTCCATTCATCACAGGAAACTGAACACGTTTAAGCATAATCTAAAGACAATGCATCGCAGATGAAAATCAACTAATTATAGAAAATAACTTTAAGAATTTCATTACAGTAAGCGAATTGGACTTGTTTTGATTTTTGTATTTACCTTCTTTGAAACAAGTTGATTAATCTTGGCTAAAGATAAAGAGATTTTTCAAATAAATTTCTTTTGAAGAGATGAGGCTGGTGTAATTTTTAAAAAGAATTATTAATGGGAAACACCTGGATCCAAATGATTCCTGT